>NW_028249373.1:740000-1240691 GCF_964263255.1 Lissotriton vulgaris
CCGGATGGACGTGTATAGATCTGAACACAATTTATGGGCCCCTTTTCTAATCAAAGTTCTTAATGGAGCAGGAGCAGGGTATATACCCCCTACCTGGTCAACCTCACTAGTTCTACCGATTTTTGAGCAGGGTTCTAGAAACGACTCAAAATGGTATAGGCCCATTTCACTGCTGGGCTCTTCCGCTAAATTGTTGTTGAGAGTCTTGCTAGAGAGTTTGGAATAATGGGCAGAAGAGAATGAAATTCTTTCTAGTGCCCAGTTTTGGTTTAGGAAAGGCCTGGGGAAGGTTGAGCAATTCTTTAACTTGACCTATTAATGGAGAAGTATACCCAAAGCTATGGATTGATCACTGTACATTTTCTTTATTTACCTTAGTTGCACCTTCCATTTGGTTGATCAAAGGAAGGTCTGGGAATGTCTGGATGAAAAGGGGACCCTGAAGGAGATTATTTCTTTTTTAGCCTGGTTGTATAAACTTCTAGAGGCAAAAGTTAGATTTGGAATATAGGGCGTACTAACTGAACCTTTCAACATAAGGAGAAGGGTTCAACAGGGGTATGTATTGGGGCCCCTCTTTTTTCATTATATATGAATGACGTAAATGAAACACTTCAAGGGGTGGTTGCTGATACCCCCGGGATTGGTATGCGGCAGGTCCTGATACTTTTGTATGCCAATGATGCAGCTGTATTAGCACATACACCCAAAAGTCTGAAACTTTTAATAAATTCTTTTACAGATTTTATGGAGGAGAGGAGCATGACAATTAATATTTCTAAAACTTTTACAATGAGATTTGGTTGTACAGGAGGGAAGCAACATACTTTTTATATTAAAGGGAGTAAACTGCAAATCACTAATACTTTTAGCTATCTGGGGATCCAGTTTTCATCTAAATTTGATTGGCAGCACCATAGGGAGACTTGTGTCTCCAACATGATTAGAAATAATGAAGGGTTGATGAGGTTTGCTGCTAAATTAGGGAATAAACATATTTCGCAGATGCTCACCCTCTGTAGCTCTAAAACAATTACATCTGCAATGCATGGTGCCGGGGTCTGGGCCACAGGGGACAAGAGTGCTCTACTGATAACAGAAAATATCTTTTTTAAGGAGATTATTGTCAGTACCCCGCTTTACCCTGGCATCTATTATGCACTGGGAGTTGGGAGTTGAATTCCTTTCTGATATCCTTGAAACCAAACCCCTATTAATGTGAATGGTATGGGCTTAGATATAATGAATGGAATCCAGTGGTTACGAAACATAAAACACACCTTGCTGGGACTGGACCAGGCAGAGGGGGATCTGTGGTCTCATCTAGAGGATATCTTGAGGTATTCACATAAATAAATAAGAGAGCATGTGCTGGACGTCTGCAATAGGAAGAGGAAACAAGTAGATCTCCTCAAGGTTGCATTAGGGTGGTACAGACTATGAAATGAGGAGCTAGGATGCACATTGTACCTTACGATAGGTAATAATGCACAGCACAGATATCTCTTAACCCATTTCCATCTTCTTATTTTCCATAATTTGACTGTTTTTTCCAAAAATTAGAGCTGGGACACAATTACTAGGAAATGCCCCTGTGATAACCGATCAGATCAGTCCACTCAGCATATAGCACTTTTTGTAAATTTTATTTGACCCCCAGGAAATCCCTTCTTAAACCACTATTTTTATAAAAAAGAATTATTTATCACCAGGCGGCTTTTAAATTTTTGTATGATTTAGGGGGTGATAAAGTTTGCTACAAGGTCACCTGGTTCCTTTTGAAGGCCATGCATATTAGAGCTTTTTTAGATGATTCAGGAAACCGGGCAATTAGATAAGGGTTAATGTAGTAATCTAGTTAATGTAGCTCATCGGTTTGTTTATTGGCGACTGCATTGGGGCTTCATGGTTATATGTAGACAATGGTCATCAGAGTTGAATTTTAACCATGCAGCTATCAATCGGTATGGTGTATTTATACATGATGTTTGCACATCATTTTATTGTTTTTACGATTTATGTCTTATATTAACCGCCTTGGCATTCTGTGAATTTTGGTTTTAAGAGATCTATGTTTTAATCATATTGTAACCATTTATTGTATATTTTGTGCTTTCATGGCTCATTGAATTTGTGCTGAATAAAGTCTGATGATGAACTGTAAGCAGGTATTCTTTTGAATCAAGGGAGCAACAACTCCAAACATGTCAAGGGGCTGCAGCTAGAATGAACTTATGGAGACATTCCTGGCTGGATGATGGCATCCCAGTGAGCACTGAAAGCAGCATCCTAGCCTGTTTCCAGGTAGGAATATACAAGAGTACTCAGATGTCCAGACCAAGGTCCCCTTGCAGAAACTGAGCAAATGAGTAATATCAACAAAACCGGTCCTAGGATGCTTGTTTTCGGTCCAGGGAGGACCTGGCTTGGCATTCGGGCTGGACTGTTGCCTTGAGGTACAGGGTCAAGACTAATTTGCATATGGCTGGGTCCAAACTGGGGTGGTGTACTGAGCAAAAAGAACAATGGATTTAACCTACATCTTTTGACTGGGGGTGAATGTTTGATTCATTCAGCATTCAGCCCATCATGTGTTGCCGCAGCACTTTCTGCCCTATGTGGGATGGGTATGCCTAGACTTGAGTCTCTTGCTCACTGTTCCACTATATTCAAGCTTTTATGGCTAATGAGGGGTGTTACCCTGAAACCAGTCCCATGATGCGTGTTTCCGGTCCAGAGAGGATCTGGCTTGACAGTTTGGGCAGGACTGTTTCTCTGAGGAACAGGGTCGAGACTAATTTGCATATGGCTGGGCGCAAACAGTTGTGGCCAACGATGGATGTAGCCCCGATCTCTTGACTTGGGGTGAATGTTTGCTTCATTCAGCATTCCATCCCTCATTTGTTGCTGATGCAATTTCTACAGCAGACGTCAGAGCAATATTGCCATTTTGTTAAGCCACTTTTGTACCACCATTTGTAGAGAATTCATCTACTGTTTGTGATATATTTTCCCCTCCTTCTTAGCTGTTTCCAACTTCAACAAACAAGCAGCAAAATCCTTTACCCTATAAAATAAAGCATGAGGGGTCTATCCAGTTGTTTCTATCAACTGGCGCAATCTTATAACAATATGTTTTTTTGTCCACCCCAATCGTTCAAGTACAATGGCTTTTATATTGACATAAGGTGTGAACTCCCTGGGGTTATTGCTTCATATGCTCTTTGAAGCAATGGTCCCCGCTATTAGCTTCTTCTATCAGTAGGTCAGCTGCCACTTGTGTGTTTCTCTCAAATTGTTAAAGAATACATCTGGATCTACATTTTCATAGTACGGCCAATGGAAAGCCAGTAGGACCCTTTAGTTGGTCTAGGAGATCTGCGAGTCAGTCAATGGTGGCATCTTGATTTTGTAATATTTTTTCGTGATGCTCTAAATGAGATTGTAGAGTCTTCAAGAGTGTTCGCTCCCCTGCTGAGAGGTATTCATGAATTTTCCATAGCCCATTCTAAATTCTGTGGACCCTCTGCCAATTTTGAAATAAAATCCTACATTTCCTTTCAACCCACTTGTGGGAGGGAGGATCAGAAATAAGGTCTAGGAGGCTTTCCAAGCATGAGCTTTTATTTAAGTGTGATCAAAACAACACAACGAATTAGGATAATTAGTCCCAGCAGTTCTTTTGTCACTGAGGAAAACATAATAGCTCATTGTAACAATAAAACAAAGGATAGTTAATTTCCCCGATAACGTCTTTTTCTCTCGCTCCTTTTAGACACTTCTTGTCAGGACCTCTGCCGATGTACTCTTGGAAAAAACATTATCCCAGGTAAGTGAAAAAAAAACCTCTGTGTTACTCTCTTGGTAACTTTTCTAACTATACTTGTGGCAGTTCCTCCTCCTGTTTGGCTATCTTTTGCCTATGTCTAAACCCTCACTGAGGGAGTATATAATGGAATGGTCAGCATTGGTGTTTAACCTAAAGGTGTTTATCAAAGTTCTGTGGCAAAAATGTATTCTTTCCCTTCAATCACCTTTCCAGGCCAGTTGTAAGTTTTCTTCCAGTGCAGTTAGTTTTCCTCACAAATCAGACTCATCAAACTTAGGCCCGTATTGCAGTGCTGAGTTGGAAGGGAAGGGAAAAGAAACTGTAGAATAAGATGTTCTCCACCATACCCCAGGTTCTCTCAGCTCCCGCTCCTGTGCCTCAGGTAGTAATACTCCCCTGGGTTGTGGCACGCTTTGATGTGCCCGTTGGTGGGAACCAACAGTGCTCCTAGCAGATGTCTTGTTGGCTCTCGTCCCGTTCATGTATGGGTCGTCTTAGCTTTCCACCTCATCTTCTTTCTCTTGGTACCCTTTCTTCAGTGCTTTTGTTTTATGGCATTTTCCCAACTGAAGGATCATCCCTCTGCAAGACGCCCTGCTCAGAGGTCAAGTTTAAATCTAATTTTGGTTTGTGAAATCCCCTATCCGGTACAAAGCCCCCTCTGACATTAGACAGTTTTCTATGTCTCCTCTCTTTTTCCCATAATATTGTCCTTTCTTGTTTTCTAGGATGGTTGAAGGCGTGATAGATGAGGGTGTTTTTCCTGGGTGGATAGTGTTGTCTCGATAAGTGCTGTTTTTCTTCGCTGTCTCTCTCATACGCATGTGTTTGGGTTCAGAGCTCATGTGTGTCAAAGGACATTCCTCATTTTTAGTCCTTGGACACCTAAGGATTTACTGTCAGGTTTCTGTCTTGACTCGCTCTCTGCGCTCACATGCCCGCCACCATGGGGCTGAGTTGTGGAACTCTCCAGTGTTCTAATAAGCTTTCACACATTCCCATGCATGCATACCTGACTTCCAGATATTTGAACACTATTTGGAAATTGCTACCCATCTATGCCGGGTTTTATGGAAACCAGTTTACTCATGCTTCATACTCCATTACCTTTAATCCCCTGCTTACAGCCCCCGCTCTGCCGCTGCTGGCCAAGGATGGGTGGAGGAATTCAGCACACCAGTGGCTGGCAGCTGCTAGCCTGCTCACACTTGATGCACAGGATTACTGTGAGCTCTTTTAAGCCCCAGCTCCCTTTAGTCCAGGGGTAGTCATTGTAGCTGTGTTCCTGTGAGACCAAACCTCAGTTCCTGAACTTTTGCTAACATTGTTTCCAGAGTTCCTGAGCTATAATTATTCCCTGATTCCTGAGCTATTGCTATCCTTGTTCATGGACTAGCAGCATTACCTTGATTCATGTTCCTGCCTGAGCTGTAGCTATCTTTTTTCCTGAATTAGCACTGCCTTCGGTGCTACCTAGATACCTTGATTCCTGAGTTGCAGCTAATCTTTGTTCCTGAACGTGTGCTTCCATAGAGCTACCTGGATTCCTAAGCCCCAGCTATTCCTTGCTACTGAACTAGAACTGCCTTCAGTGCTACCTTGACTCTTGAGCCTTAGCTATTGTTTCCTTGATTCCTAAATCAGGACTATCTTCCGGCAATTGTGCCCTTTTTGCCCTCATTTCCTGCTAAGTATTCCTCCTTGTTAGCTCCTTGTCTACTGTAGCTGAGTGTTAGTCCCACACCCTTGCTTTTACCACCTTGCATGTACTTGTTTGATCACCAAGATCTGTGGGCACAGCAGACACCTCAGGTGGTGTTTCTTGTTCATTGTGAGTATTGTCTTTGAGTTACATTTATAACATCACCATAGGTCTAAAAAGTGATTTTAAGGCCAGCATTTAAGTTAAGAAACCAAATATGCAGAGTTTTTTTTCTCTCCATTAGATGGTCTATCAAGCAACCTTATTTCCATTGCTGAAACGACTTCTGAGTACCTTCAAACATTGCTCCTTTGGAAAATATATTAACTGTCTAATAATTTGGGGCATATATATCTCTCTATTAAATTTGATGGTCAAATTTGACTCTTGATTCCTGTGCACTTATCTTCCCCATCACATGTGGTGAACTGGTATTTCACTTTCTTAACTGATCATAGTTGACTCTTTCACCCGTTGAAGAACATATGTGCACGAAGACACTATGGGTATAGAGCGCACGATCGCATGACAATTTCCGTTGTGTTTTTTATTATAATGAACATACTTGATGCTCAAGGTACTATGAAATGTGTAACTTCTGTCTGACCCTTGTTTAAACACTGATCTTCGTATATGGTGTACAAATATAGCTGCACTGAAATAATGGGAAAAGTCTTTGTCCTTCTGGATGAACGGTTATCACAAAATTGATTGCAAATACGATTGACTATGCCTACTGAATTTTATGTAGGATGGCTGAAAACCCTCTACATATTTGATCATATTTTGTTTCTTAATTTAAAGGCTGGCCTGAAAAGTCAAATTTTTAGACTCATCCCTCGGGATTATATTCTTCATTTTCTATGTTTTTCTAATGTTAGTTATGTGTTTATTAGTATGATTCCTGTTTTATGTTATTATTCTCAATTTATAGTCATGTCTATGTTGTGTAATTGAGAGATGTTGTTGTATAGTTTTTGTTATTGTGTTTCACAGAACTTGTCAGTGTACTTATAAATATATCTAATATATGTATTTGTCAGCTTTACATGTTTTTCATTGTGTGTGTTTTTTCAAAAATGCTTCCATATATATTTAACATGTTACAGCCCTGAAGAAGTCCACCTGAGTGTGGACGAAACGCGTTGGCTGACTATGGTTGGCATTAATTCATGAAGCAACAATAAAGAGAAGGCTGCTAATCATCTTTACAAATTTGTGGATACACTTTGTATGAATACATCAAGGATTGCTTAAGTGGCACACCACTGTGTTGTAAATATATATGTTTCTCGTGGTCTAGGTTGCCACACTTTGTGCAGAGGGTGTACACAGTGAGTGCACGCATTTACAATAGAATTTTTGGTCTTTGTCTATATGTTATCCTTGGTGAGATAACAGTGAGGGTGCAGCATTTAGCCGTGGTCCCTGACGATTTTCTTCTTTGTAACATCATCATAGGTGAAGTAGTGTGGCTCACTGGTTAGAGGCGGCAGACCCGAGAGCAGAGGACGGCCCGGGACCAGGGTTCGATTCCCGGCGCGGCAGGTTTCTGGACCAGGGTCAGCGGACTCGATAATTCTCTCGCCTCGGTGCCCACTCTGATCAGCGATCACACTCGGCAACTCTGGGCATTAGCTTGCCTCATCTTCACTAACGGCCCCACCAGACCGCCGGGGATGCCTGGTCTCACCCTGGAGATACCCATTAAGGGACCATCTCTCAGGGAAGCCAGGAAGGGTTTCGCAGCGGTCGAAGCACGGAGATACTCCTCCGGGAGTCGATCCTAGCGCTATATAAACCTGCAATTAATTAATTAATAGGTATCAGCTTCACAGACCTGCCTTTGCATGTATATCCTGTATGTGTGCATTTGCAGTCAGTATCTGTACCAATTACTGTGGGTTAGGAACTTACTGCGCCTCAGTCTTACCATGGGAGGTCCCAATTGCTTTACCCCACATTCCCTATATTGATTACATTATATAAAAACATATCTTGCACATCTGTACTGGGTGTTAGTTATTCTGTATGCTACACTGACTCTTCAGAACCTGAACTTTCTGAGTTGTAACCAGCTTGTTCCCTTGCCCAGAATTCCCCCTTGGATCAATCTTCTCCTCTGACTCCCTCTGTGATTCTGGGCAGCACAGTACTCCTCTTTTTGCTTACTTTTTCTACTCAGCCACCAGTCCATGTCCAGGTCCCTGCCAGTGTCCCGGATAGTCCTGACGGTTTCATTGTCTTGTGATCTTGTATGATTGGCAGTTGATCAGATAACCATATGCTCAATGGAGCTTTTGATTATATGTTGGGCCTTTGGCGCAGCATGCTTTGTGGGCAGTATAGTGGACCTTAAATTTAATCCTGGCTTTGAATGGGCCCCAGTTGAAGGATTTCAATGTGGGTTTGATATGTCATGTTGAGGTTAGGCACAGTAGCTGTATGGTTCTGTTGTCTTTCTAGGTGGGTGATGAGGCTCTTAGGGAAACCAGTGAATAGGATTCAGTAGTCTGAGCCTTGACCAGAGCTCTTGTTAACGCCACCTTGTGGTTGGATTATTCTATTGGTAGGATTTTGCAGAGTAGGGAGAGCTGGAGATTCGTGTTTTTCTATTTCTTCCTATTATACAGTATTAAGGGGTCAATAGGAGGTCAAAGGGTAATGTGTCAGGTTCAATTGCTCTCACAATGTTCTTGTTTTTCCCCTGTTCCTGCAGGGAAAGCTCTACTTCATTCAGAAGTGGAGACGGTTCAAGCACAAGGTGGCACTGATTTGGTTGTGAGACATGCTGTCAAGCTGACAGAGATTTTTGACGTTCTTTGCATACATTAGACAGTTCACAGGCTATTGGATGAGGGGCTCTGCCACATGACACACATAGGGCCTGGTTACGAGTTTGGCGATCATGGTGCTGCCGTCGCAACGGTGTCAGAATTGCTGCCACACTGTTGGCGGTCCGACCTCTCTATTCCGATGCATGCGGTTACATATACGAAAGAATGCCGCAATCCCGCTGCCAGAAAATATCAACCAGCAGTGGCAGCGGATAGGCAAATACATCTGTCGGAGGGTAGACTGCCAGTTTGACTGCTGCCCCAATTATGATGTGCCTTCCTGCTGACGTGAGTGTAGCGGCCCAACCACCACATCTGAGCTGGCGGAAAGGGATGCATATTATGGCTGAAACTCACCTGTACTCTGCTTTAGGTGCCTGTGCTGCCATGGAGCTGATCGTACACATCCTGCCGTTGCTGTTCCTGCTTGATGACGTCCGTAAGCAACACCTCTGTGGATGCAACTGATGGTAAGCTATACTCATACCCGTTTCCATCGACTCCTCAGCAAACAGATATCCTGCCATGGGGGTCACTGGCCCAAACATATTTTTTGGGCCCCTGTTCAGAATTGTTCTCAATGTATGATCCAATTACAGATTCATAATGCCCTCTTCAGCCAGGTCACTGACACTGCTACAAAGGTCGATGTGTTCACAACTCATAATTTGGGATAGTGATGTGTGCATTAAAATGTGTTACTCAACAGCACCTCTCATCAATATCACACCTATTAAACTCTGTGACACCCTCACATTGTTCACATTCTAGGTACTGTTGAGATATGAAAGATACATTTGGATGGATGTGTCATGAAACCGAAACACACCTTCTCTGCTAAATCTCTGTAATGGACTCACACATCTCCCAGGTAAATAGGATTCCAAATAATCAGTGTGAGAAGCATTCAAAGGATACCATGTAAAGGCTCTATGCAGATTAGGTTTGCCTCAACCAGGGAGAACCGTGGACGGCTGGGGCGTTGGGCCATAGTCAATTTCAATTTGACTTTATTCGGCATTTAAAAAATGCCATAAAAAAAGTAAAAAATAGTTAAAATACAATTCATTGACCCATGGTTATACAGTTTACAAACAGTACATTCAACACCGCCCCCTCGAATTCCTCAGCCTTACAAAGATCCTGATAAAATTCATTATACAAAACAGGGTATAGGGATCATTAGCCCTTTGCAAAAACAATAATGCAACCTTAGCGTGTTTAAACGATGCTTGTTTTAAAATACCCACTAAAAACCTACGCCTGGGTAAGGTATAAAATGAACATAACAATACAAAATGAAGGGTATCCTGCGGAGACCTATTATCTCAGCCGCAGGTACCCTTCTGCTCAACCAGTGGGGTAAAACCTGAAGGGTCGGCCAATATGTGATGTAAGAGGTTGAGCCTAAAACGGGTCATATAAAATCTATCCTGGGCATTATATGTCAGTGCAAGATAGGGTTCCATTCCTAGCTCTGTTTTCAGGAGTCTGTAGGCACCCACTGTGGGTTTTTGTTCTTCTTTGACAGCCCTACATGCGGCAACCCGTTCCCCAAATATATTTTTAACTCTCAATTTGTCCTGGGCGGTGATTTCCTCAGGGGTGGTGAAGAGGTTCAAGCAGCCAATACCCTCAAATGTGTCCTTTACATATTTAAGCCAGGGAATACTCAGTCCTTTATCCCTTTTCAAACAGTCTTTAATAATTTGTCTACTTATATCTGCCTCATTGTTGGCCCAGATCTTCAGCCAGGCTATAAGAGGTCTAACCTTATTAGGTCTTCGATGTACTCACCCCCTAGTTCATCGTGTATGATATGGTCAGGGATATTTTGTGGGGGTTTAAGGACCTTTCTAAAGTATTTGCTTTCCTCTACCTGTATCTGTTGGGTGTTTGCGAAACCCCAAACTTCCGACCCATACGTCACTTTAGAGCAACAGATTGATCTATATAGATTCATGACTTGTTCAGGCAACCACCTTCCCAGCCTCCGACCAAAGTTCATTATAGCCCCTGTGGAGGCGACCAGGTGGAACGATGATTTTCCACTAGGAGTTTAAAATTTAGCAACCCATCAAAGAGCAAACCTAGATATGTAAAGAACTGAACCAACCCTAGTTTATAGTTGCCTATCTTATATACAAAGTTCTTACAGGGTTTGACCCCTGCCAGCATGACGTAGGATTCATCCAAATATGCAGATTGGTCAAGTGAATTCATAAAACTAACAAATCCATCGATCAACCTCTGCAGGCCCTTAGGGGTACGGGCCAGCAGTACCGCGTCATCCGCGTACAACAAAACGGGGTCACTACGGGAGCCTATCTGGGGGGAATCCACTCCTAGTTTGCCTAATTCCCTATCTAAGTTGTTGATGTATAAAGAGAACAAAAAGGGAGCTAAAATGCCACCTTGCCTGACCCCACTATTGCATGGAAAAGGTGATGTAATACCTTCTTCTGGGTTAAAACGCACTTTGGCAGAGGTGTTCCAATGTAATGCTTTCAATATGTTCACAAGGTCGGGCTCTACCTCTAAAGTTGTCATCAGGGCCCAAAGCTTTTCTCTATTTACATGGTCGAAAGCCGCAGAGAGATCTCTGAACCCCAAGTATACTGCCTCTTTACTAGCTATTGTATACTTGTTGACCAGGAGATAGAGGTTCAGGCATTGGTCCGTTGTCGACCTTCCCTCCCTGAACCCATATTGTGTGTCAGTGATGATGTTAAGCCTGTTCCTTAAGGCGATTAAGGACCACACGACCCAGCACCTTAGCCGTTACGTCAATTAGGGATATCGGGCGATAACATTGGGGGTCGTCCCTGATCCCTTTTTTACAGATGGGGACTATTATTGCTGTGGACCACGAGCGTGGGAGACCTGTTTCGGCCGCTGCATTCAAAACCCTCGTCAAAATGGGGGCCCACAGCTCCACCTTGCTTATATAGAGGTCAGGCGGTATGCTATCTGGGCCTGGGGCTTTATTTTCAGATAGGCCCTGAATTGCCCCTACTACTTCTTTCAGCCTGAACTCGGGCCTGGCAACCCACCGGGGGCCTGGCTCGTTACCCTCATAATTTGCACCTGTGTGGTTGTATAAATCTTTGAAATGGGTGTGCCATTGTTCTGGGAGAGTTGTGTTACATATCTCGGGGGCGTTTGCATCCTGAAAACATGGTTTATTTATAATTTTCCAAAATGATGTCAGGTCCCTTCTCTCCCCAGCCTCCCTTAAATCCTCCCAGGCTTGACATTGAAGAGATTGTTTCCTAGTTTGTAAAGCTTCCTTATATATGCGCCTACATTGAGCAATGTGTAACTTACCTCGGGGTAGTGTTTTGAGGCTGGCTTTCAACTTCTTGTGGGCCTGCGAGCAGGCTTTGTCGAACCATCTTGGTGTGATGTCTAAACTCGCCTTCTTGTTGGTCGTTAAAAATCAATCAATCAGGTGTGCTATATCCTCGAACGCATTTACAACAGCAACACCCTATAGTGAAAGGTCGAGACACACCTTAAAGGCGTCTCCCCCTCTGTCCAATAACGATTTATAAAACCTATCCCAGTCTATTTTGCCCACCCTGGTCAGTTGCCCTCTCAATGTTGCCCAACCCCGGGGTACCCTTTTAATAGGTGGATTTTTTAGCTCCAGAACTAGGGGATTGTGGTCGCTATAAATACGCCATTCAATCTTTGTCCCTTTCATCCAAACTTTAAGCAAACTAGAGACCATGATATAGTCAATAAAGGAGCGGCAACCTCTGCCCTTAAAAGTGGGATTAATCTCCTGTCCATCTTCTGCTGCCACTAGGTCAATTGTGTGCACCAGATTGTGACCTTTCAACAGCGTCCCCTCGGTTGAGTGCAGGAAGTATGGGCCATCCTCCAACATGCAACGGGACCAGTCCTTGTTGATAGGTCTCAGGGTCGGGCAAAGATGGCAGTTGAAGTCACCAACAATAACAGAGAGTGTCACAACCACCCTTTTACCGAAGACTGGCTCTGCGTTGAGGCATCTGTCCAGTTCTTTTGATATGGATCCCTTCCCATTAGTTCCCACAGCGTTATATAAGTTGATAATAATAATATTTAACCCCTTTATGTTTATTGTGATGGCCAATTTAGGTCAGTCCACACACCTTCTACCTGTAGGTCCACATACGTAATCAGTCCTCCCATAGCTCTCCCTGATGTAGACTTCTGGGCAGGAACTGAGAAGCACTTATAACCAATAGGAAAAAAGGGTTATAATCAATCACCCAGGTTTCCTGCAAGCATATTACCTGGAACCTGGTGATATATTCCATCCAGTCCTGGATTTGGAATTTCGCTGCAAGCCCAGCTATGTTCCAGGAAAGCAGCCTTAACCCCTCCTGGTTATGAGTCGTACTAAAAGGGGTGATGGAATTGCTGTTTTCTGTCCTTTTCTCATTTAGGGCTTCCTTGAGTTCAGTTGTGGTGTGCGAGTTCAGGTCCTGAGGGGACAAGGCAGTAATGTCCAATCCCGTTATTTCAATATCAGCTGCGGGCCAAACTTCTAGGCCCTCTCTAAATCCGCCCACCAGTTTAGAGGGAGTGTCTAATGGATTATTTGTTAGGAGGTGCTGAGATAAAGCTGTGGGCTGTACAACATTTATGTGAGGACTCTTTTTACAACAGCCTCTCTTTTGGGGTGGTCTATCCTTCACTAGTCAGTCTAATTCTTCCAGGTGCATCCAGGGATCAAATCTATTCTTCACGGGTATCACTCCTTGATTCCTGATGGGAACTTGTGAAGGTGGACCTCGGAACCCCACCCGGTTCCACTCACTTCTGCTTTGTAAAGCCAGGTCGTGGCTCGGGTTGCGCGTGCCCCTTGAATAGAAAAAGCATAAAGGCATCGATCTAATATTGCAATAATTGTTGAGCGGTCCCCAGCTTACTATTTGATCAACAATGCGGGGGTTCCTGAAATTTACCACCAAAAAGTCCCCACTGGTGTCCTTAGACCTGTTCCCCACCCAGTTCACCCTGCGTACCAGCAAGATTTCCCCCTGTTCGTTCTCTGCTCGGGGTCTGTACTTATTTAGCCAAAACATGACTTTATTTTTGAGCTCGTCATGGGCCTCAGTCTGATCTGGCCTTAGCTCGGTGACCCCTGTTAGAACAACTACATATGGGGCTGCTTGAGGCGGTAAATTTATACTAGGTAAGGTATTTGTGGGTGCCCTGGGAGGGGGTCCTTCTGCTTGGCGCCATGTCATGGAAGTTGGAGAAGACTGTCTGTGGACTGTAACTTGGTGAGTAGTTTTTGGCACGACCGGATTCACCTCGCCCACGGTGGCAATATGACCTTTCGGGACCTGAGTTATGTGTGACCCTTGAGGGCCAACAATTTGAGAAGGGCATGTGGCGATGGTGTTTGGTCCTATTGCGGGGTAACAACATGTTCCCTTGGCCAGATTTGTAGTAATAGGCTCCCCTCTTATAATACTATTTGATGTGGGGAGGGTACTCCCACCACCCAGCCCCTTTGTTTTTACCAAGATGACTACCTTATCCAGCCTACTAATAATTAGTTTCATTTGGATGTTGATAACATTTTCAAAGTGGGCCTGTAAGTCCGAAATAATGTGAGCTACCCACCTGGGAGGGGGGCTTGTGTGTGTGACTGATCCTCGCCCTGGAGCGTGTCTGCAGTGCAAGGCTTTTTACTCACAGCCACAACTGGTATACCCCTCTTCTGCCTTGCTCTCTTGGAGCTCAACTTCCTCTTATTCTTACCCAATTGTGCCGATACCTCCCCCTTGTTTGTCTCTTGTACTTTCCGGTTCCCACCCTGAGCGCAGGGGATGTCAGTTAACTTGGGGTCTAATAAAATGTGTGTGGCAATTGGTGACTCTTCAACCTCACAATCCACTTGTGATGCCGTTAAATCAATTTGTGGTGTTAATGAGAGACGCCTCTCTGTGCGCTCGATTTCTTCTGCCACTACCCCTATTGCTTTACACAGCATTCTGTCTATTGCTGTAGGTTTGTCAAGTGTGGTTGGGCAATTCCCTTTAGTTTGCCAGCCGAGCGGAGGTCAGGTGGAGTATGTAAGGTATGCGTGGCAGACCTGGTTTTAACCGTGCTAGCCATTGTATAGTCGGTCTGTTAATAAATAAACTTAATACAGTAACTACCAGGTAAGCTTTACTGGGCAGTAATGCGAGATAGACGTCAGAGCCCCCCTCAGTGACTACTCAAACGCCCAAAATCTACTTCTACCTCTGGCCCCAAACCCCCACACAAACTCAGGTAGCCCCCTGTTGCTGGCCCACAGAAATGTCCCAATATAGTCACACAGATTGTTCCCTTTACGCTCCTGGAAGGGATCAACAGTACCTTTGTATTTCAACTGGAACGTCAGGGGGGTGGCCCGGCCCGGCCTCTCTTGGCCCCGGACGGCCACAGACGGTCCCGCCCTTGTCCCGGGCTTAACCTGGCGCGACCCGCGACGCGGGGTCTCTGCTCTAATTTATGCGCCTCCGGGCGCGGTGAGGGCGGTGAGGTTCTTTAATTTTGACTTCATCTTACATTTGTCATCAATTTGTGTTGCCTTTACACAGACTGCTCTATTCATGAAGTGTTTCTGTCCTTTGGACTGCAACGTGTAGAAAACCCCCCTCTGTCCTTGCTTTGAAAGCAATCTCAGACACTAGCTGGCCTAACTGCATACAGACATGTTCTGCCATTACTGATAGACTTATAAGTGCTGTAATTGATTGACTTATGGGCTGGGCAGAAACACGACGTAAGGGGGACATTCTGGTTACATGATGTTTTTCTATTGGCTAATATTTTGCAGATCTTGTATGTCCATATTAGGTATTTTGTATGCTTGCAGAAGCTCGGACTGCCCCTTTCTTTGATGCTGAGTTTGTACCTCTAAACATATAAAAGGCCTCTGTGTTTTGTACTCTTTAGACTGCCTCATTCGGTTGCTGCGGCTTCTGTGTGACGTGGCCTCACTTATTAAATTTAATAAATATGTCTTTTGATATTTCAGCTTCTGTGCAAAGTTCTTTTGTATTAGTGAGACCCCTGAGAATGAAGATTTCAGTTCTTCAGCGGTGGTGGCTTCCGCTACAAGGGCTCTCGGGGCTTGTGGTCCCCTCGCTCCTCGCTAGCCACGCCGCGTTGGTGTAAGGCTTGCGGCGGTGGGAGGGGGACCAAGGCAACCGGCCGCAGGAAGGAGAATGGCAGTAACAGCAAAAAATGGCCCCACAGGTATTAACAAAGCTCCCGCTCCACCGGGGGCTCTGCTCTAATTTATCCACCTCCGGGCGCGGTGAGGGCAGTGGCGGCTATCGCCGCATGGGCTCTCGGGGTTTGTGAGCCCCTCGCTCCTCGCTAGCCATGCCACGTTGGTGTAAGGCTTGCGGCGATGGGAGGGGGACCAAGGCAACCGGCAGCAGGAAGGAGAATGGCAGTAACAGCAAAAAACGGCCCCACGGGTATTCACAGAGCTCCCGCTCCACCGGGGACTCTGCTCTAATTTATGTGCCTCCGGACGTGGTGAGGGCGGTGGTGGCTTCCGCCGCAAGGGCTCTCGTGGCTTGTGGTCCCCTCGCTCCTCGCTAGCCGTGCCGTGTTGGTGTAAGGCTTGCGGCGGCAGGAGGGGGACCAAGGCAACCGGCAGCAGGAAGGAGAATGGCAGCAACAGCAAAAAATGGCCCCACAGGTATTCACAGAGCTCAACTTTGTTCATGCCTGAAACCCTCTATGTGCACAGTACCTGCGGCTTGAAGGACATTAAGGGCAATCAATAGCATTACCAAGTGCCATGCATATGCGGGAAATGTGTAAGTGCAAGTCATGAAAGCAAACACCACTGTAACAGCATTTGTCTCACATTAATATAAAGTAGGTCTAAGGTACACACACAATAATGGACACATATCAATCAAAATTCCCATTAGCCTATGACAATTTTAACACCCTCCATGTGTTGATGGACAAATAACTAACTTGCACGCATCAAACACATATCCAATCTACATCCTAGGAAGAAATGCAAGCTAAATGATTTTGACATTGGCCAAGCCAAGTTGAAATTCTAAACATATGAAATACCACCCAATGGAATGTAAGTCACAATAGGATTTCATCCCACACATCCATCCATTGAACATCTCCCCTTGTCCTGTGTGACTCCAGCACTAATTCCAAGGTCAGATCATACTAACCACTTCTAGTGAATCAGCAATCAGGGATGAAACAAACACAATTGTAGTCACACATCACAAAGTATCTCATAACATCACATTGTTAGAAAAGTAATGGCAGGACTAATATTTTCTAAACAAAACAAATGTTTAATTTTGCAAAAACAATTGAATGTAGTAAACCAAAGGTTAATGGCCTGTCCCTTTTCACATCGTGTGGTCCAGCATACTGCTGTGCCACTAAACTTGCACTTCATGACACTGCCAGGGAACCTCCTTACAAAGGGGCATCCATTGGGCATGTTAGGCACCTCAAAGATGTTACTTGGGAGGAGTATATTTGGCGTGGGGTGTCCTTGGGTTTGGAAGGTGGAGTTTTGGAAGAGGAAGTGGTGGACTGATGTTTAAAAGGGGGGTTGGGAGTAGGAAGGGGTGGTCTGACGTTTTGAAATGGAACCCTTGTAAAGGGTGGGTGGGTCTGAACTAGGGGAGGATTTGAAGGTAGAAGTGGTGGGATTGGGTGTGGCAGGGGCTGAAATCTTTGTGGAAAGAGTGGTAAGGAGGGCAGAGGGCCATGTGAAATGTTGGATCCTCAGTGAGGAACTTTGGAAGGGCTTTGGGAGCGAGTGGGGTCTTGGAGGTAGAGGAAGTGTCAATCTCTGATGTGTTTGGGGCTGTTGCAGGTGCTTGTGTGGCAGGTGTATGTGCTGCAAGTACGGGTGTGTCTTGTTTCTCAGGTGTCTGCTGGGTGCTTGATTGTTTATGTCTGAGTTTCTTAGGTGTGTATAGTATAAGTGATGTGTCTGCGGATGATGTTGCGGTTGAGGTGCAGGGTGTGTGTGTGTTGTTTCTGCTGTTATGGTGGTGACTGTAGGTGTAGATGTCTGTATTATCTAGATGTTGTGGTGGTGAATGTCGCTGTGACAGTGTCTGTGCTGGGTGGGGATGTGGTGATGAGGGTGTAGTGTGTGTATTAGTGTGTTTTCACCTGTGCTTTGTGGAGATGTGATAGGGGAGTGGTGTGAGCATGTGGGTGTGGTGTTATCAGTGGTGGGTGTGGTGTCTGTGCATTTAGATGCTTGTAATTTCTCTTTGTGTGTGTGTGTGCTGTTTGAGTGTGCATGGGTGGGTACATGGCATTGTATGTGTGTTCTTTGGATACGTTTGGTAATAGAGTATTTGGGTGGGTATGGGCCAGGGGGAGGAACACATGTTTGGGGTGGACAGGAAGCTGTGTTGAGTGAGAAGCCAGAGCCTGAAAAGATCTCTGTAAGGCAGACCTGGCACCATTTGTTGCAGATGGATGCATTGCCTCTGGATGGCATTCAGGCGTGCAGTCTGACCCACAAAGATGTGCCACAGGAGGTCAACAGCCTCCTCATTCAGTGCTGCGGGGGGGACAGGGGCAGGGGCTGATTTGCCTGGAATAAAGGAAATGGCTCCCATCTTAGGGAATTGGGTCTACAAAACTGGGGGGGGCGCAACAGGGAGGGTGGTGTTGGAACTGTGTGTGGCGGACAAAGATGGTGGTCAAACTAATCCTGTGGGGTCCGCCACCACTCTGGAATGTGAACTGGTGGGTGACCCTCCTGGTCACTGGGTCCCTCCGTGTCTGAACTGTAACACCCAGACACACTGTGACCAGCTGTGTTCCCAACTACATTGGCCCCTTCTCCTTCACTTGCCCTGGATGAATCTGAAATGACATGTAAAATTGGTGTATTGCAACTGCATTTCCACACCTGGCCATCACATTTCAACAGAAACATTTATTAAGTGCATATATCACACCAGCTTCATGGTTCACTATATAGGCTTCAACATTAGCATGAGCACGTGCAGGCATGCTACATAACCGTGAAACAGTTGGTCCCAGTTAAGTCATAACCCCAAATAGCTCCAAATGCTTTGATAGACTTATCTACACTCAATCCTTATGTCCATACTAGGATAGTTGATCACCTTGTATACTTTGGCACTTGTATAACAGCAGTAAAATGATATTACCAATAGGATGGCTACAAAATTAAAATTTCCACAATTTTCTCAGAAGTCCCAGATTTCACCAAATATTCATTTACCTTACAAAAATCATGATGTCACGAAGGTCAAGTTAGAGACCAATGTACCATCAATATGTGCTGTAGCAGAAATCGTCACATGCAAATGCTCATTTCACACTGATGACGCTTTTGACTTAAAATGTCATCATATATCCACTTCCGAAAAAGTCTAATGAAAGCTGTACTGAAGCAGTTTAGCTACGCATCACATGTAACATAGAAAGTAGCCTGGACACATTGAAGGCCAACATTTTGGGAGCTAGATACTCCTAACGCACACAGCATAAGACTTATTATAGCCATATTAACGTCCACAATCCTGCTTGGTACAGGTGATAGCACCATTCATAGATATTATTCCTACAGGTCTTTGAAGATTGTTGTGTGTCAGTGAATATCTATGACATGAAGATGGGATCCCCATAGTCCTAATGGGATGGCACATCACAACACTATTTGGTGTAACAAACACAAATTACCTAGTACGGCTGAGTGTAAAAACTCACATATTATCTCTAGATTTCCAAATCTCACTCCCTGATGCATGTCACCAGTAATTGAATGAATCTTGAAAAACACGTGCAGATGAACAACAGGGAAATGCACGCTGGGCAACATGAAGGCACTAATGCTGATGGCACCAGTGATGTTTGCACACTCTTGTCACTGTTGAATCCAAACTTACCATGGGAAGTGTTATCAAGTCACTGCATAAAGAGTGCACTCTATGCCATGTTGCATGTAATCGAGCTACCATCACATGAGAGATAGTACTACACAAGGAAGACAAATGGTCTGTTTGATACAACTGTCACCCAGAACCTCAAAGAACATGAGATGCTTTATCAGTTCACTCAGCCATGTGTCTGCTCAAGACAGCAAATCAGTAGTGGACTGAACTCTGCTGTGTTCTTGTTCATAAAGACAATAGGCACAGCAGATCAGCATGCACCTACTACCAGACCTACACAAAGAGTAACTCTTTTTGTGTGTCACACATGGGCCACCTCCAATATTGATGGGGAAATGCCTTGCTGTAACACACAAAGTTGGCCATGTAACATGTATAACTCTGGCCATCACTCACCCACTTGTAGCTGTTGTTGGGCCCTCAACTGCCCATCAAGCTATGGGTAGGCCACCATCAGCATACAGGCCATTAGGGGGGTCATGGTCTGGCCCCATCCATGTTGGGACGACATCTCCAGCTGGACCTCCATGATCTTCCGGGTCCATCGCTTCAGGTCCCCCTCCTCTTCTTATAATGGACGCTGCGCCGGCTATAGACACCCACGGCCGGCACCTTCTGTTCGATGGCTTTCCAAATGCATTATTTTGATGGGCGTTGACTTGTATGGATACAATAGATAAATGCACAGATTATAACTGCACGATTTTGTATATCTTTTTGGTTGGCACACATTCTTTTTCCATCTAGCACAAGCCTAAATTAATAGGCAACACACTACATGTGTAGTTCTCACATGCTGAGCACTACAAAGACATGAATGCACATTTTTAGAGTCATCTGCTGTCTATCTTCAACCGAAGTCATGTCCTACACTGACTCAGCAACCCACTAACATAATGTAGCACAGGGCCCTCCTACATGTACTGTGATGTGAGCTATTATGAAACACAGCACACCAATGTGACCTTCTGAAAGGTAAACTACTTTTGCATGATTGTACAGACACCTTTATAGCCAGGCCCATTGATCTAATGCATATGGTATGTACAGGCTGATACCATAGTAACAACTCCATCCTAACACTTAGGTCACAAAGAAAGGGCTATGCCACCCCTTTCTTTGTGTCACTGAAAGCTGGCTCACTGGAGATGTGTGGACATGTGGACTACTTAACTGAATATCATACTGCCATATGTGATACTATTACAGGGATGACATCAACATACCATTGGATGTCTTGTTTGTTTTGCTTAATGTAATAAAACTGGTGATTCACATTTCAAATTCTCTTCAGAAGTAACCAACTATCTGCACTGTTATTGTGTCGCATGTGCAATAGGCCTACACAGTACAATCATAATTTATGCAAAAGTGACAACAGATCTGTGAGAGTAAAGGGCATGTCGTAAGTAAATGGCACACATTATCAATGTGGGTTAATAGAAAGAAGTATCAGGTCAGGAGGTTGCCTCAGTCACCATTCCAAATGTAGTCCATGTAAAGACAATCAGGGCTACTATTGGATTAGAAAACTCATTTTGGTAACATCCAGGACCTGTAGGCCTACAGGGAGATTACTATGAGCATCAGTTGTATTGCCACAGTAACTCTGCCCCAGCCTGGCCCATGGCCCATTTCGGCCACAAGTTATTGTCAGGCTTTGCTCTCTGCTAGCTGAGCATACTGATCCCACATGAACATCACATTTCCACCACTTCAATATAAAAAATTACATCTTGTAGCCATCCAACACGTGACATTAAGGTTGTGTGGGACTCGGAAGGAGTCTGTGAGGTACAGCTAGCTTCCAGACAACAATTTGGTGAGCCCTGATATGGACTGAGTGATATGGTGACTGTTCACATGGCTAACCTCATCCTCAACTGCTTCTTACAGTATTCATACACAGCTCCTGATGTAAAGCCTATACATTTCTCTGCACATTTACCATGATCTGATTACCAAATACATCATACGTACCATGAAATATATACATTGCAGAGATATGTGCATGCACAACAAGTAGAATCACAATGGTGATGTTAGGTACACAATGTTTAGTGCTCCACAATCAATTACAGGATTGTCTAATGTAGGGACCACAAAATGTTACAAGAGTAATCAGGATTCAGTCTGGGGCTCAGAGGCAAATTGTAGCCGATCAGTTAATTAAAACTTTTATAATTAAAAAACTTGAGAACAACACCAACATCACAAAACTTCAAATATGCTTATCAGTTCTTAAAATACCTTAGTGCAATGCATCAAGTGCAAATAGCAACATATCTAGACTTTAGTGCAGGGCATATAGGCAACAAGTGAGTGCACTTAGCAGCTGTGCAAATGAGCCATAGGTCAACATATTTGTGTCTATTATCACAATTCCACTAAGAGCTCTTAGTTTTTAAAGTGCTAAAGGGGCAAAGAAAGTGTAATATCACAGGCATAGAATAAATTACAAGTGTATTAAAACATGTAGGTTGCAGCTATTTTCAAAGATTAAAAAGGTGCAAAGAAAGTGCAATCTCACAAGTATAGAATAAATAAGGAACCTATTAAAAGATTATGGTTGCAGCTATGTTCAAAGATTAAAACATTGCCATGTTTTTTACACACTAGTATATCGAAGGAAGCACAGTCTCTCAAGCAAAAGGACAGGTTCTGTTTGTACATAGAGATTAGTTATAACATTGCTTTCTCTAGTTCAGTTACGCCTTCAGTACCTTTCCTTCCTTCTTTACACCCAGTGTTAGGTGTTCCATCTGGATCGCCGTGTGGCTAAGCTGTTGATATGTGACCTGGATTTGCCTGAGTCCCAGGAATACTTGAGATCATCTGGTTAAGTATCTCCAGGTATTTCACAAGTCTGCAGCTTAGTTGTATGCATGTCCCATTAAAGCAGGCTAAAATTGTTGGCCTGCAGCTACGAAGGCATTTCCAATTTCAGGTGGGTCGAAGAAATCTTTTCCGATCTTCCATGTTGCCTTTGAAAATGCATATCTGGTGATCAGTGTCTCGGGGGCAAAGTCTGCATAACCCTGTCACATTTGTTCACTTCCATGGAGGGAGATGTGAGTATGACAGCAGAAATCCCATTCAGAATTTCACGAAAGTCCCTGTAAGTTGCGGTTAAATGCTAGGCCAAGATATGATTGGGGAGATAACTCTGTGTAAGATAACAAAGTAAGCCAGCTGTGCTGGCTCTTAGCAAAGAGCTCCTTATCTGCTAGTAGAGAGCGGATCTGAAAGTTTTTATTAACAATGGCTTTGATTTGATGATAGGAGCTGAAGGATTCCCATTGCTCCAAAATGGCAAGTGATGCTAGGAAGATGTCAAGGCGCACTCTGGTTGGAGAGTGGGTTCTCCCATTCATTTCTATCCAAAGAAGGGAGCTGAGTGTTGCTGGGTTTGCCTCCTTCAGTTTGTAGCAGAGTTTGATGATTGCACCCTCACACGCTATTGCTTGCCTGACCAGACCAAACTTGAGGCCTACCTGGGCTGGTGGCATATATGATGGTACAGCAAACAGCGATTTAAGCAGCCTGGTGGAGACTTTCTCCATATGGAGCCTGTCTCGACTCCTTGAGAGTTTAGGTGATAGTAGGAATTAGTTTTGCTTGGATTATTTTCAGCAGTGGTAGGTAGGTCAATAAAGCTATGGCTAGTTTAATTTGCTTAAATGCAGCTGTTAGGGAAAGGGATTTCCTTCGCATCTGCTCCAGGTGTGGTTGGTAAGTCCTTTTGCTCTCTAGGAGGACCCCCCAAATACTTGTATTCCTGCACGTCCTCCATTTTATCAACCTTTAAGTACCACTGTTTCAAGTGCACTGAGGCCTTCTGAGAGACTTAGGGGCAGATTTATGTTAACTGGCGCATCCCCAGGGATGCGCCAGTTAACGTGCGCCACAGTGCGCCACAGCTCCGCCACCCATGGTGCGCCGCATTTATAATGCGGCGCACCATGGTGCAAAAACGGCACAGATGCGTGACGCATCTGTGCCGGAAATGTGGCGCATTGCTGGAGTTGTGTCGCAAGCGCGACGCAGCTCCAGCAAGGCTCGGGGTACACCATCTGCACAATGCTGCGTCAAGACCTACGCCTGCTTCAAGCAGGCGCAGGGTTTTGACGCAGCTTTGCCCTGAAAGTGACTGAGTGAAATCTCATAGATTTCACTCAGCCACTTTCAGGAGGCGTTCCTGCGCAGGAGCGCCCCCCCCCTGCGCAGGAACGCCTCCTTATGGCGCAGTGCTTTACAACGTGACGCATCTCCTAGATGCGTCACGTTGTAAATAGGGCGCATTGTTTGCGCTGCAGTTGGGTCAAATAAAGTGACGCAATTGCGGCGCAAAGAGGCGCAACGGCCTCATAAATCTGCCCCATAGTTTTTGACGTTTTTAGATTGCTAATCAAGGCATTGACAACGGAGTATTCAGTTGTGATGTCCAAGGGCCTTTCAAGCCGATTTTTGTTCGGTTGAGGAGGATCTGGTCATCTGGATACATCAGGCATGGCAGGGGGTGTTCTCCAGTTTCGGCGCATGGGAATTTACTTGTGCTAGGCTGGCTGGTAAAGAAGCTAGAAAGAGATTATAAAGAGTTGGGGCTAACACGCACCCCTGTCGTAGGCCCTGGTCAGCTGGAATCCGCCACAAGGGGAGCGCCAGTGCAACTGTTTTCCATAATCGGCTTGGCGGGAATCCAGGGCCCTGACTGTGACAGAGTAGGCAGCACCAACATTGCAGTTCGCCTCGCTGCTGGTGGGAACTGCTCCATCGACGGCAGTTCAGGCTGCATGCATGGTAATACTGTGTTTGGAAGACAGCCGGCTCAGTGGTCTTCTTCGGAGCATCGAACTCATAATCGGACCCACAGATATCCAATAAGAGACTTAGAACAATTGACCCTTGCCAAACTCAAGAGGATGTGTTTATGATTTGACAGACCCTGTCCCGATTTTTTTAACTGTAGTTGACGAGGAATAATTTCATCCATGAGGGAGTGGGTCCAGCTATGCTTGTCACTTGTCTAGCCTTTCCAGAAGTGGCTATCTGTGTAGCTCACTGCCAGACGTCTCCTTAGCAGTTACACTAGTTTCCATCGCGCAATAAACAGACCACGCAGTGTCAGCGTAAAAGGCCATTTTATTAGACCAGAACTGCGAATCTGTACATAACAATAAATCAACAATAACAGTAACAGCAAACCCCCACTCACACTTCCCCCCATTCGTTTCATTCACCCACGTCATCACTAAGCCCTAGCGGCTCCAAACACCCTTCTCTTCCCAGCTGCTCCGCCCACCCGCGCACTTCGCCTTAAAAGGCGACCGTGCGACACAGGTAAGTGTGACCCACTTGTGGGACACCCCCGTGCCGCACGGCCACCAGCTGCTGCGTGTGCACCCTGCCTCGCTCACTGCCCGCCTCGCTGCCGGCTGCCGGCTGACTCCGCTGTCGATTGTTTTGTTTTTTTCCCTTGTTTTGACCGTAATTTGTGCTTGCTGTGTAAATTCTGTGTCCGTGTTTACTCTTTATCCCCATTGGTTTGTGATTGTATTTTGCGTTGCCGTGTCAGTGTTTCCTTCCTGGTTGCCCGCCTACCGCGCCGCCCTCCGTCCTCCCTCCCCGCTCCCCGCTTCCCGCCACCACCGCAGACCCCGCCCCTTTTTGCCTTCTGTTCCCTCCCCGCTCCCGCCTCCCAGCTGCTCCGCCCACCCGCGCACTTCGCCTTAAATGGCGACCGTGCGAACGCGCAGCGGCCACGCGCAGCGGGTGCGCCGATTGTGCGCCGAAGGCGCGCCAAAGGTAAGCCCGTCTGCGCCCGTCCGCGACCGGACCGCGCCCAGCGCCAGGACCCCTGGCCCACGAAGACCCCGACCTACCCGCCTGACGTACTCAGCCGCCACCCTCAGCGCTCTCAACACCGGCCGACTCCCAGAATGCCATCAAGCCACTCCAAGACGTACCACCGGACCTTTCAGCTGCCACGCCTGCAAGTTCTCATGCATCCGGTCCAGCCCCGCACCCGCCAAGTCGAACACCAGCAGCACCCACCTCAAGTGCATCCTGCTCAACACCCGCTCCGTCCACAGACACGCCATCGAACTCTGGAACCTTCTAGACGCCACAGCCCCTGACGTTGCCTTCCTCACGGAGACCTGGATGAACGCCTCTTCAGCTCCCGACATCGCCATCGCTATCCCAGAGGGCTACAAGATCGTCCGGAGGGACCGCAACGCCAACCAGGTGGGAGGAGGCATCGCCATCATCCACAGGAACACCATCCGTCTCACGACCAGCACCGACAACACCCTGACCACCGCCGAACACCTGCACTTCCAGATCCACACCAACCCGAACACCACCCTCAGAGGCACCCTGATCTACCGACCCCCGGGACCACGCACACAATTCAGCGAGGACATCGCCGACTTCGTCAGCCCGCTTGCCCTCCCCTCCACTGACTACATCCTCCTGGGAGACCTCAACTTCCACCTGGAGAACAACAACGACCGCAACACCAGCACCCTGCTCGACAACCTCGCCAACCTGGGACTCAAGCAACTGGTGTCCACCCCCACCCACCTTGCCGGACACACACTCGACGCCGTCTTCTCATCCAGCACAGACATCGACTTCAGCCACGCCACAGAGCTTCATTGGACGGACCACAGCTGCGTCCACTTCACCTTCAAGAGAACGACGACCCACCATCACCAGCAACAGGCCGCCCGCAGAGGCTGGAACAAGATCACAGCAGACCAGCTCGCCACCTCCCTGAGCCAGCACCCTCCTGCCAGCTCAGCGAACCCCAGCCAGGCCGCCGACAACCTCACGAAGTGGATCAGCAACTGCGCGGACGAACTCGCCCCTCTGAGGACCCCGCCCAGCAGACCCGGCAGCAAGAAGGCCCCATGGTTCACCGACGAACTCAAGAGCTCCAAGAAGAACTGCCGAGCCCTCGAGAAAGTCTGGAAAAGGGAACCGACACCGGACAACAGGACCTCCCTCAAGCTTGCCACCCGGAAGCACCACCAGCTGATCCGCGCCGCCAAGAAAACAGCATTCAAGGACCGGTTGGACAACAACGCACACAACTGCAAGGAACTCTTCAACATCGTGAAAGAGCTCTCCAACCCCAGCGCAGGAAACAACGACATCACCCCATCGCAAGACCTCTGCAACTCCCTCGCTTCATACTTCCACAACAAGATCGCGGACATACACAACAGCTTCAACAACCAACCAACGCACACCATGACCGAACAACCACCCCCCACCACCACCCTCCACGCCTGGACCCCGATCAGCACCGAAGACACCATCCGCACGATGAACTCCATCCACTCCGGATCACCGACCGACCCCTGCCCTCACCACGTCTTCAACAAGGCCGACGCGGTCATCGCACCCCACCTGCGAGACATCATCAACACATCCTTCAACACCGCCACCTTCCCGGAGAGCTGGAAGCACGCCGAACTCAGCGCTCTACTCAAGAAACCAACAGCGGACCCCACCGACCTCAAGAATTACCGCCCCATCTCGCTTCTCCCGTTTCCAGCCAAAGTCATCGAGAAGACCGTCAACAAGCAGATGGCCGCCTTCCTCGAGACGAACGGATCCCTCGACCCCTCACAGTCCGGCTTCCGAGCCAATCACAGCACCGAGACCGCCCTCATCGCCGCCACCGATGACATCCGTGCCCTGATGGACAATGGAGAAACAGCGGCCCTCATCCTCCTAGACCTCTCCGCGGCTTTCGACACGGTCTGCCACCGCACCCTAGTACGGCGCCTCAGCAACGTCGGAATCCAGGACAAGGCGCTGGAATGGATCATCTCCTTCCTCGACGGAAGAACACAGAGAGTCTGCCTACCACCATACAAGTCAGAGGCCTCCGAAGTCATCTGCGGCGTCCCCCAAGGATCATCTCTGAGCCCCACCCTCTTCAACGTCTACATGAGCCCCCTCGCGGCCATCGTACGCAAACACAACCTCAGCATAATCTCCTACGCCGACGACACCCAGCTGATCCTCTCCCTGACCAACAACCCCGCCGCCGCCAGAGCCAACCTGCACGAAGGGATGAAAGAGGTAGCCGAGTGGATGACGACCAGCCGCCTGAAACTGAACTCGGACAAGACGGAGGTCCTCATCCTGGGCTCCTCACCCTCTGCCTGGGACGACTCCTGGTGGCCTCCCGCCCTGGGCACCGCACCCAAACCGACAGACCATGCACGAAACCTGGGCTTCATCCTGAACTCCTCCCTCTCCATGACCAGGCAAGTCAACAACGTCTCCTCGGCGTGCTTCAACATCCTACGCATGCTACGGAAGATCTTCTGGTGGATCCCCACAGAGACCAGGAAGACCGTCACCCAGGCCCTCGTCACCAGCCGACTGGACTACGGCAACGCCCTCTACGCCGGCACCACCGCCAAGCTCCTGAAGAGACTCCAGCGGATCCAAAACGCCTCAGCCAGACTCATCCTCGACATCCCACGAACCAGCCACATCTCCGGACATCTGAGAGACCTCCACTGGCTCCCCGTCAGCAAGAGAGTCACCTTCCGCCTCCGCACCCACGCACACAAAGCCCTACACGACCAAGGCCCGAGCTACCTCAACAGCCGAGTCAACTTCTACGCTCCCAAACGCCACCTCCGATCAGCCAACCACGCCCTCGCCGCCGTCCCCCGCATCCGAAGAGCAACTACAGGAGGAAGGTCCTTCTCCTACCTAGCCGCCAAGACCTGGAACTCCCTCCCGACCGACCTGCGCCTGACCCAAGACCACCTCTCCTTCAGGAAGAAGCTGAAGACCTGGCTGTTCGAGCAGTAGCGGCACCCCCCCTCCCCCCCCCCAGCGCCTTGAGACCCTACGGGTATGTAGCGCGCTTTATAAATGTCACTGATTGATTGATTGATTGGCCGTCAATCACCGTCTTCCAGCCCCCAGTCATTGCAAACTTCCAGTCAAACTTCGGTCCGTCCTGTACCAACTCCCCCCCCAAGGGATGGGTATGCCCGCTCTTGACCCCCTGTCCCTTCGAATCCTGCCTACAGCAGCTCTGGCCTAAACTGGCAACGCTAACGACCAACCCAGAAATCACCTCCAACTGCCGGGTGGGTGGGCGGCCTTTCGAGCTCCCTCCCGATGGTGCCAGGCGCCGAAAAGAGGAAGATCCCTTCCTCCCCCGCGCTTAAGTACCCACCCCCTAACTCCTCCCCTTCCCCTACCTGGCCTATCCCCTGCGCGAAAGACCCCGGGGAAAGACTAGTCTGCGACTCTGCTTTCCCTGGGGCCCGGCATTGTCTCTAACAGTGTGGGTCGGTTGTTTCTCTTTTTGAGCCACACAGGATGTACTATCTGACTTTTGTCCCGTGCTCACTAGACACATAAGTGACCTACTGCACCGACATGTTCCTGTTAATGGCTGAGGTGTAGTCTCCCTCGCCACTTAACTCGTCCAGACTAAGATGCCTTCTGTAGTCAGGATCCTCCTGCTTCTGTGCTTGCACTGCCAGTCTCGCTCTCTGCCCCGGCACGCGCCCCAGGCCGCACGCTTGTCTCTGCAGATATCTCTTCAAATTGCCACCTCTCAAATCAGCTCTCTGCTGCACCGTTGTGGGCTCTGATCTCACCTCGTCCTGCTGGGAGTGTCGATGCTGAAGGGGGACATCGGATGATGTCCGATTGGGGCATAGCTCTGAGAGCCCAACTAAAAATCTGCTACTCGGCTACCTTGCCTTGCCCCCCTATCTGGAGAAATGTGGTGGTACAAACTAGTCTGACTGGTTACCATTTCTAATATCTTTATAAACACATTTACAATACTCTCTAAAGCAGGCTTATTACAAGCAGGCCTCTTCTTTAGAAAGCTGATTCATTCATTCCCCTGACAGGAGCAGCGTCAGCCCGCCCGCTGATGTCAGCTGAAGTGAATCATGCTGAGGCTGACATTCTGTTTCACTGACACGCCTGGGTGTAAGTGATATGCTGAGCGCGTGAGATGTGGACAAATTGGACAGACAGTTTAAAACCGTAATGTGCTCACAGTCGATGCTTAGAAGAACACAGCCCGAAAACTGTAGCAATGCCTGCGATCGCGTTGACTTCTATATGTTAAAAGCAGAGAAATGGTCTACTTTGTATCCAAGGCTGTAGGGTTAAACCATGTTTTAAAATACACTAACGTTGATGAAGAGAAATATATCTCTACGAATGTGTTTATTTGTACGACCTGAAACACGAAACCGAGGAAGTCTTAGTTAAGATAACACCTGCCACAAATTAGATAATGTGTCATTTCTTTAAAATGAAGACTAGTTTTTATTTTGCTAATCACCCAATATCTTTATTGTGATCCGTTGTCAAATTTGGACTTGGATAGCAACTTTTGTGTCCAGATAACCCTGCGTTAATGTGAAGGAAAGTTGTAATCCTCATTGGATACAGGTACGCGAGCTACCAAACTAACAGGGCAAGCCAAGCAAGAACAGAGCCAATGGTCTGGCTTGGCTCTAAGAGTCTCTCCTAAATCCGAGCCATGAAAAGATTGTTATGTAAATTATGCAACAGAGATCATGTAAAATATGTCAAAGTCTCATTTGTTTAAGAAGAGGAAGTATTTCATTTTACTAGATCAGATTATATAACTGCTTGTAGAGGTATTTATTAAAAGTGATACTTTTTAAACATGAACTTGGAAACATTAATGCCCTCCCAACACTGATAACAATGCCATCAGTGAACTAAAAGGCAAGTCTGTTTTCCTGTGCATCCTATATTTGGCCCAGATTCTTTTTTTAAATGATGCAACATTATAGTCTAGTGGTTCCTAACCTTTTTGAACCATGACAACGTTTCAGAATAACAAACTTTCATGATCCACTTGTCTTTAATGGGCATGAGAAGAGGCGATTTTTAAAACAACACATGGTGGCGTTTACAGACAGCACATTTTCCATTAAAATGGCCACTGGCTTTGCACATACATAACAGTTTTACTGATAAAAATTATATAGCACATATTGGACTTGGCATTTTCTGCAGAGTCTTATCTGCAATGTTTGCCTTCACTCCTCCATTTTTGCTAAATTTATGTATGTTGGGCTTAGGATCTGTGCACTTCACCAGTGCTAAAGTGCTTGTGCTCTTTTTCTTTAAAGCTTTGTAGAATTGGCTTATATCCAATTTGCATATTTAATTTAATTTACTTGTACATCACTAGTAAAGTGGGACTTCCTGTGTCTAGGGCCTCTACTAGTGGGCCGGCAGCACTGATTGTGCCACCCAATTAAGTAGAACTCTAAACATGTCCCAAGCCTACCATTGCAGCCTGTGTGTGTGTTCAGTTTAAACTGCCATTTCGACCTGACAAAGTAACCCTTTTGCCAAGCCCAAACCTTCCCTTTTAGTACAAATAAGTCACCCCTAGGGTAAGCTCTGGACAGCTCAGAGGGCACGCTGCAAAGTATTTAAAAATTTGGGCACATACTTTTAAGTTTTATATGTCCTAGATGTAAAAAACACTCTTACATTTGTTTTTCACTACTGCAAGGCCAACCTCTTTCATAGGATAACATTGGAATTACCTTATTACATTTTATGAGCATAATTTCCAAATGGGAACAGGTAGCCCCTTAAAGTTTGTTGTCTCTGGAGTCACAATCTGAAATCCTAACTTATGGCGAAGTCTGATTTTAAATTACAATTCTGACAATGCCACTTTTAGAAAGTTGGTATTTACATGCCTTAGCCATTGGGTACTGCAGCCTGTTTCTAGGCCAAATGACTGTGCTTTGTGTATTCCTCCTAGACAGCCACACACAATGGGAAGCTTAGATATTACTGGATGGGAGAGGAGCCGGGCCTAGCCCCTCTTACACTTGAATAGGCTGCATCCTGCCTTCACAAAAAGGGCTGCCTACCCCCTGTAGATAGTCTGCAGCAAGGACCTGGAAGGCAGAACACCTGTACATTTCTTGGGTTTAGGTAGCGTGGATTAGTAACCCCACCTGGCTGATATAAGACAACAACACTCAATAAATTATTGTCCAGTCAATGCTTTTTTTTAACAAGGAAAAGTATTTTTATTAAAGACATGTTAATTAACTCCCAAATATATTCCTTCTCATAGATCGAGGCACACTTGCAGACACCCGTGTATCACATTACACCCCTAGTGGGTCCTGAACCCTATACCAAAAATACCCCTCCCCTATACCAGATGCACCATTTCACTATGAGGGCCTGTCATTGGATGTAACTGCAGTGTCACCAATTTTTTGGGAGTAGCCATGTTATATTTAATATTACACCACCACTGAAATTAATGGGGAAAGTAGCAATAATCAAGGGCATTCACTGATATAGAAATATTATATTGTTAACCTTCATGTATTGTTAATAAAGCACTGGATTCCAAATGTGTCTCAGAGTCTCTCTTTGCCTTTTATTAAGCTGCTAGGGCACTCTTACAACCAGGCATTAGAAAGCTTTGCCCTCCCAAGCTCATGTGCAAAAGCACAGTGTCAGGGATAACTTGAATCTAGGCAAAATCTCTCCCAAGGTCAGGAATTCAATTACGTGGGAAAGGTGTAGTGACTTTCTCGTAAAACATTTTTGTGGGGCTGCAGCCCTTCCGCAGCACCCTAAACATGCTTTAAAATGTTAGCGTTGCCCCTTCTCCTTCTTGGAATACCACAACAGATGATTATGTACATGAGATAGACCATACTGCGGCTCTTGGGGAGCTCCTTTTGCCTACTTGGTGAATAATAAATTTGCAGCTTTGCCATGGACGTTTTATCCTTCTCAATGTGGCTTGATGTCGTGTTTCTTTTTTGGATAGCAGCCTTGCAGCACATTTGTTCTAGCCCCTTTGATGGGGCACCAGACGTACATTTATAGCTGTGACCGAGTGGGCAGCCCTCTCCTGCATGGCTCTGCTGATTCCTCCCTTCCAAACCATGCTCTGTTGTCCCACAGGTGGGAGAGCAGCTTTGCCTGATGGCTGTGCTGCTGGGTGACTCCCTCTCCGGGGAAGGGTACCCAGCAAGATGAGGTCATGGAGGCACTCCAGTTATGACTGCATTCTGTCCTTGATAGATGGGGTACGGTCTTAGGGCCAGATGTTCTAAAGCTCATTGTGGTTGCAAAGGGACAGATTCACAAAAGTGGACAGTTTACAACTGCAAAATGACCTATGTGTATGTACTGAACCCATTGCGATTCGATAACACCTTAGCCAATCGCAATTTTGGATTTGCCACTAATAACAATTGGGTATTTGCAAAAGGAGTTTTTTGGGTGTCCCTCCCAAATAGTGATTCGGAAGAATTTGTATTATTGGTTTGTGACCAAAGGCCAGCCGAAAAACATTAATATTTTGCCAACTGCTGAACGATATTGCGAAACCATTCACAAACAGGAAGGGGTTCTCAAGTGACACACCTCTTCTTTGTGAATGTTAACAAAAACATTTAAGAGTAAACTGTGAGAAGTTGGCCTGACATATGGTGGCCACTAGTTACAGTGGGCACCTTGCACCAGTCCAAACAACCTCTTACAGATGATAGGTTAAAGACAACCTTTATTGAAATCTATCTTAGTCGTAGCTATGGAGAGCAGCCTTAAGGCTAAGTCTTGAAGGAATGTAAAGCAGTTGTTTTACCAGTCTATAATCTCTTGAATGACCAAATGAAAGGAGAACCACACCAGGTAAATATATAACATATATGTATTTATTATAAACACACCCTACTAGTCTCTTTATGAGGCTAGAGGTAAAAGCATATACGTTTCACTCAATAGCACATAGTAAATTTGCACAATATACTTTGAGCCCTTGGGGCATACCAAACCATATATTAAGAAAGTGGTATAAGAACCACGACTTGAATATACACTAGGCCTAAAGCCTGTAGAATCGCTGGGTCCACAAGGAACCGCCCGAGGTAGTAACATAGGGGACACACGGGGGACGCGTGCAGTGTGAGAACACAGCCACTAATCACCGTTAGCTTCTATGGGGAAAGTCACGAATGAAAATTTAAAGATTAAGGACACTTAGGAGAGGACTTTGAGCAAACCCCTTTAGACTTAGGGGATCTAGGGCCAACACCCATGGGACCACTGGAGTACTCTAGTTACCTCACCCAGGGAAGCCGGGTGCATAGGTGTCTTTTGGTGTCTGGAATGGTCATCGTTTTCAATGGCGATCTGCTGCAAAGTGCTGCTACTGTAGAAGTGGAAAGTGTCCGGTGTGATCCAAGCCTGTATTGAAGATGAGAAGAACCTGAAAGCAGAGGGGACAGGTCTGGGTCACTAGCCAGTGACCAGGGGACAATAGATGAATGCCCACCAGGTGAAGAAGGTAAGGTTGACTCTTCAGCTACGAGGACCAGGAGGTGTTGATGACAACCAGGAGCTGGAATCGAGCTGTCCCAAGCAGACCTTAATGAAAGCTGACAGCCCTAATATTAAAATATGCATTTGGAACATTAATGGTCTTTCTGACAAATTGGAAGACCCAGAAACATCAAACTATTTAAAATCGTTTGATCTAATTTTACTCCAAGAAACCCAGGAAGAGAAAGAGATACCCCTACAAGGATTTACAACTCAAATCCACCCAGCAACCAGAGGTCCTTCCTATGTTAACAGCTCAGGGGACCTGGCGTCACTCGCCTCAATACTAACAATCAGAACAATGGAAGAAATCAATGTAAAAATCACTCCCCCTAGTGCGATACAGGCACTAGCAATAACAATTGAAAATATTCAGGTGGCTAAACCACTATACATAATAAATACATACATACACCCCAAGCACAGACAAAAAGGGGCAAGATAACTTGTTAACAAATTGGTAGGACTCATGGAGGAAAGGGAAACGGAGAACATACTTCTAGCAGGTGGTTTTAATCTTCACTTCTTTGGTGAGAAATCAGAAGATGAAATATCACTGGAAATAGACATCGCGTGGGGAATACCAAACCAATTCACAGCCTCTCCAAACAAGCACACAAGATGCTCAAATCAACCACTGAAAGACCTTGAGCAGTTAAACCTGAGAGTACTAAACAGATGATTTAAAGAGGATACACCACCAGCATCAACATATTTTTCCTCAATCACTTCTTCTCATCTCGACTTCATTCTTGCAACACTACCACTGTTTGAAATAATAAGCTTTTTCAAGGTTGGAGAGAACAGCCAAAGTGACCATCTGCCACTAGAAGTGAAACTAGGCTTCACCAGCGGGAACAATATGGAAGCAAGGAAAAGTATCGGCACAGAGTATACCTCCAACTATAAACGAATAAGGTGCAATACCGACAAAGTAGAAGAATTAACAATCAATGCAAAAACAATCTTGCACCAGATAACAAGTTTGACAAAGAACCCATTGGAGGCTTCGGAAGAATTCGTAACAGAACTTGGAACAACTCACGCAACAGTGCAAAAAACCCGCAAAGGGAATACACCGTGTAACATATTCGGTAAAGTAATAACACCAGAGATAGAAAAATCTAAAACGGAAAATAAACCAGATCCTTAGGCAGCTCCGTAAACAATCAAACAACGAAGCCCTGAAAAAAGAGCTGCGAATCCTAAAGGCACAGCAAAAGAAGAAGACTTGGGAAAGGAAAAGGCAAATGAACAAGGAACTCTGGGTGAAAATCTTGTACGACTCGAAACAGAAGAATGCTTGCAAACAAAACAGGTGATGGACCGAATGTGGGTCAATGTCACACACTCACCCCAGTCCGAAGATCTGGGCCCAAATCCATCGTTTTTTTGCACTCCACACCACCCTGGGTTAGACAATGGCGATATGCAAATCAGCTCTGACCCTGTGCCCCATGGGAACAGTCCAGTCCGAACTACAAAAGCCATGTCCTTCCCAGAACGGAATCAAGCATCCGAGGACCGGACCGGTTTCGAGGTAACACCTCTCATCAGCCCGGCTAGCTTGACTCCAGTGGTGTGGAGTGCCTGGGACCCACGTCTGGGCATCCCCAGCGCACTTAGGGCGGAACTTGCAAACAAAACAGGTGATGGACCGAATGTGGGTCAATGTCACACACTCACCCCAGTCCGAAGATCTGGGCCCAAATCCATCGTTTTTTTGCACTCCACACCACCCTGGGTTAGACAATGGCGATATGCAAATCAGCTCTGACCCTGTGCCCCATGGGAACAGTCCAGTCCGAACTACAAAAGCCATGTCCTTCCCAGAACGGAATCAAGCATCCGAGGACCGGACCGGACCCTGTTCCCATGGGGCAACAGGGTCAGAGCTGATTTGCATATCGCCATTGTCTAACCCAGGGTGGTGTGGAGTGCAAAAAAACGATGGATTTGGGCCCAGATCTTTTGACTGGGGGAGTGTGTGACATTGATCCACATTCGGTCCATCACTTGTTGTTTTTGTCGAAACAGAAGAATAGCAGTAGAGTTTGGAAAACAATCCATAGCCTCCAACGGCCAGGCCACAAAGGAATCAACTCACACATATCTGAACCCGAATGGGCACACTACTTCTCAAATCACTTCAATGATAAACACCCAGAGGGGTTCCACCCAGAGTTAGAACTCGGAAAATCAAAATGTATCCAAGTACCAACAAAACAGGACACACAAACATGAAGTATATGACGACTCCATTACGACAGTACCCCCGCGCAAGACTGCAATTCTGTAGGAGGTAGCAACAACAAGCCTCAAACCAACCTCAAACAGAAAGGAAAAAAATCACACAGTAACAGCGGTTAGGATGAAGCCACAAATTTCAAAAGGGAAACTAGAGGGTGCTCTCAGCCCCAATGGAATCCCGCCAATAATGTACAAGCAAAACGCTGATCTTTGGAGCGACACACTGGCGCCAGTCTTCCAGGAAATCAGGGAAACAGCAACATGTCCATCATCCTGGAGAGGTTCAATAATAAGTCTGATCTGTAAACAGGATGAAAGGAGCAGTCCAAGTAACCATCGACTTATTGCCCTAATCGATAGATAGGCAAAGTACTATGCGAGACGTATCTTGGAGGAACTAACATCCTGGGCAACCCTAAAACACATCATCCCAATAAACCAAACCGGATTCTGCAGAGGCCAGGGCACAATAACCAATATTATGGCGCTAACTCTTCTGACAGACGTGGCAAAAACAGCCAAAAGCTCGCTATTTCTATGTTTTATAGATTATAGCGCCATGTTTGACCATGTAGACCGCAGCAAACTGTGGCAGATGCTGGAAAAATTGGGAATTCCCGGGCCACTTCTACAACAGCTGATATTACATACCAACTCTTGGGTCAAGATTAAACTGGGCTGTGTAACGTACCTTTCAAGGCAAATCAATACCACCAAAGGTTTAAATCAAGGATGCATCCAATCCCCCATGCTGTTTAATCTTTTTCTCGCAGATCTCCCTGAATAACTGGAGAAAACCAATCGCATGCTCCGCGGCAAGGAAACATCTCGCTATCGAATCTCTTATATGCAGACGACCTGGTCCTAATTAGCCGGTCCCTCATTGGACTTCAACATCTCCTTGACGTCACCAAAAAATTCTCAATAAATAATTCTCTAAAGATTAACTTGAACACATCAAAAGTTATGTCAGTGAATTATAACAAAACAAAGAAACTTGCATTGTTCCTGGACGGACAGAGGTTAGATCACGTAGCCACTTACAAATATCTAGGTGTACTTTTAGACAGTAGAGGCTTGTTTAAACACCAACTAGAGGCAATCCGTCAGAAGGGCACAACATTCCATCTCTCAATGAAGCCCTTGAAGAAAGTTCTCCCCGACCGGTCACTGGATCCCCTTCTACAGGTGATTAGAGAACGCTTACAGCCAATGCTCACATACGGCAGCGAACCCTTGCGAGGGAAAGACGCCACAGCTCTAGACAAAATCAGTCGAGCATACAGGGCAATCTTCCATCTGCCTAACTACGTCTCCCCTGCCCAAATCCGTCTCGAATTTGGTCTCCAGAGACAAACAGTGGAGAGAGAAGCCGCCTGTATAAAAAGTTGGCGAAAAATCAGAGGGCCGAGCAAGGATCCTTAAACACCCACTTCTGGACCGAACTCAATACCTAAGAGAACTCACCCACCAGGAAGTATCTAAAAGAATCAGTGGAGATCCTGGGACTAACAAATCTCTGGGAGTCACCCACAGACTCTCTAATAAAAGAGAGAGGGACCCCACACCAAAGGGATAGGGTACCAGAACTGACTGTATGTCAAGATAAATTCCCTTTGGGTTGTTTTAAAAGTAGACACCAATTCTTACAGACTACTAAACAAATGTCATTCATTCATCAGGACCCTTCAGTTGGAGCAATGCAAAATACAACAAAACAGTTCTATAAAAACAAATGGATTCAATGTGACAATTTATTCATATAAAAACCAAGTTAAAAACAAACAAATATAAAATTGAATAAAATGAAATTTGGGAAAACAGACAGTATGAGAACAGAACAAATCATAAACACATTCTAAACCTAAGCATTTCCAAAAAATAATAAGGGAGGTGCAAAATCAAGGTAAAAATTCTACAACAGTCAGAGTAATCCTTGCTCAGAGTGTATTGCACTTCTCCCCTTTGCTCAACGCGTTTCAACGGACATTAAAATACAGCCGCCTTCATCAGGAGTATATTGGCTGTCTTCCCAAAATTAATTTCTTATTAGGATGACCGTCCTTCTTTCTAAATTGATTGTCAGCCACACGAGGGTGATCCGCTATTATTTAAGATATTGACTTTTTTCTTTGTTAGTCGTGTATAATGGTCGTCCTCCTTGTAATAATAGACCTACGCTGCAGATGAGTCAGCCGTGGATGAATATATATGAATATCTAATTATCCCTTGCTGAACAGCACTATGGAATCAGTAATTTTGAAGAATATCTATCCAAAATCTAGGCGATAAAAGCATGACTTATATAGAAACATCAAAATGTTTCAGCATGCGGTCCATAAGATAGCCCCTCTTGAATCAGTTCAGAGAGCTTCAATAGATAGGTACTAGATCCACTATCTGCATTCTGTGTTGATTTATAGCCTCAGCTTCTTTAACGTTGTAGCTTGAAGCGTCCCGCGTGCAATCCAAGCAGTTTTCTTCAAAGGAGAGACTTTGAAGAAAATAAGTCATGCTTTTAGCTTTTATCGCCTGGACGACCATTATACATGACTAACAAAGAAAAAAGTCAATATCTTAAATAATAACGGATCACCCTCGTGTGGCTGGCAATCGTTTTAGAAAGAAGGACGGTCATCCTAATAAGAAATTAATTTTGGGAAGACAAACAATATACTTCTGATGAAGGCGGCTGTATTTTAATGTCCGTTGAAACGCGTTGAGCAAAGGGGAGAAGTGCAATACACACTGAGCAAGGATTACTCTGACTGTTGTAGAATTTTTACCTTGATTTTGCACCTCCCTTATTATTCTTAGGAAATGCTTAGGTTTAGAATGTGTATGTCAGGTAGTGACCAAGTTTCCACGGGAGCGAAGAAGGATCCCTACACCTCCAGGACACAGGAGCAAGAATGCGAATGGGACGCACTCCTGTCTACTGTCCCCTAAAAGTATGAGGGAATTACCCTAGGAGTGTCCATCACTCTCCTCATACGAGGGGGTATGCAGGGTATAGCAGGAGTAGTCGTAGGTGGATGTCCAAGCTAGAAAACAAAATAGGTAATACATATAATATATCCTTAGTTCACTAACCTTCATGCAGGAGTCATTGACATGCGGGATTATTCAGTTGCTCTTACCCCAATTGTAAATCAGGCAGGCTTTATCGAAGAGTTCAAGTAATGGGAGCTGGATAATGGGTAACGGGATATCAGGAATAGAACTCTTGAGGGACATTCACACCAGACAAACACAAAAACAAGAATGGGAATGTGAGGAGCACTGGCTGGCTGTTGTGGGCTAAAACAGCAGAGCAGTTCACACACACACGAGGAGAGACACCCGGCCCTAAAGAAAGCAAGGGCGGAGCGCTCACTCTCACAGGAAGGGATAAACAACTTAAGAACTCGCCAAGTATTTCATTCATACAACAGAAAGCGAGAAAAAGGAGCCGAGCTAAATAACGCCCGCGAAATGCGTGAGAAAAGCAAGGGTAGTCACGAGTAAATACTTGCGTAGAGTTTCAAGAAATGCCGAAGTTCGGCAGAGACGCTCTCACTCTGTAACAACCAGCCTGCGGATGCAGGGTCAGGGGAATGAAGGCAAGAAGCGGGAAAAGGGTCCAAGGAGACTCGCAGGATTCCACAGAACGCCACCAAACCTCAAGCCAGGAACCAGGAAGTGAAGAGGGGGCGTGGTACCGGAACAGTAAGCCAAGCAAAGGCTACGTTCTGCCGTGCCTCTTTTCACTGGTTAGGGAGCGTCTAAAAACAACAAGCTGTGTGTTTGTAGGGACCTGGGTAAAAGAACACATCTCAACAACCTCGCATGTCAAGGCTATTGATTCCTAACAGTACCCCTCCTCAAAGACGTATTCAGGGGACCGGGCTTCGCAGGATGAAGTCTGTGGAATTGTTGAATCAATCTCGCTGCATGAATGTTTTCTGCAGGTTCCCATGACCTATCCTCTGGGGGGTACCCTACCCAATCTATCAGGGACTGTAGTTTACCTCTTCTTTTACGAAAATCTAGAATCTTTCTCACTTCGTATTCAGCTTCTCCATCAATTTGTATCGGTGGAGGAGGGATTTCAGGGACAACAGAAGGGATGTGTTTCTTTAACAAGGAGCTGTGGAAAACAGGGTGTATTTTCATGCACGGGTAGTGTCAATTTCAGGGTGACAGGGGAGATGATTTTCTCAATGGGGAAGGGACCTATAAACCTGGGTTGGAGTTTTTTGGATCCTTCCATCTTTAGGTTTCTAGTGGATAACCACACTTTCTCTCCTATGGTGTACATGGGTTCAGGTCTTCGGTGTTTATCCGCCTGTTTTTTCATAGCTTCCTTGGCCTTACTTAACTCTGTCTTTGCTGTTTCCCATACTAACTTGATTTGGGCATGGTGTTCATCAAGGGAAGGTACTGATGAGTCTTTGGGAGGGATGTCAATAGGGATCATCCTAGGGTGTTGGGCCTGTACAAAGAAAAAAAGGGATGTATGTGTAGCGGAATGGGTGGAATTATTGTAAGCGAATTCAGCCAAAGGTAAGACTTGAACCCAGGTGGAGGGAAGGGATGTCAATAAACAACGTAAATTTTTTTCTAGAGTTTGATTTGTCCTTTCCGTTTGCCCATCCGTTTGGGGGTGATAAGCAGTGGATACTCTGTGATCTATCCCCAGCTTGGAACACAACCCCCTCCAAAACTTTGAGACAAACTGTGGCCCTCTGTCAGAGATGATGACCGAGGGTAAACCATGTAATTTGACAATGTTTTTTAAAAAGACGGATGCTAGATCTTTGGAAGAAGGTAATTTTTTCAAAGGGATGAAATGCCCCATCTTGGACAGTAAATCAACAACAACATAGATTGAGGTAAACCCTTGACAAGAGGGCAAGTCCGTCATGAAATCCATGCTAATTGTGTGCCAGGGCTGAGGAGGAATGGCTATGTTTTTCAAGAGTCCAGTGGGAGCACAATGCGACGCCTTTTGGCGAGCGCAAGTGGCACAAGCCTGTACATATGCTGCTACCTCTTTGAACATAGATTCCCACCAAAACCACCTGTTACACAAGCCGTGAGTTTTTCTTATACCTGGATGACCCGCCAGTGTGCTGTTATGACACCATTCCATGATAGTCATTCTCAACTCGGAAGCAGGGACAAACAATTTGTCTTCATGATAAAACAATCCTTCTCTAATGGAGTGTAGAGGATCCTTCAACCAATCTTCATGTGATACATCTCTGAGCAGAAGTTTGATTTGTTCAAGAAGGGTATGATCTTTTTCACCCACTCCCAGGATTCTGTTCTCAGGTATTATAGTACTAGGTTGTTCTACTTCCACATGTTGATCATGACCTAACCTTGACAAGGCATCAGCTTTTCCTTGATGTATACCGGGGCGATAGGTGATTATAAAATCATATTCACTGAAGAATAATAACCACCGCATTTGTCTGGGGGTGAGAGCTCTGGCTGATTTAAAAAACTGCAGATTCTTGTGGTCCGAATATATGGTGACAACATGGGGGGAACCTAGTAAATGATGCCTCCACTCTTGGAATGATAATTTGATAGCTAACAATTCTCTTTCTCCTATAGTGTAATTTCTCTCAGCTGGTAACAGAGTTTTGGAGAAATACGCTATAGGATGCATGTGTCCAGTCTCAGGGTCTCTCTGTGAAAGTATACCTCCCACTGCGTATTGCGAGGCATCCGCCTCTACAAAAAAAGGCTGAGTGTTATCTGCGTGATGAAGGATAGGAGCGGAAGTGAACTGGGTTTTTAGCTCACAAAAGGCTCTTTCTGCCTCAGTAGACCAGTGAAAAGGTACTCCTTTTTTCAGGAGTTTGGTTATTGGAGCTATCGTGTCAGAGAAATGATTAATGAACCGCCGATAAAAATTGGCGAATCCGAGGAACGATTGTATTTCCTTTACTGAAGTAGGACTTTTCCAGTTCACCAAGGCCTCAATTTTCTTGGGATCCATCTGCAAGCCCATAGGTTTGATAGTAAAACCCAAGAAATCCACTTCAGTGGTGTGGAACATACTCTTGTCCAGTTTGGCAAACAACTGATTTTCCTTTAGCTTTGTAAGGATCTTTCTTACGTGTTCTACGTGGTCCTTCTTGTTCTGCGAGAATATAAGGATATCGTCAGTATAGACGATAACAAAGATGTCAATATATTCACGCAAAATATCATTGATAAAGTACTGGAACGCAGCAGGTGCGTTGCACAGCCCGAAGGGCATCACACAATACTCATAGAGCCCAAAGTTGGTGCGGAATGCGGTCTTCCATTCATCGCCCTGTTTGACGCGTATTAAATGGTAAGCCCCTCTGAGATCTATCTTTGTAAAGATTTTGGCTCCTTTTATCTGTTCAAGAAGAACTGGAATCAGAGGTAGGGGATACTTGTTTTTTATCGTAATTTTATTCAAGGCTCTATAGTCCAGGCATGCCCTGAGCCCTCCTTCCATTTTATCAATAAAAAACAAAGGAGAAGACGCAGGTGAAGTAGAGTGTCTGATAAAACCTTTCGCTAACATTTCGTCCAAATAGTGTTTTAGATAGTCGTTTTCTGCGAGTGTTAATGCGTAAATTCGACTACATGGCAAATCTGCGCCAGGGATTAAGTCGATTCTACAATCGTAACTCCTGTGAGGAGATAATTTTGTAGCTTCTTGTTCATTGAACACCTCTGCGAATTCTGCATATTGTTCAGGCACTTTCAGGTCTCGTCCGGTTTGGACTGCACAGTATAAAGGGAGTTCAAGTTCTCGGGCTTCCATGTAACAATGGGTTTTACAATACGGAGAGATCAAGGTGACAGTTCTTTGAACCCAGTCTATAACCGGATTATGTATTTGTAACCAGGGTACTCCTAAAATAACACCTAAATTAGGAGCATCTATGAGATCAAAAACAATACTTTCAGAATGCCCATTATTGAAAACAATAATCACCGGCGGGGTTTGATAACTGATCATTCCTGACGACAGCTCAGACCCATCTACGGCCCAGATAGATTCAGGCTGGGGTTTCGCAACAAAAGACAGGCCCAACTGTTTAGCGAGTTTAATATCAAAGAAGTTTCCTGTTGCTCCTGAATCCAGAAGGACAGACATGGAGAATTGCTGGTTTCCATTGTACGTGAGTGTAATGGGTAAGGTGAAATGTTTGACTATGTGAATTTTGTTGGTAGAGATCTGATGAGGGATGTAGCTTGAGGAAGTGACCTCTCTATTCCTCAAGCTTGCTAGTTTTCCGAATTGGAAACACTGCTAGCTGTTAGTCGGGGTGTCTTAGGACGGACTGGTCAATCTTTAGCATAGTGGCTACCCTTTCCGCAGTACAGGCATAAGTTCAATTTACGTCGCTTCTCTTTTTCCTCTGAGGATAAAGGGCCTCGTATGCCCCCGATTTGCATGGGTTCAGGGACAGCTTTTGGGACAGGTTTCTCAATTTTAGGTAAAAAAAACCCTAGGTACAAAGTTTCAAGTTCTTTCCCCCTTCCTTTCATGTAAACGATGATCTAATTTGACTACTAGATCAATAAAAGAAGCACAATCTTCTGGGGGATTCACTATCTGAGAGAGTAGATCTTTTAAGTCATCCACTAACCCACGATAAAACAAGGAGGTTCTTTTGTCCTCTGGCCAATGTGTCTCAGCCACCAAACGATTGAAGTTGGTAATGTAAGACAAGAGATCTTTAGAGCCTTGCTTTAGACTGAGCAGTTCTGTATCACTTGCTTGCATATAGGAGTGTCTGGCAAAGAGGCTTCTCATCCTTTCCTTAAAGATATCCAAGTCATATAATGCAGGATCATTGTTCTGGACTAAAGGAACCGCCCATTCTGCCGCATTCCCTGCAAGATAAGAAATGATGAAGGCTACCTTAGCTGAGTCATCAGGAAAAGATGCCGTCTTGCATAAAAAGTGGAGGTGGCATTGGTTCATGAAGACATTATATTTGTTGCTGTCCCCGGAAAATCGTTCAGGCATGGCTAGGGAAACAGGAGTAGGGGTATTTACAGTGACTTGTACAGGTGAGCTGCTGGAGTCGCCACTAGCCCCTGGGTCAGTTTCAGGAGGAGGTAAGGTAAACCTAGCAGGTTGTATATAGTTTTTTCTGGTTTTGGGTATAGTGCCTGTGTCTCTCTCTCCTGTTCTTAACTGATGTACTTCCGCTAACAGTCTTTGATTCTCAACTCCCAATCTACCCACTTCTGTAGGGGGCGCCACTAAAGCTGCAGTAATTTCTTCTATTGAATGAGCCTGGAGGTCAAGGGTACCTAACGTGGGATCAGGATCCATCTCGCTCAGGGGAAATAATATACGTGGGCTTGGCTTTCTGTCAGGTAGTGACCAAGTTTCCACGGGAGCGAAGAAGGATCCCTACACCTCCAGGACACAGGAGCAAGAATGCGAATGGGACGCACTCCTGTCTACTGTCCCCTAAAAGTATGAGGGAATTACCCTAGGAGTGTCCACCACTCTCCTCATACGAGGGGGTATGCAGGGTATAGCAGGAGTAGTCGTATGTGGATGTCCAAGCTAGGAAACAAAATAGGTAATACATATAATATATCCTTAGTTCACTAACCTTCATGCAGGAGTCATTGACATGCGGGATTATTCAGTTGCTCTTTCCCCAATTGTAAATCAGGCAGGCTTTATCGAAGAGTTCAAGTAATGGGAGCTGGATAATGGGTAACGGGATATCAGGAATAGAACTCTCGAGGGACATTCACACCAGACAAACACAAAAACAAGAATGGGAATGTGAGGAGCACCGGCAGGCTGTTGTGGGCTAAAACAGCGGAGCAGTACACACACACACGAGGAGAGACACCCGGCCCTAAAGAAAGCAAGGGCGGAGTGCTCACTCTCACAGGAAGGGATAAACAACTTAAGAACTCGTCAAGTATTTCATTCATACAACAGAAAGCGAGAAAAAGGAACCAGGCTAAATAACGCCCGCGAAATGCGTGAGAAAATCAAGGGTAGTCGCGAGTAAATACTTGCGTAGAGTTTCAAGAAATGCCGAAGTTCGGCAGAGACGCTCTCACTCTGTAACAACCAGCCTGCGGATGCAGGGTCAGGGGAATGAAGGCAAGAAGCGGGAAAAGGGTCCAAGGAGACTCGCAGGATTCCACAGAACGCCACCGAACCTCGAGCCAGGAACCAGGAAGTGAAGAGGGGGCGTGGTACCAGAACAGTAAGCCAAGCAAAGGCTACGTTCTGCCGTGCCTCTTTTCACTGGTTAGGGAGCGTCTAAAAACAACAAGCTGTGTGTTTGTAGGGACCTGGGTAAAAGAACACATCTCAGCAACCTCGCATGTCAAGGCTATTGATTCCTAACAGTGTATATGATTTGTTCCGTTCTCATACTGTCGGTTTTCCCAAATTTCATTTTATATGTTTGTTTTTAACTTGGTTTTTATATGAATAAATTGTCACATTGAATCCATTTGTTTTTATAGAACTGTTTTGTTGTATTTTGCATTGCTCGAACTGAAGGGTCCTGATGAATGAATGACATTTGTTTAGTAGTCTGTTAGAATTGGTGTCTACTTTTAAAACAACCCAAAGGGAATTAATCTTGACATACAGTCACCCACAGACATCAAAAGTTTCAAAAAAGTGGTAACAAAAGTAACTAAAATTATATCATCCATAGATGACAAAGAAATTCTGGCCAAGAGGGCTCATGGATGGGCAGTGCTGAAAGATTATAAAGCTCTTAAACTACAGGAATTCCCAAAAATGGGCCTCACGCAGACTACTAATAATTAATTTTTAAATCTGTGCCTCGGCATCCTACCAATACTGAAGAACCGGGTTTTAGAACCCAGCAGCGCCAGGGAAAACGCTCGAAGTCTTCGGATTCCCCTGCCTCGGCAAACAGAGACACGGGACACTTCTTGATGACGTCAAAGACCAAAGTTTCAATGAGTGGAGCATGGTCTTTTATGCCAAAAAACCCATTCCAAAGTAGCATCGATTACATACAAACTGACCAATGACAGTGTGACATTTCAAAAGTAGCGCATGACGACAATCCCATTTTCCGTTGTCCAGCCCACCAGAAATGACCAAGCACATTCCAATATCCTGTTGGATCAGGCCGGACAAACCCATCATAAAAACTCAACCCAAATCAGTGATTATGTCGTAAAGGAAGGAACAGAAACAGATGAGAAGCGAGATAGAAAGTTGGGTGCAGTGTACGATAAACTCAGCAATGTCCTGCTCTTTGATCTTTATCTGACCAGCTGCTTAACAAGGAACTGGCTCAGCGAGGTCAGCCTCGGGCAAGGGAGTCAGTTCGGCCAGGTCACACAAGAGTCAGCTAAGGTGTACGTGTCCCAAGGACTCGCTCGGCCGTAGTCATCGGCCTATGTGAGGGCGACCACACGAAATGGCTGCCGTACACAAAATGGAACCCGAGGGTTCAAACGAAATCCCTGAATACATAGTGTTCTCATTGATCGATTAAGACGAAAACACTCGTACACACTGCACTCGTGATTTGCGGTCCGCTGACACCAACATCGTCTATTTCCGACGACCTTTATTGAACGGGTTCGGAACCACCGAACCTCATACCCTCGAACTACAGACCCTCCTTTTGCCCTTACATAGGCAATAAACCCAAACCCATGTCAATCTGAATCTCGTCCATATTCATCAGATCATCGATATGTTGCTGTAGCATCATCCTAGTACTTAGTACCTCTCTCTGGACAGGTCTCCTCGCACACGAAGTAGCACAGAGGCCACAAATAGCGGGAGCACACTGTACACAGAGACAGAACAGGAAAAGGATAGCTAAGGCCATCCAAATGACCATCAGAATCTTCTATCCCCACGTGGATATCAATCCCCAAAACCATCCCATCAACGACCAATCTCCTTTATCTATATGTACAGAATCGGAGTTCTTATGCAGTCTGGAAATGGCCTGAAAGACTGACGGAGCGTTGTCTGGAATGAAAACGCAGCAGCTCGATTGAATCAGTTTACACACTCCACCTCGGTCTGCAAGTATGACATCAAGAGCAACTCTATTCTGAAGTGTCATAAGTCGATCCGACTGAAGCTCAGCAGTCAAGTTACTAAGGGCACCGGCAGTTTCGACTATGGTGGACTCAACCACTCTCGTCAACTGGCTAATGTTCCTGCTGTTAGCCATCGGTCCCCAGAACGGCAGAAAACCCTTAAAGAAATCTCCCAACTCTTGCCCTGCGGTATCTTCCTGACTGAAGACACCTCTAGCAACTCTCCTCTTATGGTAATCTGCCGCAGCTGTAAAAGTGGGAGGCAACAGGAAAGAAACAAAACATGTGCCCGAAAAGTCAGGGGGCAACCATACATACGCTTTGTCGTAGCAAACGAAATAAGTACCCTTAGCTGCTAGAAATTCTGGGGAAGTCTGAGACGTAAATACATAAGTCTCAGTGCAGACACTCTTCCCTAACTGAGCTTTCGGATTATTGCCATTACCCTGCAGACAATAGCGACCCTGATGGGGCACTATCCAAATCGGTGGAGAACTTTTAGCTCGCTGGTTAACACTCAGACTAACTCCATATCCAGTAACGTCCCAACCACTATATGGTTGTTTCTCATCTTTCGGAATAGTCTCAACTGCATTAGTCCCTTTAACCATGTCGACTATGCCTCTAGCTAGAGCACTATTCTTCGGATTGTCTTTCGGTGAATGTAGGGGATAGACACTATGGGCATAAATGAACATTGTTCTATGTGCCAAAATAGAACCATTAAGGCTGAAAGGCAAAACCAAGTACGGAATACCTTTACCGGTCGTATGGGGCATTAGGCCACAAATCCAACAATTTGTCGTGTTCATAGATAGCTGGTGTTGGTGCAAAAGTTGAATAAAGGAATTATTGCCAAATTCTAATCTTCCAACTACTTCATGTTCGGGCAGAGGGTGAAAAGAATGAGAAGAAATAGTAGGTGGAGGTGTAGGTTGCACAGTGGGAATAAACGTCACTTTAAAAGAGAATGTCACATAACCAATTAAAAATATCATTAAACTCAGTAGCATAAATAAGCACCATATTAAAAATCTTTTTCGGGTCATTAGTTTGTATATCTTGCTCTTAAAGCTTATTGTCTCAACAGGTCTCTCCAACTCGAAGAACTCCATCCTCACTAAATATGCTGTTCGCGGTGGTAGGGTGTTCGATGCTAAGGAATGCCTCTGTCAGCCCAGGGCAACTCCCTTAGGCCAACCAGAACCGCCGACCTATTGTCTCAGGCTTGCACTCCAAAGACTTGTCAACCGCGACCCTACAGCTGAACCCGGAAAACAAAAATCAGTAGTTCCTCGGAGGAGAGTTAACCTGTAAACAGAAAAATCATAAAAACGTTATTTATTTATTAGTCCTGCAACTCTCGGTAGCAAATTATAATGGTCTTTTCCGGGCAATGTCTGTTCTCTGAAAAGGAGTTCAGTCTCAGTAGGTGTCAAACTATTCAAAGGAGGCACAGCTTCTTGCAGAAGATCATCACTTTCTTTCTCAGTGTTCGTTCCAATCAAACGGCCATCACTGAATGGCAAAAAACGAGGCACGGTCTCAGTCTCAGAGTCTGGAAGTCCCTTTTGGACCCACCGGTCGTACGGTAAGGGCAACGGAGCCCGTTTGCAGTGTACGCCGTGAATCCAGTTTTTCTTGCCGTGCACTCGAACTGCAGAACGTGTAGATAGGAAAACCAGGTGTGGTCCGGTCCAGCGGGGCTGCTCGTTCTTACTCCGCTGGAAATTCTTCACAAACACCCAGGAGCCAGGTTCAATGGCATTACCTGGATCTTCAGAAGCCTGTGGTAGACTATCGTGAACCTGTTGGTGTGAGACACGCAGTTTAGCCGTCAGTTCGTACAAGTAATCAAGTAACACAGGATGTTCAAGCTCACTAAACTTTGTCGGTCTTGGCACGCCCCAAATATTCGCCGGGCAGCCAAACACGACCTCATACGGACTCAAACCCATTCGCGAATGCACAGTCATTCTTGTGGACAGAAGGGCTAGGGGCAAAGCATCTGGCCATTGTAAACCAGAGCTCGCTTGAAATTTGTCTAATTTTAATTTCAAAGTGCCATTATAGCACTCGACTAAACCAGCTGATTGGGGGTGATTTGCAGCGTGGAATTTCTGCCTTATTCCTAATCCCTCACATACTCTCTTCATCACTTGACCCACAAATTCACTCCCATTGTCACTCCAGATCATTCTCGGCAAACCAAACCTAGGGAAGAACTCTTTGAAAAGGGCTTTCACTGTGGACAAGGCAGTATTGTCCTTCAAAGGGTAAGCTTCCACCCATCTAGAAAAGGAGCAAACAACCACTAACACATATTTCAGGTTGTTACACCTCTCCATGTGGATGAAATCTAGCTGCAAAGCCTCGAACGGATACGTAGGAGGAGCAAAATGACCAGCAGGGGTTGGAATTCCCTTACCAGGATTGTACATCAAACACACCATACAGTTCTTAACCAAGTTCTCTGCACATTTGGGAATTCCTGCATTGTGCCAAACCGGGGCCAACAACTTGCAAATCCCTTTCACACTGATATGTGCCATCCCATGAGCCATCGTAACAACTGGAAGCACATACGCGTAGGGTAACAACCATCTTTGATTCTCAGACAAATCAGTCCAACAACCATTCGAGTCCAATTTACCCTTACTTTCTCTCTTCATTCAACTCATTCTCTGTAGCTTCAGCTTGGATGGATTTCACACTCTCAATCGTATCTTCACACATACTTCCATCTGGAACCCATCTCGCCGAACCTGCAACATACATTCGGCTCATCACATTTCTCGCAGTTTCTTTTGCAACCTCATCTGCAAATGCATTTCCACGACCAACATCATCCGTAACTTTCTTATGGGCACTGCATTTCACAATCGCTACTTGCAATGGCAAAGTAAGTGATTCAAGGAGTTCATTCACCAACTGTCCATGCTGAATCTTTGTCCCATGCGACGTCAGGAACCCATGCTCTCGCTACAAACGTCCAAAACTATGAGCCACACCAAAAGTATACTGACTGTCAGTTTACATATTCACTCGTTTTCCTTTCGCCAACACACATGCTCTTGTTAATGCAATCAACTCTGCTGCTTGCGCTGAATTGTGTGGGATACGTGCAGCTTCAACAATCGTATGCAAAGTCGTAACAGCATATGTCGCAGTCGTATCACCATTCGGAAGCTTGAAGCACGAACCATCAACCCACAAAGTACCATCACACTCTGGAAGAGGAGTATCCCTAAGGTCTATCCTCCCATTTGTTTCTTCCTCAGTTCTAAGGAAACAATCATGCTGTTCTTCAACATTATCTGTCTCAGCTGAAATCGACAACAACGTGGCTGGATTCAACGTGTTGCATCTCTTAATGTGCACATGACTCGCTAACTAGGTCAATTAAAAACCCGACAACCGAGCACTAGTTAAGTGCTGTGTGTTGGTACGATTCAACAAGGTATCCACTGCATGTGGAACCATCACAATCAGTGTATTGTCCATAACCAAACCAGCAGACTGTCGAATCGAAACAGCCGCTGCTGCTGTAGCTCTCAAACAACTCGGCAACGCTCTTGCTACCGGATCTAAGGTCGACGAAAAATAAGCACATGGACGCTGCTTATCGCCAAACTGTTGAGTCAACACTGACAATGCACATCCCTCTCTCTCGTGGACATACAATGTGAAAGGCTTACTGTAGTCGGGGGTACCCAACACAGGAGCCGAACACAACGCATTGCGTAATTCTGAAAAGCTCTTCTGACATTCGTCAGTCCAAGGAATAGGATTTGGAGTATCCTTAACAGTAAGAGCTATCAACGAGAAATTAGGGATCCACTGTCTACAGTATGACGTAATACCCAAAAACGCACGTACTTCTCTCTGTGTCATAGGCACACTCATTTTCACAATAGCTTGAATTGTTTCTGGGGTCAGTTTCCTTCCCTCCTTCGATTAGAGGTGACCTAAGTAGGTTACTTCTTGTCGACAATATTGCAACTTCAAAAGAGAAACTTTGTGATGAAAATCAGACAAGTGGCATAACAGCAACAAAGTAGCCTCTCTACAAATCTCTTCATTGTCAGCAGCAACTAACAAGTCATCAACATATTGAATAAGAGCAGCACCATCAGGTAAAACCAACAAATCAAGTTGCGTCTTCAAAGCTTGGCTATAGATCGATGGACTTTCACAGTAGCCTTGAGGAGCGCGCTTAAAGCGGAAACTTCGGCCTCCTAAGGAGAATCCAAAGATATCTCTACTCTCCACGGCAATCTGGATACTGAAGAAAGCATTCATCAAGTCAATCACCGAAAACCATGTGGCTGTAGCCGGGATCAAAGTCAACAAAGCGGTGATATCAGGTACAACAGGAAATTGCGGAACAACGATCTTATTCACCTCACGATGGTCGATCACAAACATATATACAGGCGGCTGTGAAGAAACTGTCCTCTTCAAAACAGGCAAAACCGGACTATTGCACACATTACCTCTCATTTCCTCAATCAGACCCTTTCGATCAGATCGTAAATGATCGCCAAAAGTGCTCGCTCACCATCACTCGAGATACGATATTGTGGATGTCAGGATTGAGAGCAGCGCAAGAATACGCAAGCGCCACTAACCTTACTCTGATGGCCAGCAGAGACGATAGACGATAGTCCTTCCGACTCCGCTCCGCTCAAACCCCTACAATGGAATATACCCACTGTTTGAACCTGTACGAATAGGTGCCGGGAGGTAGAATGACATCGGGGAATGGCACGTCGGGTATCGTCTGGTCGTTACACCATGAGGTTACTGGTACAGGGACACTGCAGGCAGAGGAGGAGACAGAGAACAAAAGATTAGTTCTGCAGCAGAACTTACGGGAACCCAGGATTCTCCCCCAGTCTTCCCTACTCACCAGTTTATCCACCCCATGTATCCTTAAAGGAATTCTCAGCAAAGTACCAAAGTAATAGTTTAACCAGAAGTACCGAGGAGTTAACGTCACTCCTCTGTCTACCAGGTCGTAACCACAAAATACTTCTTTGAATTACGAAATACAAGCGTGGAAGCACCACGCTTACTAGAACCACAATCCTCCTTGTAGAACCAAGTATACCAAGTATCAGATAAGGTCAGTAGCCACTGACAACGAACACAATTGTTCCCCGCAAAGTAAACAAGAAATGGCGGCAGCTTTGATACCGCTTTAAACAGAAAAGATACACAAAGAAGAGGAGGCGAGCCCGCACTCCTCTGGGTACTTGCACGACTGGATATGACTCGGAACAGAGAATCTCCAACAGGGTATTTGACCACGCTGGCTGTTCATCGGCGTCGTCCTCAAGAATCCTACTCGAAGCGAGAAGGCTCATCCACTATGAGCGAATACAGAACACGATTGACAAGCCCCGTTGTGTTCCGAAGGTGGAGCTTATATAATGTCCTCCCATTTAGCCAACCCCCAGCGCCGGATGGCCTTCTGGGGCTTGTAGTGCTTCCGCAAAGGACTGGAAATACGGAATCTTTTACCTTTGGCCTTGTTGATGGTAGCGATCGCTACAGAACCCCCTCTCGTGGACCGCCGTCCCGGCGGACGTCCCGGCTTCCCGGGAAACCGCTCATGGAATTGTTCTACCAAATCGGGACAATGGAGATGGTCCAAGGGTTCCCAGGTCCTGTCTTCGGGACCGAACCCTTTCCAATCCACCAGGTATTGTATTCTGCCTCGGACCATGCGAGAGTCCAGAATAGAACTCACTTCATATTCTTCGTGGCCCTCGATTTCCACCGGAAGAGGACGATCAGGTAATCTCACACTCGGAAGACACGGACGTAGGAGCGATACATGAAAAACAGGATGAATCATCCAGGATACTGGCAACGAGAGTTTCATGGCTACAGCGTTTATCCTCTCACAAATGCCATAGGGACCAACATACTTAGGTTTCAATTTCGTAAGTCCCTTAAGATGCAGGTTACGTGTAGAAAGCCAGGGGGGCGTGGCTTGGACGCCGATCGGGATGGCGGCGTGAGCTCGCAGCTCCGCGCGGAATCCCGCTAATTCTCCTGTTATCTGCACCCTGGGCGACCCGAAGTCGACGCTCCTGCCCTCTGAAGTGTAAGGGGACAGCCGGGCACGATCGGAGAGTCGTTGGGGGACTGCTGGCCCCGAGGAGATCGAGTTGAGGCGACGGCCGAGGTGTTGCCGAGAGTGAGAAGAAAATGGCGGCGAGGAGGTCGGGCGGCCCCGGACTTCAGCTTTGGGCCGAGTTGTCGCCGACTGGCAGGAGGTCTTGTAGCCGATAGATCGAGGCACTAGGACCAGCGGTGCCGGATCCAGAGATCAGGGGACAGTGACTCGCCCCGCCCAGGCCTTGGGGACCCTCGCTGGCCGCCATCTATATATCTATCCTTCCCCCCTCAGGCATCCGAGGGAGTCGGCCGAACAGTGCTCGCCAAGCTGGTTGTTGATCCTGAGGGCATCGGCGGCGGCATTTGACCCTGCTCGGTGCCGGGGAGTTGGCACTGAACTACGAGTGCTGAAGCCAGACGGGCTCTTGGGCCTGTGACGCAGTACCCTGAAATGGCGGCGGCCGGAGGGCTGGTGGCCGAGGAGCGCGCTGAGGGGGACCCGGCGACATCGACTCGGAGGGGCGAGATTCCCTCGCCGGAGTTGGACCAGGAGCAGCGGCTGAACCGACGTTTGGACGCCATACTCGATGCGATCACCTCGACAAAGGAGGCGCTGCACCAAGACATTGCCCAAGTGGCCACGGGACTGGGGCTATTGCGAGCGGACCACGCGAAGCTGGCGGATAGGGTCAAGGACCATGATCAGCTGTTATTGGACCTGAAGCCGTCGGTGGTGACCGCGGAACACAAGATCACGGACATATTGGCCCGGTTGGACTCGCTGGAACGACGGGCGGAGGATGCCAAAGGCCGCAATAGACGGAACAACGTGCGGGTCGTAGGCCTGCCGGAACAGATTGAGGGGGAGGATGCGGTGGCCTACATGGAGACCTGGTTCCGCACAGTGGTGGCGCCGGAAGGGCTTACTCCTTTCTTCACTCTGGAGCGAGCCCACCGGGTGCCTGCTCGCCCGCCAGGGCTTGGCTGCCCCCCCCCGACCGATGGTGGTGCGGCTCCTCCACTATAAGGACCGGGATCTCCTCATCCAGCGGGCTAGGATGTCGGGCCCGTATGAGGTAGAAAACAGTAAGGTCACGATTTTCCCGGACTACACCCAGATGGTCCAGAAGAACAGGGCATCGTTCTTAGCGGTGAAGAAAGAGCTCCGGGAGGAAGGCATCCAATATTCCTTGCTCTACCCAGCCAAGCTGCGGATCATACTGGATGGCACTATGCACTTTTTTCAGACTCCGGACGAAGTTTGGCAGTGGCTGGAGTCGTATAGAGCGGGGACGGACAGGTCGCATAACAGCAGGCGAGATCAGCCTAAGCCACCCCGGATCCGACAATCGCAGCGCATCAGGTCCCGCAACAGGCGCCAGCGGGAGAAACGGGAGGCTCAAATGGCGGCGGAGAAGAGGGATGCGCTCGCAGCGACGGCGGCCATTACAGGGTCGCAACAGAACAGTGAACTGTCAGAAACGGACTCGGGCGGGGAAGGCAGCAGAACGGGAGAAGACCTCTCAGAAGCGGAAAGCTCGAAGGGGCCGGTGGTGACCCCCCCAGACATCGGATGGAATATTTTGCGGCTGATACTGTATTGGGACTTGATCGAGACTTAATGGTAGGGTGGTATCCTGTTGGTGATGAGCGGGTTGCCGGGGAAGGGGGCTACGCGCTTAGTAGGGGATGAAGACGCGGGGCGCAGGCTCCGCTAGCTGGGGTCGGCGGTAACTCACCCCCCTTGGGCCCTTAATGGTGGCGCTCCCCCACTTCCTGTACTACTTCCGGACGTTGCCTATTTGGATTCCTCAAGGGATCTTCAGAGACCTGAGGACAATGATTATTGGGTTCCTATGGGGGCATGGCCGCCGTAGAGTGGCGCTGAGCACGCTACTTCGCCCCAAGATAGAAGGGGGTATGGCTGTGCCCGATTTTGAGCTATATTATTTGGCGGCGCAGTTACAGGTCCTCACGCAGAACGTGGCTAGGGTGTTCAGGGGTCCGGAGGAGGACCGAGACCGGGGGATACAACAACATGTGCTGTCCTATATTGTCATGCAGCAGAGACTTGAGTTACGGGGCCTCACTATGGAGGAACGTACACTCCGGCTGTGCTGGCAGAGGAGCCTTAGGAGAGCGAAGGCGACGCGGCCCTATGCACCGGAGATCCCGATCGGTATGCTGACGGCACTGCCGCACGGGGGAGATTGGTCACCATTGCTGGATTGGGAGGAGGCGGGCCTACAGGTGGTGGGTGACCTGTACATCGATGGGGCTCTGGCACCGTTCGAAGCGCTTCGGAACCAGTTCGGGCTGCCCGACGGGGGGTTCCTCCTGCACGCGGCGGTGGTGGCTGGTATACAGAAGCACTGGAAAGGGGGGCTCATGGAACCGACCACGACTATGGCGTGCCAGTATGTGGTAATGGCGGCGGGTACGTTCAAGGCTGTGACATGCCTCCATAACAGGATGCTGAATGAGGGCCTGGAACCGCTCCAGGGGCTCAAGGCTAAATGGGAGGAGAGTGTGGGCCGGCCTATCCCGGACACGGCGTGGGGCCACATCTTGCGGCGCACGTGGAAAGGCACGAGAAATGCGCGCTTCCAGCAAGTGCATTTCTACGTGCTCCATAGGGCCTACTTAACCCCCGAGAAAATACAGCGGTACTTCCAGGTGCCGGACGCCCGATGCCCGCGGTGTTCATCTCCGGGAGCGGACATGGATCATTTGTTCTGGGGGTGCTCGCACTTGGAGGCCTACTGGGCGGAGGTGGGGGACCTCCTCAACGATGTGACTGACAGGGAGGTGGAATTTGATATGGCGGCATGCTTGTTGCTCTGGTTCCCGCACACCAAACACACCAAGGTGACGAGCAAATTTATTGATCTGGGTCTGATACTGGCGCAAAGAGAAATATCGTGGCATTGGAAGTCCAGGGGTGGGCCGTCACTGCGTAGATGGAAGAATGAATTGCTGCGGTGGTCTGAATGCGAGAGTGTGCTCCGGATGAAGCAGGCTGTTAAGCTTGGGAATGAGAAGGCTTTGGATGTAGCGCGTGCGTGGGAGTTGGTGGTGCAGGCTTTGCGTGATTCTTTGGTGGAGGATGAGGACGGAGGAGATTAAGCCAGCGGACGCTGCGGAGCGAACGCAAACAGAATTGTAAGTTACACTGTAGTGGATCCATCCAACACGTCGGGATGAGGCATACACCTTTAGCAGTTGCCAGGGGGGGTGGCTTCGGGGGGGTAGGTTAGTGGGAGTTTGGGGTGGGTCGGAAGCCAAATAGCTGGTCGTCTGCTAGGGCGCCTTGAGTTCAGTAGGGCGGTAGGGTGCTGTGCGGAGCGAGGAATGGCTGGGGGAGCGGCCAGGCATGATAGACCTACAGCGCTCGGGGTGGGTCCCGATATGGACAGCACCACTGACTACACAACTGGGATGGCTGACGGAAGCAATGTTGAGGGTAGGGGGGTAAAAGCAGATACGTAAAACGACATATCAACCATGGTCCCTATGGGACGCGCACTGTGATGTTTCCCTACTGAGTGGAGTATTATGCCGCCCGGCCTCCGGGATGCGGGCTGAATGGCTGTGTACGATATACGTTTTACTATTGACCGGGGGGGATGTCACGAGTGGACTGGTTGACTAATTGTACTTTGTGGTTTCTAATTCTGCAATAAAAACAAATGTAAAAAACAAAACGTGTAGAAAGCCACACCTTGTCCCCCACCTTAAACTCAGGTTCAGGAGTACGCCTCTTATCAGCGTAAGTCTTCTGGGTTGCTTGGGCGTTTGAGATTGTTTCGAGCCTCGATCAGAATAGCCCGAAGATGAGCATGATGTTCATGAATGGCAGGGACCAAAGATTCAGCCGGCCATTCAAAGGGAAGCATGTTTGGATGGAATCCATAGAGGCAAAAGAAAGGGGAACATCCCAAGGTGGTAATGTACAGCGTTATTGTAGGCGAACTCTGCCAACCACAAGAGGATGGTCCAATCTGTGGCGTTCTGTAGCGAGAAACAACGCAGGTATTGCTCCAACGTCTGATTTAGACGTTCCGTTTTACCATCCGTTTGCGGATGATAGCTTGATGAGAGTCGAGCATCGATCTGCAAAATGGTACATAGAGCCTTCCAGAAACGGGAGGTGAATTGTGTCCCCCTATCTGTAATCACCACTCTCGGCAATCCATGTGGACGGACGATGTGTTGGAGGAAGACTTTGGCTAATTCACTGGAGGAAGGCAGTCCAGGCAATGAAATTAAGTGTCCCATTTTCGTAAGATGGTCAACTACCACCAGCACGACCGTTTGTTTTTCACAGGGGGGCATCTCTACAATGAAGTCCATGGACAGCGTGTGCCACGGTTTGGGTGGAATCGGTAACGGTTGTAACAGTCCCGGTGGTTTGATGTGACTGGCTTTCCCCTGGGCACAGACCGCACAGTTCTTCACGTATTCTTTGGTATCAGCTCTGACACCAGGCCACCAGAAGGATCGTTCCACATTAGCGATTGTTTTGTAGATGCCCATGCGTCCCCCTAGAACAGAATCATGCGCCCATTCCAGAACTTTGCGTTGCAACGCAGAGTTGGGGACATATAAGGCATGGAAATGATAGGCCAATTTATCCTTTTCACATCGCTTGTCGGGCTCTTTCTGTACCCAAGCAGTGATATCCTGGTCCGTTAGGGTGACTCGAACGTCATCCAGAAAATCTTCAGAGGTGATCAAGGCTATAGCTATTTCTGGTGGTTCGATCCCCTTTAGAATGAAAGGGGGTTCTGTCGAGGTTGCCGCTTCTCCCTCACCCAACCTGGAGAGCGCATCTGCTTTTCCGTTACGAGTTCCCGGGCTGTATTTGATCACGAAATCAAAGTCTGAAAAGAAGAGGGTCCACCTCAGTTGTCGAGGAGTCAAGGCCTTCGCCGTCTTTAAGAACAGTAGTTTGCGATGGTCTGTGATGATTTCTACCGTATGTAACGCTCCAAGGAGGTAATGCCTCCATTCTTCGCATGCTCTTTTGATGGCTAAGAGCTCTTTGTCGGTTATCGTGTAGTTTATTTCACACGGGGTGAGCTTCTTAGAGTAGTACGCCACCGGGTGGAGTTGACCAGAGGTAGGATGGCGTTGAGACAGGACTCCACCTAGAGCAAACTGAGAAGCGTCAGTTTCCAACACAAACGGCATCGTGGGGTCTGGATGACGAAGGATGGGAGCTTGTGTAAACTTCTCTTTTAGGAGTTGGAATGAGGTTTCGGCCTCCTCTTCCCATTTGAAAGGAACATTTTTTCTCAAGAGGGATGTGATGGGATGGATGATTTTGGAGAAATCCTGTATAAAACGCCGATAGTAATTGGCAAAACCGAGAAAGCTTTGCACAGATTTAACGTTCCGTGGCGTTTTCCATGTGATGATGGCATTCACCTTACTCATGTCCATGCGAAATCCGTGAGCGTCAATAACATACCCCAAGAAGGCTACCTGTTGGACATGAAAAAGGCATTTCTCCAGTTTGGCATACAGGGAGTTTTGTTGGAGCCTTTCCAACACGATTTTCACATGGGTAATGTGATCTGATAGAGACACTGAATAGATTAAAATATCGTCTATATAGACCACGCAAAATGTCTCCAAACACTCCCTTAACACTTCGTCCATAAAGAACTGGAAGGCGGCTGGGGCGTTGCAGAGGCCAAAGGGCATCACTCTATATTCGTAGAGACCAAACTTAGTTCTGAAAGCAGTCTTCCACTCATCTCCTTTCATCACGCGGACCAGATGATAGGCCCCTCGGAGATCAAGTTTTGTAAAATAGCGCGCACCTTTCAACTGATCCATCAACACCGGAATTAGGGGAAGAGGATAGCGGTTCTTGATGGTCACCCTGTTAATGGCTCGGTAGTCGATACATGGTCTCAATTCCTCGCAATCCTTCTTCGGTATGAAGAACATGGGTGACGAGGCCGGGGAGGTGGAGTGTCTTATGAACCCAGACGCTATATTGTCCTCGATATAGGTTTTGAGGTACAGTGTTTCTTTTTCGGTCAGGGCATACACCCTACTGCAAGGGATGTCTGCGCCCGGAACGAGGTCAATCCGACAATCGTAGGTGCGATGAGGAGGTAATTGGGTAGCTTTTTGTTTGTCGAACAAGGCATGAAAGGACTTGTATTCTTCTGGTAAAGTGGTGGCACAACAAAAGGAATCAACTGTACATTCGCTTGCTAAGAAGGTAGCGAGCGAGGGAACAAGGGGGAAGTCTTGGTGTATGCCTTCTCGACAATGTTCCTTGCAATACTCGGATGTTATACTCACGGTACGGGAAGCCCAGCTCACCAACGGATTATGTAGTGTCAACCAAGGCATACCTAGAATGAGTCGGAACTGAGGGGCATCGATCAGGTCGAACTGGATGTATTCGCAGTGATCCTCACCGAATCTCATTAATAGGGCCAACGTATGATAGGTGACCGGGCCTGAAGTTAGTATTGTACCATCCACTGTTTTAACTGTTTCAGGTATCGATTTCTTTTCACAGGGGATACCCATGCGGAAGGCATAGGTCTGGTCTATATAATTTCCGGTAGCCCCTGAATCTAACAAGGCATCTACCCTTACAGGATTCTGATTGGTAACCCATAGAGCAACATTCACATTCATATGGGCGACTGCAGGGTGTAAGGTATTGGCTACAAAAGGGGAGACCGTATCATGAGGTTGTCTCGAATCAGAGGTCTCTATCTGATTCAAGACCGTCAGTTTTCCGCCGGTTCACTAGAACTAAGAGCAGCCTGCCCTCGGGGAAGGGGGTTTTTCCCGGGAACGTAATTCCTAGCTCAACAGTCATTGATGAAGTGCCCTCCTTTGCCACAGTAGAGGCAGAGTTTAAGCCTCCGTCTCCTGTCTCTTTCTTCCCGGGTGAGAGGCCCACGTATTCCCCCTATTTGCATGGGTTCCGGTCCTTCTGGTGTTTTTGCTTTTTCTTCAACCCCCTGTCGGGTTTTATATAAGGGGTAAGAGTATCGATAATCCCCCCCTTTTCTATCCCCTTTTCGTTCCAGCAGCCGGTGATCTAGCTGGACTGTCAGATCTATTAATTCCTCACAGGTAGAAGGTAATTGCACCACCTGAGCTAATACATCCTTTAGTTCTCCTCTGAGTCCTTGGTAATACAAGGAGATTCGTTTCTGGGCCGGCCAATCTGTTTCCACGATAAGGCGGTTAAAGGTGGTGATGTAGGACAACAGATCTTGGGACCCCTGTCTCAAGGTCATTAATTTGTGATCTAGTGACAACATGTGAGACTTCCTATCAAACAATTTCCGGAGTTCTATGCAAAAGGCAGAGAAATCATGTAAAACAGGATCATCTTTTTCCAATAAAGGGATAGTCCAGCTGGACGCGTTCCCCCCCATATAGGACATCAGAAAAGCCGTTTTGGATGCTTCTTCCTGAAAGACAATAGGTTTGCATAGAAAATGCAGACGGCATTGATTCAGAAAGGTTTCAAATTTCCGTGGATCCCCATAAAACCTTTCGGGAGGAGCTAGGGGTATCCCATGATTTTGGATTATATGGACCGTCGGGGTGGCATCGGCAGAAGTGGAAGGGGCTGCTAGCGAACCCCCGGGTTGGAAGGAAGGAGGCGGCTGCAGAGTGGCCGGTCTAATCAATGGCTTCACCACAGGCTCTCTCATGGCAAGATCTGACACGTCTTTACGTAAATCAGAGATCTCTTTATACAAAGCCTGGTTCTCTATCCGGGAATTCTGGACCTCCTGCTGAAAGCCTGCAAAGCTCTCCAACAGGGAGGTGAGAGTGGCATTCGTATCCATCGTCTAGGCTGGGCTGTATTCTTAGGCTTGTCAATCTGTCAGGATTGAGAGCAGCGCAAGAATACGCAAGCGCCACTAACCTTACTCTGATGGCCAGCAGAGACGATAGACACAAACCCCTACAATGGAATATACCCACTGTTTGAGCCTGTACGAATAGGGGTCGGGAGGTAGAATGACATCGGGGAATGGCACGTCGGGTATCGTCTGGTCGTTACACCATGAGGTTACTGGTACAGGGACACTGCAGGCAGAGGAGGAGACAGAGAACAAAAGATTAGTTCTGCAGCAGAACTTACGGGAACCCAGGATTCTCCCCCAGTCTTCCCTACTCACCAGTTTATCCACCCCATGTATCCTTAAAGGAATTCTCAGCAAAGTACCAAAGTAATAGTTTAACCAGAAGTACCGAGGAGTTAACGTCACTCCTCTGTCTACCAGGTCGTAACCACAAAATACTTCTTTGAATTACAAACTACAAGCGTGGAAGCACCACGCTTACTAGAACCACAATCCTCCTTGTAGAACCAAGTATACCAAGTATCAGATAAGGTCAGTAGCCACTGACAACGAACACAATTGTTCCCCGCAAAGTAAACAAGAAATGGCGGCAGCTTTGCTACCGCTTTAAACAGAAAAGATACACAAAGAAGAGGAGGCGAGCCCGCACTCCTCTGGGTACTTGCACGACTGGATATGACTCGGAACAGAGAATCTCCAACAGGGTATTTGACCATGCTGGCTGTTCATCGGCGTCGTCCTCAAGAATCCTACTCGAAGCGAGAAGGCTCATCCACTATGAGCGAATACAGAACACGATTGACAAGCCCCGTTGTGTTCCGAAGGTGGAGCTTATATAATGTCCTCCCATTTAGCCAACCCCCAGCGCCGGATGGCCTTCTGGGGCTTGTAGTGCTTCCGCAAAGGACTGGAAATACGGAATCTTTTACCTTTGGCCTTGTCGATGGTAGCGATCGCTACAGTGGAATACGGTGTAACCTAGCATTCGCTTTCAGTGTCACAACATATGGCGGAATCTCCAAGAGGCCTACATCGTTTAGACCAGTAGCCCAAAGAGAATCAGGGAGGGAAGACAATTCAAGTGGTAATCGATCCTTGGATATATACATCGGAGAGATCACTCTCTCACCCAATGTAAGATGTACTACTGACGGAGAACAATACAACGTCGCATACAATCTCTTTAACAAATCTAATCCCAACAAGTTCTCACCACAACCGGTAGTCAAAATGAGGGGAGCTTCAAATCTACGAGGTCCAACATAAAGAGGCAACGGAGTAGAAATCGGATTCGTAACCGGGGCGCCAGAAAAACCTACAGAAACGTTCTTTAAGACAGACAAAGGTGCGCCAGGGAGTTTAGAGCGCATATTAGAACTCTTCGCAGCACCAGTTTCCAACAGAAAAGGCTCTGACACACCTGATGCAATCACTTCAACATATGGTCCACTCTGATCTACTGGAACTGAAACAACTCCCTCTCTTTGTCTATGGCTGTCCTAGCAATCATTACCATCCACTTCCTCACCTTCGACGTCCGTATAGTACTGATCTGTCCTACCAGATGCACCATTCTGCTGATCAAAACTATTCATAGAATTCTGTGGAGGCAAAGGATGCGCGTTCTGACCACGACCTCTACCTCTAGGCGCTTGTTGAGCACCTCGACCTCTCACACCAGAAGCACCATTTGTGCGCTGTAACAAAACCGGACAACTACTCTTAAAATGGCCCTCTTCTTTGCAATACGCACACTGATTAGGCCCATACGGAAAACGTTGTTGAGAAGACTCGTTCCTTTGTGAGTTTCTCGGATATTGCTGATTCTGCTGATAATCGTGTTGATTATTAGTACGGGGTGGATAAGCTTGTTGTAGAAGAACTTTAGTCTTCAATTCCTTAGTCTTCTTATCCGCTTTCTCTTTCTCATCTTTGTGCCTATTTTCATAGTACTGGGTCGTAGCTAAATTCTGCGTCTGACGTGGAAACAGCCCAAGCACTCTCAGAATCCTTCAACTTATTGCACAATTCGGGAAGCAAATTATGAACGAATTTGTCGACGAACAATCTCTGACCACCTTCAGTAGCCATGTCCTGACCACTGTGGTCTACAAAGGTCTCTTCAAACCGCGTGAAAAAGTCGGACACAGTTTCATCTTTCTTCTGCTTACACGCAGACAACTTGTCCCAATTGACACGCACTTCGGGCATCAAAGTCTTCATATAAGTAATAATCCTACCAGGAAGTTCAGTATTTATATCTTCAGGCTTAGCACCACCTACTTGTCTATCATTCTCATCGCTAAGATTATTCCATGTATCGCCCAATTCCTGCGCAAGATCCGTATGACGAATCTTACCCCAAATAGGCTGTGGAAAAACATTCCCAAACAAAATGTCTATATCTGCCAGATTCATGCTACGTTAACCCGCAGTCTGAGTCAACTCCTTATAATATCCTGCCGGATTTTTGCATGGATCAGGCGAAGTCTGCTTAAGCGCTAAGACTTCGGCACACTTCCACGGAACATGTACCCAAACACGCTGAAAGTGTGGCGGAATCGCTGGATTAGCAGCTGCATCACCAGGTCTCCAAACTGGGGGAACCTCACGCATCGGATATTGACGCGCCTTTCTCCTAACTGACGAATCAGGCTCAAATAGTCGCTCAGAAGGAGTTGCACTACGGAATGACAACAACGTCGCAGCTGCTTTCTCAATCTCGAGACCGACAACGTTACCTTTCGCAAACTCGGAACGTATTCGGTACAACTCAGAAGGAGCTTGTCCTACTTCTTCTACCCATTGATAATGAAGGAACACACACATCATATCAAAGACGTACCGTTGCTTTGGTGCTTCCCATTAATGGAAAACATCCATAATACCCTCAATATCATACTGTGTAGAATACGTAATGTAAATGTAAATGTAAATTTATTTATTTATTTATTTATAATTACATTTGTTAAGCGCGCAGCTACCCGGAGGTTTCCCGGCGCTAAGGCAAACTGAACGGTATAGAGGGTGGGGAGGAACATCAGACCAGAAGTCTAGGTGTTGAAAAGCCAAGTTTTAATTCCTTTACGGAATGTCAAAAAGCACAATTCAGAAAGATTGGGGTAGGGAGTTCCATAAGGAGGGTGCCAGCAGGGAAAACGAACGTCCTCCCATTTTGGCTCTGTTGACGCGAGGAGTCCTGCATTTGTTCTGAGTGGACGACCTAAGTGTGCGAGGGGGAATGTATTGCTGCACCAGAGCAGAAAGATAGTGGGGGGCTCTTCCAGTCATGATCTTGTGCATGTAGCAAAGTGCTTTGAATTTAATTCTGCTCTCGATTCGCAACCAATGCAATTTACGCATATGCTGTGAGACCGAGGATCTGGCAGGCAGGTGACAGATAAGGCGAACTGCCATGTTCTGTACCACCTGGTACTTCCTGGTTACCTCCTTGCAGGCACCCAGGAGTAGGATGTTCCCATAGTCCAGGCGAGAGGTGACAAGAGCCTGGACTACAGTCCTCAGGGTGTCAGCAGGCAGCATCCACGTGATTTTCCTCAGCCACCTGATGATGGTGGTACAGGTGGCAGAGACTTTCACCACGGTTGGTTGTCGAGGAGAACCCCAAGATTGCGAGCTGACCCAGTTGGAATAGGTAGGGGACCCATCTCCGGTGGCCAATGTTGTGGGCCCCAGAGCGAGGTGTCTGAGCCAAACAGGAGCAGTTCTGTTTTGTCCCCGTTTAACTTTAATTTGTGCTTCAGCATCCAATCAGAGATTTGTTTCAGCCCTGATTGAAGAGAAGAGGAGGGAAGGTTTTTATTGGTAGAAAGTGAGTAGATGACTTGAGTGTCATCAGCATAGGAATAAATTGTGAGACCGGCCTGTTCCGCCAAAAAAGCAAGAGGTCTCACATACAGGTTAAAGAAAAGGGGACTAAGGATAGACCCTTGGGGAACACCGTGAGTGGAGGGGAGTATGGACGAGACAGATGTGGAAGAGAAGACTTGGAACGTGCGGTCAGAAAGGAAGTTAGCAATCCAGGCCAGGGCGGAGCCACCGACACCAACAGCCTTCAGGGAGGACAACAAGATGGAATGGGAGACGGTGTCAAATGCGGCACTCAAGTTAAGCAAGATGAGTGCCACAGTCTCCCCATTGTCCACCTGACGTCTGATGGTCTCCGACACACCAAGGAGAGTGGTTTCCGTGGAGAAGCCAGCCCTGAACCCGGATTGAGAACCATGAAGAAGATTAGAAGTTTCAACATAGGAATTGAGCAGGGAATTGACGTGTTTCTCCAGGATCTTGGAGAAACATGAAAGCAGAGAAATAGGGCGAAAATTAGATGGGTTGTTGGGATCTGCGTTAGCCTTTTTTAGTAATGGGACCACCATTGCGTGCTTCCATTCGTTTGGAACAATCGCTTCTGTTAGTGAAGCGTTTAAGACATCCAAAATAATGTGGAGTAGGGCTGGGTCCAGAGAATTCAGAATTTGAGGGGGCATTGGGTCAAGGGGGGAACCAGATGTGATGTCTTGGAGATACTTTTTTAGAAGCGGAGGGGAAATAGGATCCCAAACGTGAAGTGGGGGAGTAGTGGGGGTAGAGCAGGGGATGGTAACAGGGGGGGAGTGGCATAAAACTTGATCAGAGAGAGTGGAAGCAGCGGGAGTTGAATTAAAAATATCATAAATCCTATCAATTTTCTCGAGGAAGAAGTTGGCTAAAGCATTACACTGGGCAGTGTCCAGACAGGGGCCCTTGGGTACAGAGGACACACCTGACAGCTCTTTGACTATTTTAAACAGGGCCTTCGGTCTATTTTGAACCGTAAGTATAGTGCTGTTAGCAAAATTGGCTCTGGCGATGTCACAAGCCGCGTGGTAGGCTTTAAGGGCAGACTTGTATTTAGCTTTGTGCTCTGGGTTGTAATTGGAACGCCATATTCGTTGCAGTTTTTTACAGTTGGATTTTTCTTGGCGAAGGGAGTCATTAAACCAGGGTGCCGTTGGGTGATGGATTTGTGATTTATTTTTTGAGTAGGGAGACAGGAGTCCAAAGCAGTTGTCAGCCACGATCTAACCGCAGGTAGCTCTTTAATAGTCATGCTGGAAAACGTGGGTTTTGAATTGGCAAGAAGAGAGTTTAATTTGTCTACGTCTAGACGTTTCCAGTTCCTACTGGCTTTGTGAGGGAGAGCAGGATTAGAGGAGTTGGCCACAGTCGTTTTGATTGAAAAGTTAACAATATAATGGTCCGACCAGGTGACCGGAATTGAAGATTGATAGGAGATGCCAGTAAGGTTAGAAATGATGGGGTCAAGAAGATTACCGGCCTTATGGGTGGGGTCGGAATTGTGAAGGTGTAGATCTAACGCTTCAAGATCCTGTAGGAGGCGTTTAGAAATGGCACACGAAGCAGAGTTGAAATTAATGTTTAAATCACCAATGATAGTGAAATTAGTAGATTGTGCTAAAAACGGGGCAATAAGATCAGGAAGTGAAGCAGCCCAACTGCTAGCAGAGCCCGGCGGGCGATAGATCAGGGTACCGGTTAAAGTAAAATGGGGGAGAGAGTAAGTTTAAACAAACCAGCTTCACAGTTTGGAAAGTCAAGGTCTTCCCATTTGCAGGAGAATTCTCTCTTGAAAATAATGGCAATTCCCCCGCCATCTTTAAGAACTCGGTTTCGCCCCACAAAGGTGTAATCATTGGGGAGAGCCATGGCGATGTCAGGGCCAGAGCTATCATATAACCAAGTTTCAGTGACAAACATGGCAGCTGGACTAGCTGTCTCCAGAAGGTCGAAAATATCCCTCTTGTGTTTCGAGAGAGAGCGACAGTTAATGCTGATGAAGCTCAGAAGGGGGCAGGGATTGTGCAAAGTAGAAGGAGGGGTATGCTTAGGGGGGGGGAATTCCAGAAGGTAGAGGATATGCAGTCAATGCTTGAATTGAGGGAGTCCAAGGCAAGGGAGCAGTGTGGGCAAGTGATAGGCGCATTTTGGCAGTTCAAGACAATGTCCGAGGGACAGGGTAACCCCCGCAACCCAAGTAAGGCGGTGCAAGAATAAGACGTAAGAGTGCGGGCAAGGGGACTGGTCCCTGGGCCCGTGCTGGCGCGGACGGGCGGAGACGGGCAGGACTTTGGCACGACTTCGGCGCGAAGTCGGCGCTGCCGCTGCGCTCGTCCGCTGCGCTTCCGCCATTGAGTCATGAAATATGCAAGGGGAGAAACACACTAGACCGCTAACCTGCCAATTGGCCAGCAGGGCGGAAGTGAGTATGTGGGGGCGGAAGTGAGGTTGTGCTCGTGTGGCCACCGCCGCTGCAAACGGCACAAGCCGTGGCGGATCGGTGCCGGGAGCCAAAATACAGCGTGAACACAATGCCAATAATTAAAAGATTAGATGAAGGGGCGTTGCGCCAGGACGGCGATGAAATACAGGTACCCTTTGTTATTTACATCAACAATTGTACCAGGATCACAGGCGCTAAGGCGCGATTATTAAAATAACAATTGATCTGTTAGAAGTTTTAAAAGTTGTTCAATCATGCAATCATGCACGGAGCCTCTGCAGCCTCTCTTACCAGCCGATTAGCCCCGACTGACGCTAGCGCTGGATTTAAGTACAGCTGAGTATTCCACTCACTAGACCGCTCACCTGCCAATTGGCCAGCAGGGCGGAAGTGAGTATGTGGGGGCGGAAGTGAGGTTGTGCTCGTGTGGCCACCGCCGCTGCAAACGGCACAAGCCGTGGCGGATCGGTGCCGGGAGCCAAAATACAGTGTGAACAAAATGCCAATAATTAAAAGATTAGATGAAGGGGCGTTGCGCCAAGACGGCGATGAATTCAGGTACCCTTTGTTATTTACATCAACAATTGTACCAGGATCACAGGCGCTAAGGCGCGATTATTAAAATAACAATTGATCTGTTAGAAGTTTTAAAAGTTGTTCAATCATGCAATCATGCACGGAGCCTCTGCAGCCTCTCTTACCAGCCGATTAGCTGTATTTGTATAGCGCGAACAGTAACCCGTAAGCATCCCGGCACTTGTACTCCTACCAGAAGGGAACACCTCCTGGCTTTTCCTTGTGAGGTGTCCACTCCTGGGCATCCCATGGTGAAACCAGGCATCCCTTGTGTATCGGGGGGCATTGTGGAGACTAAGCAAGCTATTGCCCAGAGTTGCAGCGTGGGGCCCATGCTTAGATTCAGCACTGAGGCGAGAATATCCGGTCAAAGGAATTTAAGCCCGATCCCGCCAAGGCGGGAATCGAACCCTGGTCCCTGGCCAGCGCTCTGCATCAAGGTCTGCCGCTCTAACCATTGAGCCACACTTCTCCCACCCATTTACGCGCCATGTGATCCAATACTGTCCATTCATTAGCATCAGGCAACTGACTACGTGATTGTCTACGCTCAACAACAGGAGACATACCGAAGGATCCCAACAGAGGAGAAAAGATACTAGAAACTGCAGCAGTCATTCTCTGTCTAGCAGAAGGAGAAGGAGACAGAATAAGAGAAGATGGAACAATATTAGGAGAAGCAAAAGTCGGAGCAGAAGGAGTATTATAGACAGGCGTAGGAGTAGCAGACAAAGGAGGAGGCAAAGTTGGCGGCCCTTGAGAAGGCTGCGCCAAAGGAATAGTAGCCAATGGAAGAGGAGCTGGCTGTGGAGGAATCGCAGGTGGCAAAGCAACCGGAGGTTGCGTAACTACAACTGGTGGCGGTGGTGCCGTAGCATTCTGTGCATAAGGGGGTGGCGAACTCAATAGATGCGACATTAAAGGATCTTTCGCAAGATCTTTCTTCTCTTCCTGCTCTATAGGTGGCAAAGCTGGGTAGCACTTATCTACCGCTAACTTCCTGATCCTAAGCATCTGTTCGCTCTCTTGCTCTTCCTCATCATCCCTAAACGCTATAGCCGCTTGCACCATTGACAAACCTTGTTCTTGTTTATTCTTCTTCGCTAATTTAATTTCTTTCTGTTTGGCTTCTTTGCGCCATATGCGGAAAGAGTCAAACATTGCCGGCCGGGCTTTCGTTTTGAATAATTTAACTTCAAGATTGTCTAAAATCTCTGTTTCAAAGCTACCATAACGGGGCCACTGTAGGACACCGTCTTTTCTCGTGTATTTAACCCAGATGTCATTATAACTGATGGGGCCCACACCATGTTTTACATAGAGCACATAGGTCGGAGTTCCAATCGGAGGAACAGGACACGAATCCTCCAACCGAGAATCCCTAGAACAACCAAAACTAAATATCTTTCCAAGTCTGCTAAGACCAGGCATCTTCACTCACTAGTCTAGCTTCAAACTTCAAGGGAAGTCTCAAACGATAGTCTCGTGAATGCACGCGTCCCTCGGCGTTGGGGCCTGCAGGTACCAAATCAAAGCGATCCTCGAAGGGATACCAAAACAAACTATGGACTGGGAGACGCTCCACTCATACTTAACTGAAATGTCGATGGCGTCACCAGAAGACCCGTCTATCGTCTCACTCTACAAATCGTCTATGACTCCAAGACAGGGCGACAGTCAGGGCAGCAGTCCTTCGTAGCCGTCGGAAGGCGGGGAAACTCGCAGCAAAGACTTTCGGACCACGACGACATACAGGGGTCGATGAAGGGGAAGGCTTTCCTCCAGAATTCCCACACGAAGCTCCTCACGATCGTCGGGCTTGGACCGGTACCGTTGGGCGCCAACTGAAGAACCGGGTTTTAGAACCCAGCAGCGCCAGGGAAAACGCTCGAAGTCTTCGGATTCCCCTGCCTCGGCACACAGAGACACGGGACACTTCTTGATGACGTCAAAGACCAAAGTTTATTGGCTGCAACCAGGAACAGAGATCTACGAAGCACAACACGGGTGGTTCGCTAGAGACTGCACAATTTCAATGAGCGGAGCATGGTCTTTTATGCCAAAAATCACATTCCAAAGTAGCATCGATTACATACAAGCTGACCAATGACAGTGTGACATTTCAAAAGTAGCGCATGACGACAATCCCATTTTCCGTTGTCCAGCCCACCAGAAATGACCAAGCACATTCCAATATCCTGTTGGATCAGGCCGGACAAACCCATCATAAAACCTCAACCCAAATCAGTGATTATGTCGTAAAGGAAGGAACAGAAACAGATGAGAAGCGAGATAGAAAGTTGGGTGCAGTGTACCATAAACTCAGCAATGTCCTGCTCTTTGATCTTTATCTGACCAGCTGCTTAACTAGGAACTGGCTCAGCGAGGTCAGCCTCAGGCAAGGGAGTCAGTTTGGCCAGGTCACACAAGAGTCAGCTAAGGTGTACGTGTCCCAAGGACTCGCTCGGCCGTAGTCATCAGCCTATGTGAGGGCAACCACACAAAATGGCTGTCGTACACAAAATGGAACCCGAGGGTTCAAACGAAATACCTGAATACATAGTATTCTCATTGATCGATTAAGACAAAAACACTCGTACACACCGCACTCGTGATTTGCGGTCCGCTGACACCAAAATCGTCTATTTCCGACGACCTTTATTGAACGGGTTCGGAACCACCGAACCTCAGACCCTCGAACTACGGAACTACAATACTACCCCACCTGGCACCTTGGAAAAGGGAAGCAGAAGAACACCTTTGCCGACTTTGCAGAGCAGGGAAAGAGGACCTAATTCATACAATCAGCATCTGCCCAAACCTGATGGACATAAGGCGCTCCTTATTTCGAGTTTTATGGAACCAAAAGGGCAGAACAAGTTGCAGGCAGGCTATGATGCTGTGCTTTAAGCCTGAAGAGACTCAGTTAAACTGCAGACTAACAAAGTATTTTGATATAGTGGCTAGAAGACTCATGAGATAGCCACATGGTTCATCTAAAATACAGTAAGCAACAGCACCTCAATCCAACAAAGGACAGCCCACTTAGCCACTTGCCAAGCTACAACCACGCCTAGCAAACTGAGGCACATTGACTTTACAAACTTAGAAATGGTCTATACCAAAATGCAATTGACACTTTTATGACTTTATAGAGTGTAAAACACCGTCTTTTCTAATTCTTACACCACAAATGTAAATAAGGTTTAAATGTTTTTTTTTTAAATGGAAGTTTTTAATATTGTGACTTTTTATTAACTGTACAATAAATTATTCTATTCTATTCTATTCTATTTTGTCCCATGAAGGATGTCGAGTGCTGCGGTATCAGTGCCCAGATTGGACCCAACAAGCCTTGGCAACAGCAACCTACACAGAAATTAAAGAATTGCTTTGGTGTGGACCAGCAAAGTCTGAGGGACTCACCGCATGGTGGGGAGTCAGGGCACAACTGGAGCAACCAGAGAAGCCAAAGGAAAATCAGAGTTGCCTATCTAGGGGCCCACCAGTTGATGGACCAGGGATCGCAAAGGGGCCTCAAGCGGAAATGCAAGAAGCGGGCTCACGTAACACTCCTAGAGTGTAGGCCCACAAACTTCGGAGCAAAAGGTGCTTGGGGCTTGGGCTACAAGTATTCCAAAGCCCAACTTCAAGAAACGTTGAGAAGTTAATGCACTTGCAAATGTGCACAAGTCAAGTCAAGTCAAGTCAAAGAATTTATATAGCGCACTACATACCCAGAGGGTCTCAAGGCGCTTAGGGAGGGGAGGAGGATTACTTGTCAAATATCCACGTTTTAAGTTGCTTTCTGAATGCTAGGTGGTTCTGGGTAAGGCGAAGGTGAGTGGGGAGTGAGTTCCATGTTTTAGCTGCCAGGTATGAGAAGGATCTGCCTCCCATGGTGGTCTTGTTGATGCGAGGTACAGTGGCGAGGGCTTGGCTGGAAGAACGTAGTTGGCGGGAGGGGGTGTAGAAGGACAGTCGTGAGTTGAGGCATTCTGGTCCGATGTCGTAGAGTGATTTGTGTGCGTGGGTTAGCAGTCGGAAAGTGATCCTCTTATTGACGGGTAGCTAGTGGAGGTCTTTCAGGTGACCAGAGATGTGTTCGTTACGCGGGATGTCTAATATGAGCCTGGCTGAAGCGTTTTGGATTCGTTGGAGTTTCTTCTGGAGTTTAGCGGTAGTACCTGCGTAGAGGGTGTTTCCGTAGTCCAGTCGGCTCGTGACCAGAGCCTGGGTGACTGTTTTTCTGGTTTCGGTGGGGATCCAGCGAAATGTTTTTTTGAGCATGCGAAGAATGTTGAAGCAGGATGAGGAGACGGCGTTGACTTGTTTGTTCATTGAAAGTGAAGAATCTAGGATAACGCCTAGGTTCCGTGCGTGGTCTGTCGGGATGGGTGCTTTTCCAAGGGCTTCCGGCCACCAAGAGTCGTCCCATGCAGAGGGGGATGTACCTAAGATGAGGACTTCTCAGTGTCCAGGAGTTCCGGTTCCACATCACTCATGAGGGCTGTCTGTCTCAGCCTTGCAGGGGACTCTGGTCAGCCTCTGAGAAGTCTGGAAATCCTCTTCCTGGGCTGCAAATACTTTGGAGTCCAGCGAGAGCTTGGGAGATTCAGACCAGCAAATGCTTTGTTTGTGCCTTCCAAGAAGGGGAGTCACTCCTTGACCCCAAGGGAGATTTCTTCAGTCCTCTAGTCTTGAGTAGAGCGTTGAAGTTCCAGGATTCAGTTGCAGAGTTTCGTCCAGCGATATCTAAAATCCTGTTGCCAGGGGTTCCTTACTTATACCTAAGAAAAGGGGTTGGACATACTCTGGGGACCCACCTATGAGATGGTTTGGTAAGAGGGGTGGCTACATCCATTTTGTTTGTCCAGTTTCATGCCAGAGCAGGGGCTGGTAGCCCCTGCAACTAGTGTGAACTGGACTATACCCAGGGACACCAAATGTGCCCCCATTGCAGACTTCAAAGCACTCTCAGAGTGCACCCACCCAGCCCCAATACACTAAAGCCTGTCTGGGAGGTAGTTGCACCTCCCTGTGACAGAAAATCTATTTTCCAGGCCTCCCCTGCCAGAGTTTCAGTCAGCAGCAGGAGGCCAGACTCGTGTATCTGGCTGCAGCATCCATTTTGTGATGCCATGGCTCTTTTAAACTGGTACCGGGTATACCGGTGTGTACATGTCTCTCCCACTGGAAGGATGGAATTCTACTCCCGCTGCCAGGACTTGCGGGGGGTGGTAAGATTCCAAAGTGTTTGACATGCATGACATGTTTCCATGCAGCGATTCCAAAGTTAGCATTTACTGCGAGGTTATAATGCACTTAAGAGTATATGGTCTGGCTGCATCACTGAACAGCCCCAGATAATAGGTTCCAAAGCCTGCAGAGTGGATCTGCTCATGCATGGGAACCCTCTCACACAAAACCAAGCACCCTGCCTTCAGGATTGATAAGGCCTATCAAAGGGGTGACTGATAGGTTTCTATGTTCAGTGATTAAAGGTAGACATGGGTAACCTATATCTAAGTAAGGGGTGCATGCACCACCTTACCCAGGTTGCAGTAGCAGTCCTGTGGTGTAATTTTGGAAGGCTTCCCAGAGGTGGCATATTACGTGCTGCAGCCCCTGGTAGGCCTCTGGGGTACCTATGCCCTAGGAACCTAAGGTACCTACGGTACCATATACTAGGGACTCATAAGGGTACCCCATTAACCAAACTGGAGTATACCTAAAGTACTTGGAATCAATTTAGAGAGGAAAGCAGAGAGGCTGAGGCCCTGAATAGCAGGATCCCAACCGAACTAAGTCAAAAACCATCAAAACACCAGGAAAAAAGTGGGGGTCACCATGTAGTCAGATTCCACCTTCCTACATAAACCATTGCTGTTTAGTAAACTCTTAATTTATTTTTGTAATGCATCCCATTTTTCTTTACTCAATTTGGAGCTATGAATAATGGGTATATCGCCATGCCAAACATTGTTCCATCTATTTGTGATGTGTGGGGCTTAGTCTTTTGCATTTCATTTTATATTGCCCCTACACCCCCCCTCGCTTTCTTAAAAGGCCATGGTAACTTATTATATGATCTGTCTACTAAGTCAGCAGGGAAAGATATATTATTGCAAAATGACAGTCTTATACCAGAAGCCCTCCAGATGCCCACTTGTGTTTGTCTGACTTATCACTATCCACACTGAGCCCTGCTAATCACAAGATTGTAGAGATTAAGGGCCAGATGTAGGAGCCCTAATACCGGTCGGTAACGGCCAAATTCGGCCGTTACCGACCGGTATTTGGGTTTCCAGATGTAGGGGGCCTATATTTTACCGATTCTGTAAAGTTACCGAATCGGTAAATTTACAGAATCGGTAAAATACCGAATCGGTATATTTACCGATTCGGAAAAACCATATGTAGGTGGCACTCCTAAGAGTGCCACAGGCCCTTAAAAATCGGTATTTTACCACCAAATCCTATTGGGTGTTAAAATACCGAATTCAGGTGTGCATGCACATCTATGCATGCACACCTGTGCACTGTGACACACAGACATGCCCTAGGGCATGTCTGTGTGCCACATTGCACACAAGTCCAGAATTGGGGTGCTAGAGGGTGTCAAAGTGACACCCCTGCACCCTTTCAGGATTCGTTATTTACCGATTGTGTAAATACCGAATCTGTATTTCACATTGATTCCTATGGGCTTCAAGGCCCATAGGAATCAATGGGAAATACAGAATCGGTATTTACAGAATCTGTAAATACCGACTCTGACAGATTCGGTAATTTTTTACCTACATCTGCCTCCTTCCAATTTACCGACTTTTAAATACCGAATCGGTATGACTCGGTATTTAAAAGTCGGTAAATCGGATTTACCTACATCTGGCCCTATATGTGCTCAAATATCCCTAATCATACATAAGGAGTAATCACATGGGAAAAGCTCCTCCATCCCAAGTTAGTTCTAAAAGCTTCTTTGTTTCATGTCCTCAACTTGTGGGACCACAAGTCACTTGTTAGGTCTGATGACAGCGTAAGACACTGGATTATTAGTTGCTAAGATGCAAGTCCTTTAGAAGAACTAAATCCACAATAGTTTTATTACTGAGAACCAAGTACCCCTTGTAGCACCCAACTCACTCAGGGTAGAGAAGCATAGCAGTCCAAGGAATACTCTGGGGAGGTGGTGTGGGCTAGTAATGTAAATTGTCTGGCACGCAACAGCACTCAATAAATCATTGTCTAGTCAGTACTTCTCCTTTTAAAAAGGAAATGTACTTAAATGAACTTTTATAACGCTACACACTATTAAAGACCATGAATTAAATTACAAATATGTACATCAGGTAGGTGGAGATACCGTTGGTGATACCCCCATATCATATTACACCCCTATTGAGCCCTGACCCCATAATCAGAATGTGCCCACTTATACCAGATGCAACATCACAGTATAACGGGATGTCATTAGACATAAGGCAGGTATACTGGCTTAGTCATGGGGTCACCACATTTATAATAATAACCACATGTTATACTTTGTCAAGAAAGCACATTATAAGAAGTGTGTACATATATATATATATATATATATATAAATATATATATATAAATATATATATATATGTATGTATGTATGTATGTATGTATGTATGTATGTATGTATATATATATATGTATATATATATATATATATATATATATATATATATTGGCAAAACTCAGAAACCCCAAAGCTCCCGGGTTTCAAGGAATGAGAGCACTCGAAGCAAATGTGGCGTAGGTCAGCCAAATCTTTATTCATTAAACTCCCTCGATAGTCAGTTAGCAAACGCGTTTCGGCGTTTCCGCCTTCGTCAGTGTACAGTAACATCGTGATCGTCATTGGTCACGTGTCAATTCATGTGCATTGACATAAACGAAGGTACTTAGAACAATACATTCACTGCTTCTGCGGCGGCCATCTTTGAATATGCAATTCACTATATTACATATGTACATATAAACACAATGTACAAAAACTAATAACTGATTCATTTGTCATATCCATTCTAATTTAAGAAAGAAAACATTCAATTAATTACAATGTTCGATCTTGCTTGTAACCCATACATTTAGATGGTGAATGTGCCGCTGGTACCAATAAATGCGAGTTTCACTAAAAATTTATCGTGAAAGTCGCCTATGTTCACATGGTTGTACGTCACCATTCTTGAATCGCAGTTGGCATATATACAATTTCAGCCCTGGATGGGCATATGAATTATTTACATTATTTACATTCCAGCCTTGAATAGGCCTTTCATCAATGATCTAATCAACTGATAAATAACTGCATTTGTATTAATCAACACATTGGAAAATAATATGCTAAACATTAGTGGTAACTTCACTCTACTCTGTTTCAAGGAAACTATATACAAATTTACATCACTGGTTCTTCAACAAAGAGGGAAGGAAACAATTGGAGGGATGCTCAGATGTGAGTCCACATCTCTTCTTCATTATTCATCCCTCCCGGGGTTTTGGTCTGTAACTGGATGATGAATCGTGATTCCAGTGTTCTCAGCTTTTTTACCCAATTGCCCCCTCTTTCTGTTCTGACCAACTGATCTAAAATGAAATAAGTCAGAAGATTGCTATTACTATCATGTTCCTGTTCAAAATGACGGGCTACTGGGTAGTTGGGGTCCTTTGTTGTAATCGCCCTCATATGCTCTAAGACCCGGAGTTTGGTTTGTTTAACCGTACTCCCTACATACCTCTTCCCACAGGGACATGTTAGACAATAGACTGTGTAGTCAGAATTACAATTCAACAGTTTGGTTATTCTACCTTTCCTCTTTTGACCAGGAATGTAATACTCCTTGACTTTCTGTGAATTCTTACAGGCCTTGCACTTCATGCAAGGATAGAAGCCGGAAACAGGTGATTTTGTCTTCCTTTTCTGTTCAAAGTGGCTATTTACAAGATGGTCTTTGAAAGATTTCCCCTTTCTGTAGGTTATCAAGGGGTGATCAGATAAGGACTTCCCTATTATGGGATCTGCTTTTAAGATCTTCCAGTTCTTCCGCATCACATTAAAGACTTCTGGAGATTTTTCAGAGAAGTCAGTAATTAGCCTGATCTTATCATCTTTAGGTTTGGATCGATCAATTAATAGATCCTTCCTTTCGACCAAATTGCTCCTCAACTCTGCTTGTGTGAGAATTCCTTTCCCATAGCCTCTCTCAGAAAATCTCATTTTTGACTGTTCCCTAGAGCTTACAAACTCCTTGGGGGTCGAGCAATTGCGTTTCATTCGCAAGAACTCTCCCAGGGGGATGTTGTTAATAACACTGCGGGGATGATAGCTGCGTGAGTGCAGTATAGTGTTACCCGCCGTGGGTTTTCTGAAGACGGCGGTTTGTATTTTCTTGTCTTCCACGAAGACCCGTAGGTCTAAGTAGAACACCTCACTTTGACTAATGCTGCTTGTGAAGCTGAGATTTAGACTGTTCTTATTCAAATCTGAGATGTATTCCTCAGCCTCATTCTGTGAACCCCGCCACACCAAGAACAAGTCGTCGATGTAGCGGGTCCAAAGAACAATATTATTCATCCACCGCTCGTTAGTCCCTGCCCAGGCCACGTGCTTCTCCCACCAGCCCACGAAAAGATTCGCGTAGCTGGGAGCGAAGCACGTGCCCATCGCAGTCCCCTGCAGTTGCAAATACAATTTTCCTGCAAACAAAAAAATGTTATTACGGAGACAGAAGTCCGTGAGCTCCAATAACATATGGTTATGGCTTCGGTACTTGATAGGTCTTAATTCAAGGAAGCTTCTCATTGCCATCAGGCCGTCCTCATGTTTGATCGATGTGTACAAGCTGGCAATGTCCAAAGTTATCAGGAACATATCTTCTTCCCAAACCACATCCTGTATGATCCGCAGAAAGTCCTTCGTATCCTTTAGATACGAACTGAGATCCTTCACGAAAGGGGCAATGAAGCTGTCGATATAGCTCGATGTTTTCTCTAGTAAGCTGTCCTTGGCAGATACAATCGGTCTGCCTGGGGGCCAAATTTTGCTCTTATGTACCTTAGGCAGGTGATAGAAGGTCGCAATTTGCGGGTGATCACATTTCAAATTTTTCCAGTCTTTGAGATCAAGGATGCCTTTATCCTTCCAATTGTTTATTAGGTCATTGAATGCTTTTATACTTTCGGTATATTTTATACGTTTGATCTCCACATAATGTTTCATGTTGTTCAGTTGGGATAGGGCCTCATCCTCATATTGTCCTCGTTTAAGAATGACAATATTGCCCCCTTTATCACTGGGTTTGATGATTATACTGTTATCGTCTTTCAAATTCTGAATTGTTGCCCATTCATCCTTGGTCAGATTCTTCTTGTTGGCATTAAAACCTTCCAATTGGAGATACTTAAGTTCCTCAATGACCATCTCCTGGAAAGTGTCTATTCCATCATGTGGTGTTCTCGGATTTGTTTTTGATTTTATGATCATATCACTCTTGCAACCTTGTTGAGTAATGCCACAGTCTTCCAGAGTCTGTGTAGGTTGAACCTCCCAATCCTGGGAATAGCTAGTTCCAATGAGTGTTTGTGCTACCGCAATTGCCTCCAAATCTTGTCCTGTGATTATTGAGAGTGGATCTTCTCCTTCAATAGTGGTTCCATCAGATGCTTTCGGGTTCAGAGTATGGATTTTATGTAATTTCAGTTTTCTGATAAATCTAAAAAGATCTATCCTGGTTTGTGTGTAACTAAATGCAGGAGTCGGGCAAAAGGTAAGTCCAAGTTTCAATAGTTCTTCTTCTTTGGGAGTCAGTGTTCGGTCCGAGAGATTGATTATGGTGTTCTCTGTTGTATTCATTGTGGTCCTTTCCAAGTCTTCCCTCGGGCACTCCTTGTTACCACCGGTGTGGATCTTCCTTGGGCGCCCCCGCCTCCCCCTCCTCGTTTTCCTTTTGGTGTTTTTGGAGGGTGTGTTGTTGCTGCGGGTCGCTCTCTGAGTCCTCTGATGACCTCGTACTCCTCGAAAAAAGGATCGTCTTCAGTGAGATCGTCTCTAGCCCCTCTCCCTTCGGCACCTCCCGATTCCACGGTGCTCCTTGCTCTGATTGATTCGTCCACTGAAATTTCAGATTCTTCAGTGCTAAAAAAAAAAAAAATAATATATATATATATATATATTGTTTACCAATCCAAATTCCCAAACGATGTAAGGAAGGCACTGACTCCATGAATTATACTCAAGAAAAAGTTTTTAATCCAACATGCTGCACAGACGCGTTTCGGCGGAGGCCTCCGCCTTGCTCACTTATATATATATATAGTATATATATATATAAGACCTAGCTTGGCAGTTCAGGCTGGACTGTTCCCATGAGGCACAGGGTCAAAACCGGTTTGCATATAGCTGGGTCTGAACTGAGGTGGCGAAGTGAGCTAAAGAATGATGATGGATTCAACCCAGATCTTTGACTGGGGTGAGTGTCTGAAAAGTTTCAGCACTCCATCCACCATCTCCTTGTGTTTGCTTTCCCATAGCTATCCCAAGAAAATCATGAAGGGACCAGTAGACCCTTTCTGCCAACTGGTCCTCAGGGGGCATTGGGTCCAGGGTCTTCCCAACTGTCTCTCCCTTGTGCAGGAGTTTTCAAGTGGGGTTGGAAAGTTTTAGAGGTCAGGCATCCTTGGCTAATCCATACATGCCACATCATCCCTTTACCCCTGTTCCAATCCTCCGAAAAAGCATTTTGTGAGAATCCAAAATGGAATATTCAATTTATTTCTTGAAAGAGCTCCTCTGAGGGCCTCAGCTCTGCCCCTAGCTGACATTACGGCCTGAACCCTTCCCATCAAAGCCTCAAAGCTGAGCACCTTTTGTGTTGGTTCCAGAGGTCTGGTCCTCCTCATTTGTTCTAGTGGGCCTGAGCTGTCCCAGTTCAGGTGCAGTGTGACAAGTTAATTCCCATATGGAGATTTCCTCCCCATCACTTCATTTTCCAGGAATTGAGTTAATCACTTATAATTGCTTCTTTTGTATGGAGATGCCTTTGGAATCTGTTCATGAGCTGACTCAGAGAAATATGATAAATCCTGAAGTCCCATAGGATGTATATATGTGTTATTGAAACTTACTGCTTCAAACTTGACATGCACATTTTACCCCAGTTTGGTACCATGCTAGACCCTGTAGTGGAGTGAAACTCCACTTTAGGGCACATTTCGCCTATTTGTATGATACAGTGAAAACACAAGAGATTTTACAGTAAGCTCTACAGATCTACTGTATGAATGCCTACTCATCCATAAGGCCTACCCCAAATCAGCACCCATCCCTGCAAGGTCTCATCTGTGATACACTATGTGTGCACATATACTGTGTTCACATGTAACCAGACCGGTGCCTTTTACCCTAGCTACATTTCAATGGTGTTATCTTAAAAGGCAGACACTAGTGGTAAACAACTACCATGAATTAATCATGAGTGAGACTCAGGTAGTGAGACTCACTCACAGTAAAAAAGAAAAAAGAAAAGGGTAGTCAAAAGCGAAGACTCCTGGGGGACAAAATTGTCAGAATCCATTTGTTACATACGGTGTGCCGAGATTAAAAAGAAGCTAGCCATTGCTCATGTATATTCTTGCCTAGTCAGCTGTAACAAGAAGCAATGAGTTCTGACCCAGACACACCATTCGCCAGTTTGATTTATAAGCACAGGTGCACCTTATTTTGAGTTTGTGAGAAAAACATAAGAATGTTATAAAGACACTGGAAATGATGTTCAAGTTTTTTGAAGAAATCCTTTTTATTATTCCAATTGAAAGAAGAACACCATTCGCCAGTTGTCTGCCGCTACCAATATTTTACTCTGGCCTTCCTACACGAAGACCATTCCCCTAACTCAACCACTAGGACACCTCTCCCCACAGGGAACCTAGACTACACTATGCGCCATCATGGTTCTATGTCAGATGAATCCAGTACACTAATTCCCTTACTTAAGAGGATTTGGCATAGGGCAGCACAGCAAGTTATCTTCCTGCTCTGCCCTATTCCAAAGTAAAAGGGCAGTAATGCACCATATTTATGCAATTCGGTGGATTCCTGTCCTTTCTTCCAGCATGGGTGCTGTTTCAGCTGCCTCGCTAAAATGCAGGTACCCTTGAACCACAATGATGGATTCAACCCAGATCTGTGACGGGGGGTGAGTGTCTGAAAAGTTTCAGCGCTCCATCCATCATCTCCTTGTGTTTGCTTAGCTATGGGAAAGGACTGGACTCTGCTGTCTCTCAAAGATGCCCTGAATGAAACCAGTCCCAGGATGCTTGTTTCTGGTTCAGGGAAGACCTAGCTTGGCAGTTCAGGCTGGACTGTTCCCATGAGGCACAGGGTCAAAACCGGTTTGCATATAGCTGGGTCTGAACTGAGGTGGCGAAGTGAGCTAACGAATGATGATGGATTCAACCCAGATCTTCGACTGGGGTGAGTGTCTGAAAAGTTTCAGCACTCCATCCACCATCTCCTTGTGTTTGCTTTCCCATAGCTATCCCAAGAAAATCATGAAGGGACCAGTAGACCCTTTCTGCCAGCTGGTCCTCAGGGGCATTGGGTCCAGGGTCTTCCCAACTGTCTCTTCCTTGTGCAGGAGTTTTTAAGTGGGGTTGGAAAGTTTTAGTGGTCAGGCATCCTTGGCTAATCCATACATGCCACATCATCCCTTTACCCCTGTTCCAATCCTTTGAAACAGCATTGAGTGAGAATCCAAAATGGAATGTTCAATTTATTTCTTTAAAGAGCCCCTCTGAGGGCCTCAGCTCTGCCCCTAGCTGACATTACGGCCTGAACCCTTCCCATCAAAGCCTCAAAGCTGAGCACCTTTTGTGTTGGTTCCAGAGGTATGGTCCTCCTCATTTGTTCTAGTGGTCCTGAGCTGTCCCAGTTCAGGTGCAGTGTGACACGTTAATTCTCATATAGAGATTTCCTCCCCATCACTTCATTTTCCAGGAATTGAGTTAATCACTTATAATTGCTTCTTTTGTGTGGAGATGCCTTTGGAATCTGATTATGAGCTGACTCAGAGAAATATGATAAATCCTGAAGTCCCATAAGATGTATATATGTGTTATTGAAACTTACTGCTTCAAACCTGACATGCACATTTTACCCCAGTTTGGTACCAGGCTAGACCCTGTAGTGGAGTGAAACTGCACTTTAGGGCACATTTCACCTATTTGTATGATACAGTGAAAACACAAGAGATTTTACAGTAAGCTCTACAGATCTACTGTATGAATGCCTACTCATCCATAAGGCCTACCCCAAATCAGCACCCATCCCTGCAAGGTCTCATCTGTGATGCACTATGTGTGCACATATACTGTGTTCACATGTAACCAGACCGGTGCCTTTTACCCTAGCTACATTGCAATGGTGTTATCTTAAAAGGCAGACACTAGTGGTAAACAACTACCATGAATCAATCATGAGTGAGACTCAGGTAGTGAGACTCACTCACAGTAAAAAAGAAAAAAGAAAAGGGTAGTCAAAAGCGAAGACTCCTTGGGGACAAAATGGTCAGAATCCATTTGTTACATACGGTGTGCCCAGATTAAAAAGAAGCTAGCCATTGCTCATGTATATTCTTGCCTAGTCAGCTGTAACAAGTAGCAATGAGTTCTGACCCAGACACACCATTTGCCAGTTGTCTGCCACCACCGATATTTTACTCTGGCCTTCCTACTCGAAGACCACTCACCTAACTCAACCACTAGGACACCTCTCCCCACAGTGAACCTAGACTACACTATGCGCCTTCATGGTTCTATGTCGGATGAATCCAGTACACTAATTCCCTTACTTAAGAGAATTTGGCATAGGGCAGTACAGCAAGTTATCTTCCTGCTCTGCCCTATGCCAAAGTAAAAGGGCAGTAATGCACCGTATTTATGCAATACGGTGCATTCCTGTCCTTTCTTCCTGCACTGGTGCTGTTTCAGCTGCCTAGCTAAAATGCAGGTACCCTTGAACCATGGTGCAAGGGTGCCTGTGTTGTCAGCAGGATGGTTTTTGTGCAGGAAGGAGCAACTTCCTGCACAGAAACAATCCTAAGAGGCGTTTTCCTCTTTCTGCGGCAGCACACGTAGAAAGAGGAAATAACAAGGAGAAATAAAGAATTTTTTTCCTCGTTATGTCCCACCTCGGGAGGTGTAAGGATTTGACGCTTCCCCCGGTTTTCATTATCTTGTAAATCTGGTGAAGTGTCAAAATCCATGGTTAGTGCATGAGAAAACCCACCGAAATGCCTCTGGAACACCTCCCAAGCACAAAGTAAGGCAACAGAGTGATTTGCGCTGTCTTGCCTTTCTCCATATCTATCAGGCCAATCAAAGCCACACATAGCGACTTTGCATGGCCTTATAGATATGACTTAGTAATCTGCGCTGCTGGAGTGTCACAAAAATTGACACTTTGGCGGCACAGGGGGCTCATATATGACCTTCTAAGTGTCTGCATGCCCTAGGCAGATCTAGGCCACTCTTGGTCAGATCTGAGCACCTCTGCACTCACCACGCTCTTCAGTGCCTCAGCACTGATGCCCTCAAACAGACAGGATTGAAATCTGTCCTATGAGTCACTATCTGTTTTTCCTCTGGAAAATAATATGCAAGCAGTGCCCACACCCATCCAGGTCACTACACCCTGAAGATGCAGATGCAGGCCACTCTCAGGACCTGTGACCCTCTCCCACAGCACTTCCGCTGTGGGCTATAGCTGCCACCATCCTTACAGAATGACTGACTTTCCTACGGAAAGAACAGCCCACTCGAAACAGAGTACTCCCTTAACAGGGTCAGCACCGGGCAGCCCCACCAATGGGACTCACCCTGAAACCCCTGGCCCACCTGTACTCTGCAGGAATAGGGTCCATGTCCCCAAACCATGGAATCTCAAGTATCACCGGGTCAACTGCAATTGCCATTAGGTCCTGTGTAGGCCATGCATCACCCAGGCCCACCTCGGTTCATTTCCCAGATTCCAAGCAGTCCAGCTGGACATCATTCAGGGATTCTAATTAGCCCTCTGTGAAGTATGACAAGCCACACTGTAGGCAAGAAATACCATATGTGGATTTCTTTAAATTAAAATAATTTTGTTGACTGAATTTTCAATTTACAGGCCACGAGAACAATATCTTTTTTTTTGTATTGTTATGCAAAAAGATTATTGATCCTGTTTTCTCAGAGCATTGACAGAGGTTGTGAAGGTATCCATGGAAACGAATAACACACAAAGCACAGCTTTGTGTTAACTCCAGCATTTATACTGAATTGTGCAATTGTGAAAAACCTGTGGAGCACCAGATTCAGGAAGTCATATGTCAACATACCTGCCAAGTTGAAGAAAAATCTCACCATGTGAGGAGGGGGCGGGGCCTCATGCCAGAAGTACCTAAGAGGCACTTGTGAATCCCACCCTGCCCCCGAGCACCCGCCTCCCAAAAAATAAAAAGCTTGCTGAGGCTGGTGCAGGTGTCCTGTGCTGTTTTCACACCCCTTAATGACTTCAGCAGTTCAAAGCCTCAGAAAACAAGCTGGAAAACAACTATTTACAGAGGTTTCCAGTTTGTTTTCCTTGCCACCGTGTGTGATATCGCCTCCTCACTGGGTGATCATGTGATGGGAGCCAGTATCGTGTGTCACACAGCCAGTATCGTGTGGCACCTGTGAGTTGGCAAGTATGAGTCAAAGACGTAATCAGTGGCACTCATGTGCAAAAAATCCTTTAATGTGACATAAAATATTGCACTATAGCTCAAAGGTAAATCAACATGAGATTTGTTCTTGTGGTACATATGAAAGAGTAGAAAAGGGAGAACAGGACTTACCTGGGGTGAAGAGGAGCGATCCCGCAACACAGGTCCCAGACTCTCTATGAAACCTAAAAAAGAGAGAAAGGACTAATTAGTAAAATTGAGAAGGTCCTCCGCCTGTCCCCTCAACCTCAGTAAAAACCCTTGGCATCAAGCTCAATTCCCAACTCACCCTTCACTCCCAGGTTAGCTCTGTGGTTTCCTCTTCCTTTCTGGCACTGCGCACCATACGCAAGGTGTCCCGTTTTTTTTCATTTGATGCACTTAAACTGATTACCCTTGCCATGGTCGTGTCTCGCCTGGACTACGGCAACGCCCTATATGCAGGTATTCCTGCATATAGTCTTCGGCGGTTGCAGCAGGTCCAAAACCAGGCGGCGCGCCTGGTGTTTAAACTCCCTAAATCCCACCATGTCACTCCCCTTTTGAAATCCCTACATTGGCTCCCGGTCTGTGCCCGTGTCCAGTTCAAGCTTGCTTCTATCACTTTTCAGGCTCGACTGGGCACGGCCCCGGCTTTCATTTCATCTGAAATTATCCCCTATGTTCCCGCCAGGGAACTGCGGTCTTCTACCCTATCTCTTCTTACGGTCCCACGGTTCCGGAGGAAGAAATGGGGAGGCTCTAAGTTCGCGACCCTCGCCCCGATCTTCTGGAATTCACTGCCTCTTGAGCTCAGAGCCTCCACCTCGTACCTATTGTTCCGGAAACAGCTCAAGGCACATCTTTTTGCAAAATTCCTCAACTAACTCCCCCTGCCTCTCCCCTCATGTTTAGCTCTCTGTCAGTCTAGCGCCATGAAACCGCTGGTGTACGTGCGCTGTATAAATATTTTTAAATAGAAATAGAAAGGGGCTGAGTCAACAAGAAGGGGAAGAGCTGAAAACAGACTCATTGTGGCCCACATGGGGTAGAGAGGTGTACCTTGATTTAAGGAACAGCATTAAAAGGAGAGAGAAATGGAGCTAGTCTGCGGAGATGAAAGACGAAGCGTGGTGGAACCAGAGAGGATCGTGAGGTGGCAACTAGCCAAGTTGTTGAGGATGAGGAGAGGGAGGCTGGTGCAAAAGTGTGGTGGATGTCACCAATGTACACCTTCCTGCCCACCACAACCCAGAGGGTTAAGGCTACATGGGTGAGTCTGGTTACCTAGAAATAATGTCCTACTTATAATACCACATATGTTTAAACTGGGCACCTCAGTTACTCAGCTGTGCTATTTCTTTTTTTTCTCCGAGGGATATCGGTGGCCACACAAGACCCTAAAAGAAGAAAAGAGAAGAATGAAGAAGGTATTATTGCATTAAACGGGGAAAATATTTTTTTTATCTTCTACTTAATGAAACAATCATTTGCAAAACAACACATGACAAGACTCCTGAACATTTCCGCCCATCCCTCCACAGTACGCCCTTCAGGACAGATTTCCGCATGAGGGCAACCAACTAAAGGTAAGTTATGTAAAATGTATAATTGTGTGGTAAGCATACACCTTATGAATAGGAATATCATGTGAAACCCTGCTTGCCCCATGCCCCTTCTTGCTCCTGACAAGCCCTGTAGATGAACCTGTGCTCCTGTTGCGTACTTAACTGAGAAGACGGAGTAGCATTTCCAAGCATCTCCAAACCGACCTGTTACTCTCTGCTGATGAAGGACCAATATCCAGAAACACAGGAGCCCAGAGCCACCCAGTAATGGCGGTTCGAAAAATTCCAAACAATGTGATACTTGTGAGTAAACTAAAGAGACTGTCATTATGCACTGCGTTTAGCACAGTGTACCTGAGAGAAACGTATGCTGGTCAGTGAGCTCCCATCTCCCTCTGTGCACCTTGTTTATGCCTGATTTAATTTAGGTTTATAATTTGAAGCAACGTCAGGACATACTATATTTGTGGGTTTGGTTTGGCATGAAAGCCTTTGGATGTTTGCACCGTTTCTGCCCAGTGACGCTTATGTAGACTAATGCAGATTATGCTGTGGGTGGCTGGTTCTCAGCCAGCCCGGGGCAAAGTATTTTTGGTGCAATCTTCACAAAATAGTGTTTGTGGTCAAAAGTTGAGCACCACCTGCTTTTTATGCCACTAACTACTGAAATGAGTCATGTATACTCTTACACATTCATATAGTAAATCCTGCCTACGTTTGTTAGAAATGCATCCTTTGTGTGGGCAGCACTGAAACATATTGTGACACTTCGTGTCATTTAATGTAATATAACAATACATTTTAAATACATTTCCTCCCGCTGGTGTGTGCTGCCCAATATCACGAATGTCAGTTTTTTATTTTTTCTCAATCTTAAAATTAATTTCGGAAAAGTTTTCATTTATGGTTGAGGAACTATAATGAACGGCAGTCGAAAATGTATAACAGAAAATATTTTTTAAACGAGGGCAGTGATATTTACAAACCTAATGACGTTATTGTTATACCCCAGGGGTTCAAAGAACAGGAAATGTTCAGACACATAATTACTTGTCTCATTTCCTGCCCATTAACTAATTACATATTGTGGTATTGCCCGAGTGCCATTTATAGGTAATCAAATGCCCCTACACTGAAACAGAGTGCTAATTAAGAGAATATGTGAAATTGCTTTCTTAAAACCACAGTGGATTATTGATTTGTCATTCACTGCCCAGGCAAGCATGAACTAAAGCAAAGCAATACTGACAGACAAATTAAAAATGAATTCGAAAATATTGTAAAACAACCAGGGGCGACATGATCACAGAATAAACAAGTCAAAAATAAGAAAGAATCGTGCTCACAAGGCTTCCACTGCAGCTTATCCTTTTTATTATGCATATTAAAGTGAAGCAGCGATTTGATTAACCTCAAGGCATATCTGAGCTGCATGAATACTGCTGTGCTTAGCACGCTATGTCACACAAGCCACGTGTCTGCATTTGGACTCCTGACTTGGTGTCTCACGAGTTCATAAATTGGTATACAAGGACCGTCATTTTGATGAAACCACGAGTTAGAGCAATGACTTATCCACGAAAATAGTATGTATACATGGAAAGGGCATATTTATTTAATCGATAGAAAGGTAAGAAGTTAAGAGGGGAGGGTGTATAGGTGAGGGAAAACCTAAAAGGGAGAGATAACAAAGTAGACTTAAGTGGCAGTATAAAAGGTGTATGGGGATTACAGAAAGGAAATGGGAGATAAAAGAATAGAAGGGAGTAAAAGAGGGAAAGGGAAGGTGTATAGGATGGGTAAAAACTAAATTGGGTAAGAAGGAGTAATAGTAAAGAAGTTTTGGCTAAGCCAATAGGTCTCGCCTATGTGAGATCTATTGGCTTTCCCAGTGTTTCTTAGCCATGTTGCAACATAGCTGAAAGTTGAAAGAAAAGCTGTATGACACAGCCAGCATTGACCATGTCATATCGCTTTTTTTTCTTTCAGTCATGCTGCACTGAAGACAGAGCTGCATACAATAAGGCTACAAAAAAAAATTGACGAAGCCAATAGATCTTGCGTAGGCGCAACCTATTGACTTTGCCAATGCTTGTTTTCATTGAGCAAGCACATTTATGCCATTGAACGGGCTACCAGCATTTAAACTAATAGGATCTTACAAATGCAGGCACTGGTGAGGTTTTTGCTGGAGGCTTTGCTCAAAATAGCGTTAGAGGTTGAGCTCTGAATTGTTATAATAAATCTCACCAGTGTTGCTGGTTGGCTATGTACATAATATAGAAAGGGCAATCCTTAACCCATTCCATGCTGAGGACAGAACTGTCCTCAGCCACGGTGGTCATGTGCTGAGGACCGAACCATTCCGTCCTCTGCATACAACACGGATATCTCTTGCTGTGTACAGCGGAGAGATTTCCTTTTTTATTTTTTAGGCTCGGGAGCTGGGGAAGAGCTTCCCCAGCTGCCCGAGGCCTTTTTATTTCAATGTAATGACAATTGGCGTGCATGGCACACTGACGTCATTGCATTGAAACTGAAACTGAAATGAGCCAATCAGCTTATTTCTGTTTCACTGCTTCGGTGCTTGTGGGGCTATCTCAGTCCTTGAGCACCGAAATACACAGGAGAGGTATCGTTGGTACCCTTTACTAGTGGATCCCTGCTTGGGGGTCGCCAAAGTAGGGTGATCCCTAAGCAGGGATCCACCCACTAGACACCAGGGTGGGGGGAGCAGCCCCTTTGCTCCCCCAATTATTTTGGGCATCTTCAGTATTTCTGCCCCCTGTGTGCAGATGGGGGCAATAGCACCTGATCTGCCTTCCGGGAAGACAGAAAGCCCACTAGGAATCAAGGATTTTATTAAATGTAAATTTAGGGATGGGAATTGCCTTGAATGGCCATTGTAATGATCCAACCCCTCCCAGAAATAGGCACAGTCTTTCTGGGCCTGCTAATCAGACCCACAGCCCAGCTGTGCTCTCTCTAAATTGATACCATGTACTTTAGGTACATGCCTAATTGGGAATTGGGTCACCTTTGTGAGCCCCTGTATAGTGTACCATAGGTACCCAGGGCATAGGTGCATCCAAGGCCTACCAGGGGCTGCAGCATGTATTATGCCACCCCTGGCTAGCCATCCAAACTGACACCACAGGCTGATCACTCAGCTTGGGCAAAGTGGTGTAATCACCCCTTGCTTAGATATAGTATACCTATATCTACCCTTATATATAGACACATATATACCTATAAGTCACTCCTATGGCAGGCCTTGACAATCCTGAAGGCAGAGTGCTTGGTTTTATGTGAGAGGGTGCTCTAGCATGAGCTGAGCTCGTCTGCAGCTTTCGGAACAATGTTCTTATAGCTGTTCTATGATATAGCCATACCATATACTCTTAAGTGCATTATAATCCTCGCGGTTAATGCTAACTTTAGTTTGGCTTTATCAAAACATGTTGTGTAAGGTGTCAAACACTTTGGAATACTACCTCCCCTCCCACCTCCAGCCAGTCCTGGCGGCGGGGGTAGCATTCCACCCTTCTAGAGTGTGAAGACATGTAGTTACTGCTTTACCCAGTTAAGGTTAAACAGAGCCTCAGCATCACAAAATGGATGCTGTTGCCACAGACACGAGTCTGACCTCCTGCAGCTGGACGAAACTCCGTCAAGGGAGGCCTGGACAATAGGTTTCCTGTCGAGGGAGGTGCTAGCACCTTCCCAGACAGCCTGTAGTGTATTGGGGCAGGGTGGGTTCAATAGACAGATGCTTTTCCAGACACTGCCTGGGACACACAAGGTGCTCCATGCATAGCCCAGTTCAAACCAGTTGCTGGGGCACTCCAGCCCCAGCTCTGGTGCGAAACTGGACAAAGGGAAAGGGGTGTAACCACCCCTTCTCAGGTTCCACCCATAAGAGGGACCAAGCAGGTAATCCAACCCCTTAAATCAGTTTAAAGATAGGAGCTGTGTCTAGAGACATTAGATTATCCTGGACTGAAACTCTGAACTGAAACTCTTGGACCTTCGACATTCTATACTGACTAGAAGACTGAAGACATCTCCCTTGCGGTCAAGGAGTGACCACCCTGTGCAAACAGGCACCACCAGTAACTTGCCAGTTTGCTTTGTCAACGCTCCCGCCGGAGCCCGAAGACTCATCAAATCAGGAACTGGGCTTCCAGACTTCTCTGACTCCGATTAACATCCATAGCAAAGCTGAGACCCGTAGTAGACACGAGAGACATGGGACCGGACACCCTGGACTACCTGCTTTTTGATAAACCGTGCAGCTTCTGAGGCCTCCTCGAAGTTGTGCATTGGGATTTGAGAATCCCCAGACCCGAGGACCATTTGCACTGAAGCTCAGCCCTCCACGCTCCACGAGTGCTGCGTGGGGCCTGCTCTTGCATTTTAGCTCTATGCGTCTTCCTGGTTGCTAGCCTGTTGGCTAGTTAGCCCTCAGAAGACTTCCTTTTCAAACTACACTGCTTGCCTGGTTGCTCCGGGCTTGCTCCCGCTTCCCTGCCAAGGAGAAGCTCCTCAGACCTTGCTGGTCTGACTTGAAGCCAATCTTCCCTTCCTGCGTGGATTGTGTTTTACAAGGCTTGTTGAGTCCAATCTGGATACCGACACCGCAGTCAACCACATCCTTTGTGGCACAGCTTGAATCCAGCTCCTGGTTGTCATTGACGCCTCCTGGTCCTCGTGGCTGCAGAGACAAGCTTCACCTTCTTCACCTTAAACACTCAACATCGCCTGGTTCCTTCCTGGTCACTGGCTAGTGACCCAGACTCTGTCCCCTCTGCTTTCAGGTTCTTCACATCTTCGATCCACCCTTGGTTTCACCCGGACACTTTTCTCCTGGTCGCCTGCAGCACTTCTTTGCAGCTCTCCATAGGAAACTGCGACGAAGCCGGACACAAAAGAACACCTATGCACCCGGCTTCCCTGGGTGAGGTAACTTGAGTACTCCGGTGCTCCCGTGGGTGTTGACTCTCGAAGTGTCCTAGTTTAAAAGGGTTTTACTGTAGTCCATCCGGAAGTGTCCTGAATCTACTACTTTGTAACTCTTACGTTCCCATTATAACTCTATGGTAACCCGCGACTGTGTTTAGACACTGCACACGTCTCCCGTGGGCCTCCTACTTCCAATCCCTTGGTTGTCCAGTGTAGCCCCAGCGATTCCCTAGGCTCTAGGCCTATTCACTATTCCTGAAGTGGTTCTTATACCACTTACTTAGTATATGGTTGGTGAGACCCCTAGGGCAGAATTGTATTTGTGCAACTTAAAGTATGTTTAATGGATAACTTGTAATGTATCTCGATCTCTGACCTCATAAAGAGTTCAGAGGGGTTGTGTTAGTAATAAATACATATATATTTTGTATATACCTTGTGTGGTGTCCTTTCATCTGGTATTCAAGGGATTATAATTGGTAAAACAGCTTGCTTCACAGGCTCTCTGAAGTTTTAGCCTAAGACTGCTGGTCCATGCTACCACTAGGATAGCTGATCTATAAGGTTGACTTTACAACCACCATCATAAGGGTCGTTTAGATTGATGCAGGGTGCCCACTAGAATACTGGACATCATATACCAGGCTAACTTCTCACCTTCCCCCACCCCGGGCTGAGAAAGCCCACTAGACACCATGGATATTTTTTTAAATAAAAGAAAGGTGGGGGCTACCCACAATTGGCAAGACCATGCCCCCACCCAAAAAGAAATTATGGCAAAAGTCTTACTGCACTAACCCCTGTTCTATTCCCTCGGGGACAGAAAGACCACTAGGCACCAGGGATTATTATTTTTAATATATAGTGGTGGGGCTGCCCAAAATGGGTATGCCAAGGCTCCCATCCTTTAAACACAAACGCGACAGGTGCGGCAATAGCTCCCGATCTGCCCCCCTGGGAGGCACCAAGCCTACGACGCACCAGGAATAAGAAAAAAATCTTAGTGTAGGAGTGGGGGCTGCCCAGAATGGGCATGCCAATGCCCCATCCCTCTAAAAATGGGCACAGTCTTTCTGCTCCCCAGGTGTATATGAGGGCAATAGGCTCCAATCTGCCCCCGGGGCAGAAAGGCCACTTGGCACCAGGGACTATTTTTTTCTTTGTGCAGGGGTGGGGGCTACACAGAATGGGCATACCGATGCCCCCACATCCCCCTAAAAAATGGGCACAGTGTTTCTGCCTTGCGGGAGGCAGATAATGGGAACAACCCTGATCTGCCCCCCTGGGGGGCAGAAAGCCTAGTAGAAACTATGGACTATTTTTACTTTATGTAGAGGGGGTAGATCAGCAATATGTTATGGGTCATCTGCCTCCAAGGGGTGCAGAAAACCACTAGATACCAGGGAAAGTTTGTGTGTGGATAGGCACTTGGCTGACAGTGTGCGTGGTCTGGTACTTGCCTGGCAGTATGCGTAGACTGGCGCTTGGCTGGCAGTGTGGGTGGATGGCACATGGCTGGTGGTGTGTGTTGGATGGTGCTTGGCTGGCAGTGTGCGTGGATTGTAGCTTGAATGGTGGTGTGGCTTGCGTGGATCCACCAGCGTTTTCTGCAGGGGTGCATAAAAACCACTAGATACCAGGGAAAGTTTCTGAGCACCCCCACCCACCTCGCCGGACACACACTCGACGCCATCTTCTCATCCAGCAAAGACATCGATTTCAGCCACGCCACAGAACTCCACTGGACGGACCACAGATGCATCCACTTCACCTTCAGGAGAACGACGATCCACCACCACCAGCAACAGGTTGCACGAAGAAGCTGGAACAAGATCACAGCCGACCAGCTCGCCGCTTCCCTGAGCCAGCACCCTCCGGCCAGCTCAGCGAACCCCAGCCAGGCCGCCGACAACCTCACGAAGTGGATCAGCAACTGCGCGGACGAACTCGCCCCCCTGAGGACCCCGCCCAGCAGACCCGGCAGTAAGAAAGCCCCATGGTGCACCGACGAACTCAAGAGCTCCAAGAAGAACTGCCGAGCCCTCGAGAAAGTCTGGAGAAAGGAACCCACACCGGACAACAGGACCACCCTCAAGCTCGCCACCCGGAAACACCACCAACTGATCCGCACCGCCAAGGAAACGGCTTTCAAGAACCGACTGGATAACAACGCACACAACTGCAAGGAACTCTTCAACATCGTGAAAGAGCTCTCCAACCCCAACGCCGGAAACAACGACATCACCCCTTCGCAAGACCTCTGCAACTCCCTCGCCTCCTACTTCCACAACAAGATCGCGGACATACACAACAGCTTCAGCACCCATCCGACCCACGCCACGACCACAGCAACGCCGCCCACCACCACCCTCCGAGCCTGGACCCCGATCAGCACCGAAGACACCGTCCGCATGATGAACTCCGTCCACTCCGGATCTCCGACCGACCCCTGCCCTCACCACGTCTTCAACAAAGCCGACGCTGCCATCGCACCCCACCTGCGGGACATTATCAACACCTCATTCGACACCGCCACCTTCCCCGAGAGCTGGAAGCACGCCGAACTCAGCGCTCTACTCAAGAAACCTACGGCAGACCCCACCGAACTCAAGAATTACCGCCCCATCTCTCTACTCCCGTTTCCAGCCAAAGTCATCGAGAAGACCGTCAACAAACAGCTGGCCGCCTTCCTTGAGACGAACGGATCCCTCGACCCCTCGCAGTCCCGATTCCGTGCCAACCACAGCACCGAGACCGCCCTCATCGCCGCGACCGACGACATCCGAGCCCTGATGGACAACGGAGAAACAGCGGCCCTCATCCTCCTAGACCTCTCCGCGGCTTTCGACACGGTCTGCCACCGCACCCTAGTGCAGCGCCTCTGCAACGTCGGAATCCAGGAGAAGGCACTGGAATGGATCGTCTCCTTCCTCGACGGAAGAACACAGAGAGTCCGCCTACCACCGTACAAGTCAGAGGCCACCGAAGTCATCTGCGACGTCCCTCAAGGATCCTCGCTGAGCCCTACACTCTTCAACGTCTACATGAGCCCCCTCGCGGCCATCGCACGCCAACACAACCTCAACATAATCTCCTACGCCGACGACACCCAGCTGATCCTCTCTCTGACCAACGACCCCGCCGCCGCCAGAGCCAACCTGCACGAAGGGATGAAAGAGGTATCCGAGTGGATGACGACGAGCGGCCTGAAACTGAACTCAGACAAGACGGAGGTCCTCATCCTGGGCTCCTCGCCCTCCGCCTGGGACGACTCCTGGTGGCCCCCCGCCCTGGGCACCGCACCCAAACCGACGAACCACGCACGCAACCTGGGCTTCATCCTGGACTCCTCCCTCTCCATGACCAGGCAAGTCAACGCCGTCTCCTCGTCGTGCTTCAACATCCTGCGCATGCTTCGGAAGATCTTCTGGTGGATCCCCACGGAGACCAGGAAGACCGTCACCCAGGTCCTCGTCACCAGCCGACTGGACTACGGCAACGCCCTCTACGCCGGAACCACCGCCAAGCTCCAGAAGAGACTCCAGCGGATCCAGAACGCCTCAGCCAGACTCATCCTCGACATCCCACGGAACAGCCACATCTCCGGACACCTGAGAGACCTGCACTGGCTCCCCGTCAACAAAAGAATCACCTTCCGGCTCCTCACCCACGCACACAAAGCCCTTCACGATCAAGGCCCGAGCTACCTCAACAACCGAATCAACTTCTAGGCTCCCAAACGCCACCTCCGATCGGCCAGCCAAGCCCTCGCCGCCGTCCCACGCATCCGTAGAGCCACAACTGGAGGAAGGTCCTTCTCCTACCTGGCCGCCAAGACCTGGAACTCCCTCCCGGCCGACCTGCGCCGGACCCAAGACCACCTCTCCTTCAGGAAGAAGCTCAAGACCTGGCTGTTCGAGCAGTAACGGCACCCCCCCCCCCTAAGCGCCTTGAGACCCTACGGGTAGGTAGTGCGCTCTACAAATGTCTTTGATTGATTGATTGATTGATTGTGTGTGTGTGTGTGTGTGTGTGTAATGGAGTTAGGCTGACTGTCTAAATGTACTGGCGCTTAGCTGGTTGTGTGTGTACTGGCATTTTGCGGGTCATGTGCATGAACTTGTGCTTGGCTGCCAGTGTGCATGGACTGGGACTTGCCTGGCAGTGTGCGTGGACTGGCGTTTGCCTGGCAGTGTGTGTGGACTGGCGCTTGGCTGGCAGTTTGCGTGTATTGGTGCTTGGCAGGCATGTGCGTGGATGGCACTTGGCTGGTGATGTGTGTTGGATGGTGCTCAGCTGGCAATGTGCGTGGACTGTAGCTTGAATGGCAGTGCGACTTGGATCCACCAGTGTTTTTTTACCCAGAATCCCCTGCAAAACATCAAATTTAGCTAAAATGTAAACTTTTCCTCACATGTCTGTGTGGGAAAGTTGAAGGATCACTGTGCCTGCACAAATTTCATACCACCCAGTGTTCCCCTTGATCTGATAGAAATTATGTCTCACTCAAGTGGGTGCCCACAGCTGAGTCAGCCTAAAAACATATTAAAATAACTGCCCTTATGGAAACGTTTTGGTGCCCCTTCAATCTTTACACATTTTTAGCTCTTCCTTGTTGCAAGCACTTAGCCCACCTACACAACTGAGATATCAGTTTTATCGTGAGTCCGAGGGGAACGCTGGGTGGTAGGAAATTTGTGCCGGCATTCTGATTTCACAGAGAAATGTGAGAAAAATTTAATTTATTTGGCAAAATGTGAGGTTTTTAGAGGATTCTGGATAACAAAATATTGGGTGATCCATACAAGCCACATCTCGCTGGACAACCCCGGTCACCCCTTGGTATCTAGTTTTCAGAAATGTCTGGGTTTGGTAGGTTTCCCTAGATTCTGGGAAAGAAAACTTTGGGGGATCCACGCAAGCAACACATCCCTGGACTCCCTATGGGTTTGGTAAGTTTCCCTAAATTGCGCCATGCCCGGGAATAAAAATCCAGGTGCCCCTTTATCTATCACAAAACAAGGGCCTCCTGCGTTCTGGTTAGTTTCACTGGAAAAATGTGATATGTCCACATTGCACATTGACCCGTTTCGTGGTGAGGGCACTAGGCCTACCCACACAAGTGAGGTACCATTTTCATCTTGAGACTTAGGCTAATGCTGGGCGGTTGGAAGTTTGTGGCTCCCCGCAGATTCCAGAACATTCCTTCACAGAAATGTGAGGATTTTTTTTTGTTTTTTACAAAGGTAGAGATTTGCAAGGGATTCTGAGTACCAGAACCTGGTGAGAGCCACACAAGTCACCCCATCCTGGATTTCCCTAGGTATCTAGCTTTAAAAAAAAATCAATTTTGCTAGGTTTCCATAGGTGGTGGCAGAGCTTGGGCCCAAAATCCTTTTGTACCGCTTTGTTCGCCATAAGTTGGCAGTGTATGCTCGGACGTGAGCCACTGGATTCAAGCAAGCCTGCTGAAGACGGCTGTAATGCCAGAAACCGGTCCTAGGAAGCTTGTTTCCGGTCCAGGGAAGGCATGGCTTATTTATTTATATATTTATTTGTTACGTTTATAAGGCGCTCAGCTACCCAAAAAGGGTTTCCCGGCTTAGCAGTTCTGGCTGGACTGTTCCCATGAGGCACAGGGTCAAGGCTGATTTGCATATGGCCATGTCTGAACTGGGGTGGAGTGGAGTGCAAAACAACAATGGATTTAGGCCCAGATCTCTGTACTGGGGTGAATGTATGACATTGTTCTGCATTCTGTCCATCAACTGTGGTTTTTGCATTTGTCACCCCGAGTGGGATAGGTATGCTCAGACGTGAGTCCCATGCTCTCCACACCACTGGAGTCAAGCTATCCTGGCTGAAGACGACTGATAGCCAGAAACCAGTCCTAGGATGCTTTATTCCGGTCTAGGAAAGACATGGCTCGGCAGTTCGGGCTGGACTGTTCCCATGAGGCACAGGGTCAAGGCTGATTTGCCATGTCTGAACTGGGGTGGTGCGGAGTGCAAAACAACAATGGATTTAGGCCCAGATCTCTGTACTGGGGTGAATGTATGACATTGTTCTGCATTCTGTCCATCAACTGTGGTTTTTGCATTTGTCACCCCGAGTGGGATCGGTATGCTCAGACGTGAGTCCAATGCTCTCCACACCACTGGAGTCAAGCTATCCTGGCTGAAGACGGCTGATAGCCAGAAACCGGTCCTAGGATGTGTCAAGATCGGCAGTAGCACAAGGAACATTCACGCCACTAACCTTCTGTCTTTTCCCAGCAGAGACGAGATCAGATGCTAGATCCTTCACTCCCTTCAATACACGCCCCCCAACAGAGGAACTATATACCTCTGTCTGACTTCGTGCACAGAAGGGAAAAAAGGAGAGAAGAAGCCTTGGAGGAGAGCGGGAATGTGGTCTTTCTATCTTCGTTTCTCTCTCTCTTTGGAATGGACTGAGTCTAAGGGACGGCTCTGTAACACCTGTCCAGGTATCTACAAGGGAAATAAACACACGATTACCTCTCACGACCATGTACTGCTTCACTATGCTAATAAGGGGGATGATAATTTCACTCACCACACTTTCTGCATACAGGGCCTTAAGAAAAGGGAACACTGTCTCTCTTTTCCCTTGCACGTCTCCTTTTACCAAAGAGAATATCTTCCCAAAGTCATAGTAGTGTGACTCCTCCACACTTAAACAAAAGTAAACCAAACATAAGGCTGAACACCGATTTCTGCTGAAGCTTCTCTCCTTGTAGTTGTTATGAGCACAACTAGGACTACACGTCCCACAAGGCAGTTCGAAATTGTCACAGGAATCCAATCCGGAATAGACACTACTCCTTAAACACTCGGACTCTAGTCAGGACTTTACGAACGCGGCCGCGCTGAATCCTTAGTCCTTCTAAATTCTACCAGACGGTACACTGCACGCGTTTGATTTCACGCGCGCTAACATACACACTGTATGTCTCACGGGTTCCTTAGCGCTAGATGCGCTAAGCGAAACTCCGTGGCTACTCTAACAGGCGACTCGCCTGCAGGAGTCCAAGTACACAAATCTCCAATAAGGAAGGAGGCGAGCCCGCACTCCTTCTTACTTGCCACACGGTCCGTTTGGAGTTCTCCGTTTTCTCCCTCTGGCGCTGTACAACGGTACTCTCCTAGATGCTGCAATTCTTCTCGCTGGAATCCGGCGGGGAACACCTTCCGCCTCTCCTCTGACTCGCACTGAACAAACAATTGACAAGCACCCTTCTCTGGGGAAGGAGGGGCTTAGTACAAACGAGTCTCCCCCACGGCAGTCTGGGAGTTGTAGTTGTTTGTCGCTTCCCCGTTATCCTCGCATAGCTGGAAGGCAGCCCTTTCGTCCTGATAATCGCCACAGAACCCCCTCTCGAGGACAGCCGTCCCGGCGGTCGCCCAGGCTTACCAGGATACAAGTCATGAAAACGTGCAACCAACTCAGGACAATGGAGATAACCCACTGGTTCCCAGGACCGCTCCTCAGGGCCATACCCTTTCCACTCAACCAAGTACTGAATCCGCCCCCGCACCATACGGGAGTCAAGGATCGAATGGACCTCATACTCTTCATGCCCATCAACATCCACTGGAATGGGTCTATCAGACAGCCTAGTACTCACGGGACAGGGTTGGAGCAAGGAAACGTGAAAGACGGGATGAATCCTCCAAGTATCAGGGAGGGTCAACCGCACCGCCACAGGGTTAATGATTTTCTCAATGCTATAAGGCCCCACAAATCTAGGCTTCAACTTGTTCTCTCCTTTCAGATGTAAATTTTTTGTGGAAAGCCACACCCTATCCCCCACTGCGTATGCAGGAGCAGAAGACCTTCTATTATCAGCATAACGCTTCTGAGAAGACTGCGCGTCAACCAAACTATGTCGCGCCCCCACTAGCACTGCCCTCAAATGTGCATGGTGTTCGTGTATGCTGGGCACCGGGGAGTGAACAGGAACCTCAAAGGGTAGTGCATTAGGATGAAAACCAAAAAGACAAAAAAAAGGTGAACAGCCCAAGGTGGAATGAATGGCATTGTTGTAAGCAAATTCAGCCATCCAAATCAAGGTAGTCCATTCAGTATCGTTTTGCAAGGCAAAGCAGCGAAGGTATTGCTCCAACGTCTGATTCAGGCGCTCTGTTTTTCCATCCGTCTGGGGATGATAGGAGGACGAGAGTCGCGCATCAACATCCATGGTCTGACAGAGGGCCTTCCAGAAGCGAGAGGTAAATTGAGTACCTCTATCGGTGATGAGCACACACGGTATCCCATGGGCACGGACAACATGTTGCAAGAACACTTGTGCCAATTCAACAGAAGTAGGCAGGCCTTTGAGAGGAATAAAATGTCCCATTTTCGTCAAATGGTCTACGACCACTAAGATCACAGTTTTTTCCTTACAGGGTGGCATTTCAACAATAAAGTCCATCGACACAGTATGCCAAGGCTTTGGAGGAATCGGGAGAGGTCTGAGAAGGCCAACCGGCTTCACGTGCACTGCCTTCCCCTGAATACAAACGGCGCAGTTCATCACATAGTGTCTCACTGTTGCTCTCAATTTTGGCCACCAAAAGCTACGTTCCACACCTGCAATAGTCTTGTAGATACCTAAATGGCCTCCTAATGGTGAATCATGGGTCCAGTGCAACACCTTCTCTTGCAAGGGTACAGTAGGGACATAGATGGCTAATCCCTGATAAGCAAGATCATCTTTCACAGTGCGGTGTTCAGGATCCTCTTGCACCCATTCCTGCACATCCATATCTGCAAGAGCCACTCGAACATCATCCAAGAATTCAGGTGTAGACACCAAGGCGATGAAAGGGAAAGGGTGGCTGGACTCTTGGAGAATAAGTGGAGGGTCTTCTTCACTCTCGGTTCTCTGTTCAGCCGTTTCCCCGATCCGAGATAGGGCATCAGCCTTACCATTCTGTGGTCCTGGTTTATATTTAATAACAAAATCAAAATCCGAAAAGAACAGAGTCCACCTCAATTGCCTGGGAGTAAGAGCCTTGGCTGTTTTCAAAAAAAGCAAGTTTCGGTGGTCGGTATAGATTTTGACAGTGTGCATTGCTCCCAGCAGATAATGGCGCCACTCCTCACATGCCCTCTTAATTGCAAGAAGCTCCTTATCCGTAACAGAATAATTTGTTTCGCAAGGAGAAAGTTTTCTTGAGAAATAGGCCACGGGATGCAATTGGCCTGTTTCGGGGTGGCGTTGTGATAGTATCCCACCGATAGCATACAGGGAGGCATCAGTCTCCAAGACAAAAGGCATCTGTGAATCAGGTTGGCGTAGGATAGGAGCCTGTGTAAACTGTTCCTTGAGATATTGAAACGATCTTTCCGCTTCAGGGGTCCATCCAAACACAGTGTTCTTCCTTAGTAGACTAGATATCGGCTGAATAATCTTGGAGAAATCTTTTATGAACCGGCGGTAATAATTGGCGAAACCAAGAAAACTTTGTACCGCCTTCACGTTCTTGGGTGTACTCCATCCGATAATAGCCTCCACTTTACTGGAATCCATTTGGAAGCCCTGAGCCGAGATGATATAACCAAGGAAGGCCACTTCCTTCACATGAAAAAGACATTTTTCAAGCTTGGCATACAAGGAATTCTGCTGTAATCGCCGTAACACCACCTTCACATGATCCACATGTTCGTGAAGTGTAGATGAATAGATCAAAATATCATCTATGTACACGATGCAGAATGTCTCCAGACACCCGCGAAGTACTTCATCCATGAAATATTGGAACGCTGCAGGGGCATTGCAGAGCCCAAACGGCATCACAAGATACTCGAACAATCCAAATTTTGTTCTAAACGCGGTCTTCCACTCATCTCCACTATTCACTCTAACCAGATGGTACGCTCCTCTGAGATCAAGTTTAGTGAAGAATCGAGCCCCTTTCAATTGATCTAGGAGTACAGGTATTAGAGGGAGTGGATATCGGTTCTTGATTGTCATTCGATTAATGGCCCGGTAATCGATGCATGGCCTCAATTCCTCGCAGTCCTTCTTAGGAATAAAAAACATCGGCGAGGAAGCTGGTGATGTAGAATGACGAATGAACCCCGTAGCCAGATTGTCATCGAGGTACTTCCGCAAATACACTGACTCTTTTTCAGTGAGAGCGTAAACTCGACTGCAGGGAATATCAGCACCAGGAACAAGGTCAATTCTACAATCGTAGACGCGATGTGGAGGCAAATCCGTAGCCTTTTGTTTGTCAAACAGGGAACTGAACTCCTGGTAATCGTCAGGAAGAGCGGTGGCACAACAGTATGGTCCTATAGAACATCCAGAAGCCAGGCAGACTGACGGCGTAGCGGGTTGTTCCTCCTTAACAGACACGTCCTGTCTGCAATTCGCCTTACAAAACGCCGAAGACAAGGTAATGGTACGTGCTGCCCAACTAACTTGAGGATCGTGAAGAGTCAGCCACGACATCCCCAATATTAAACGGAACTGGGGGGCATCAATCAAGTCGAATTGAATCATCTCCTGATGATTTCTATTCGTCTGCATCAACAATGCTTGGGTATGATAAGAAACGGGGCCAGATGACAAGACCGTTCCGTCCACTGCTTTGACCAGCTCTGGTTTATCCTTTTTCTCGCATACGATCCCGATCTTCATGGCGTATTCTTGGTCAATATAGTTACCCGTGGCTCCGGAATCTAGCAGAGCATCTATCTCCATAGCGTCACGGGTATTGACCCATAAAGTCACTTTTAGATTCATGTGAGCCACAGCAGGATGTAACGTATTTGCAAGTGTAGGTGAGATCTTTGACGGCAAACAACCCAAGGCAGCGACCTCCTCCTGATTTGGGCATGTTAGTTTTCCGCCGGTCTTCCCGCTTGTATGACAGCCTGAGAAGGGGGAACCATCGGTCTTCCAGGAAACGCGTTTCTGGCTCGACAATCTTTCACAAAATGACCACCCTTTCCGCAGTATAGACACTGTTTCAGTCTTCTTCGTTTGTCTTTTTCTTCCTTGGAAAGGGGGCCCGAAGCCCTCCTATTTGCATGGGTTCAACTCCCTCTGGCGTCTTAGGATGATCTTCCATAGTACCTCGAAGACGTGGATAGAAGAAGCGCCCGTCACCTCTGCCTCTATCACCCCTTCGTTCCAATAGGCGATGGTCCAATTGAACAGTTAAGTCAATCAATTCTTCACACGAGGTGGGAAGTTGTACCACTTGAGCCAAGACATCCTTTAGCTCCCCTCGGAGCCCTTGATAGAAAATAGATATTCTCTTTGCCGTAGGCCACTCTGTTTCGACCACAAGTCGATTGAAGGAAGTTATGTATGATAGCAAATCTTGAGACCCTTGCCGTAGGGTTAACAACTCTCTATCCAGAGATAACATATGGAGTTTTCTGTCGAACAGTCGTCGCAGTTCCAAACAAAAATCATCAAAATCGTGTAACACAGGATCATTTCTTTCCAATAAGGGTATTGTCCAACTCGCTGCATTGCCTCCCATGTATGACATCATAAAAGCTGTCTTTGTTGTATCCTCTTGGAACACCCCCGGCTTGCACAAAAAATGCAATCTGCATTGGTTTAAGAACGTTTCAAATTTACGGGGGTCCCCATAGAACCTTTCAGGAGGGGCAAGTGGGATCCCGGTATTTTGTATGACATGGACAGTGGGAACTGCATCAGAAGAGGAGGGTGTGGAGGGAGATGACACCGTGAACCCACCCCCTTCAGCTCCCTGTGACACAGGAGACACGGTGGAAGATGGAGGTTGTAAAGTGGCTGGTTTGATGTACGAAGCCCCTTTGCCCCCTCTCATGGACAATTCGGACATCTCCTTTCTAAGCACCCCTAGTTCCTTATATAGGACCTGACTCTCGGTACGAGACGTGGTAACTTCCTGTTGTAGAGCCGCAAGGCTTTCCACTACAGAATTTAGTATACTTTCCACATTCATCGTCCAGGCTGGGTCTTATTACTTGGGCTTGTCAATCTGTCAAGATCGGCAGTAGCACAAGGAACATTCACGCCACTAACCTTCTGTCTTTTCCCAGCAGAGACGAGATCAGATGCTAGATCCTTCACTCCCTTCAATACACGCCCCCCAACAGAGGAACTATATACCTCTGTCTGACTTCGTGCACAGAAGGGAAAAAAGGAGAGAAGAAGCCTTGGAGGAGAGCGGGAATGTGGTCTTTCTATCTTCGTTTCTCTCTCTCTCTGGAATGGACTGAGTCTAAGGGACGGCTCTGTAACACCTGTCCAGGTATCTACAAGGGAAATAAACACACGATTACCTCTCACGACCATGTACTGCTTCACTATGCTAATAAGGGGGATGATAATTTCACTCACCACACTTTCTGCATACAGGGCCTTAAGAAAAGGGAACACTGTCTCTCTTTTCCCTTGCACGTCTCCCTTTACCAAAGAGAATATCTTCCCAAAGTCATAGTAGTGTGACTCCTCCACACTTAAACAAAAGTAAACCAAACATAAGGCTGAACACCGATTTCTGCTGAAGCTTCTCTCCTTGTAGTTGTTATGAGCACAACTAGGACTACACGTCCCACAAGGCAGTTCGAAATTGTCACAGGAATCCAATCCGGAATAGACACTACTCCTTAAACACTCGGACTCTAGTCAGGACTTTACGAACGCGGCCGCGCTGAATCCTTAGTCCTTCTAAATTCTACCAGACGGTACACTGCACGCGTTTGATTTCACGCGCGCTAACATACACACTGTATATCTCACGGGTTCCTTAGCGCTAGATGCGCTAAGCGAAACTCCGTGGCTACTCTAACAGGCGACTCGCCTGCAGGAGTCCAAGTACACAAATCTCCAATAAGGAAGGAGGCGAGCCCGCACTCCTTCTTACTTGCCACACGGTCCGTTTGGAGTTCTCCGTTTTCTCCCTCTGGCGCTGTACAACGGTACTCTCCTAGATGCTGCAATTCTTCTCGCTGGAATCCGGCGGGGAACACCTTCCGCCTCTCCTCTGACTCGCACTGAACAAACAATTGACAAGCACCCTTCTCTGGGGAAGGAGGGGCTTAGTACAAACGAGTCTCCCCCACGGCAGTCTGGGAGTTGTAGTTGTTTGTCGCTTCCCCGTTATCCTCGCATAGCTGGAAGGCAGCCCTTTCGTCCTGATAATCGCCACAGGATGCTTGATTCCGGTCCAGGAAAGACAAGGCTTGGCAGTTCGGGCTGGACTGTTCCCATGAGGCACAGGGTCAAGGCTGATTTGCATGTGGCCATGTCTGAACTGGGGTGGTGTGGAGTGCAAGACAACAATGGATTTAGGCCCAGATCTCTGTACTGGGGTGAATGTATGACATTGTTCTGCATTCTGTCCATCAACTGTGGTTTTTGCATTTGTCACCCCGAGTGGGATGGGTATGCTCAGACGTGAGTCCCATGCTCTCCACACCACTGAAGTCAAGCTATCCTGGCTGAAGACGGCTGATAGCCAGAAACCGGTCCAAGGAGGCTTGAATCCGGTCCAGGAAAGACATGACTTGGCAGTTCGGGCTGGATTGTTCCCATGAGGCACAGGGTCAAGGCTGATTTGCATATGGCCATGTCTGAACTGGGGTGGTGTGGAGTGCAAAACAAGGATGGATTTTGGCCCAGATCGCTGTACTGGGGTGAATGTATGACATTGTTCTGCATTCTGTCCTTCAACTGTGGTTTTTGCATTTGGATTATATATTTACCTCACACACTATCATAACCAAATGCTCCATAGATCGATTACCCAGGGTCCTATCAGATCATAATCCCCTAATCGTAAGTATTGACACTGGGAAGATACAACTTGACCACAGTAGATGGACATTCAAAAGGCCCTTATTGGTGAATGAAAAATACTGCCAGCTCATAAAAAACTGGGGGGCATATTATCAAGCCTGTGCGCTAAAATTATCGCCGCTTTATCGGCCGAAAACGGCCGATAAAGCGGCGATAATGGGCTTGATAATATGCTCTGTGGAATTCCAATCGAAGCCCATGTTAGATGTCTTCACATCTAACATGTGCTTCGATTGGAATTCCATAGAGCATATTATCAAGCCCATTATCGCCGCTTTATCGGCCGTTTTCGGCCGATAAAGCGGTGATAATTTTAGCGCACAGGCTTGATAATATGCCCCTGGATTCCAAAATTTCTAGAGTATAATCTGGGTAGTGCTCCGCTGGAAGTGGTTTGGGACACACTCAAGGCGGGAATCAGGGGAGAAGCTCTTAGATTCTCAATTAAAAGCAAACAAGAGGCAAAACAAAACTTAAAAAATCTACAGGATAAACTAGCAAGAAAAGAAGAAGATCTTGTGAGAGCAGTTCAGTTAGGCACTAACTTAGAAGGGGCTGTAAGAGATGTTGCCATCGCAAGAAACCAAATAGCAGAGACCTTCACCGTAAAAAACATATGTAAAGCCACTCTGAATAAAGGGAAAATCTATGAACTAAGTGAGGAGGTAGGACACCAACTAGCAGTCCGAACAAGACAGCTGAACATGGAAAACATGATCAAAGAGATTAGAGACCCTATTAATGGCCTTACACAAGATCCCAAAGAGATCAGGGATGCATTCCAGAGTTACTATGCGGATCTATACACTGAGACAAGCAAAAGCCAGTCCAAAATTGAGGAATAGCTGGATTCAGTTATGGGGACTCAGTTACCTCAAACCGACCAAGACACTCTGGCAGAGATACCACAATGGGTAGAAATCCTCCTTTCAATAAATAGCCTTTCATCTGGTAAGGCAGCCGGCCTAGATGGAATTCCCACAGAATTTTATGCTAGATTTAGCAAGCAATTGAAAGGAATTTTAACTAAATTGATGACCCATGTTTACCAGGAAGGGCAGCCACCGGAATCCTGGGCTCGGGCTAAGAGTATTGTGTTCCCCAAGAAGAACAAAGACCCCACAGAGCTAGGGGTCTACCGCCTAATTACGTTAATAAATAACAACTCTAAAATATATTCTAATTTGCTAGCTAGCAGACTCGCCCCAGTAATTCATAAAATCATCTCAGTCAAGCAACATGGATTCGACCCATGCAGATCAACTACTGATCATATTGAGAGGGTGATCACACTCTTTGGCATAGCAGAAGTAACAGGAGACCCTATGGCGCTGATTTTGCTAGATTCTGAAAAGGCCTTCGATAGGGTCTCCTGGCAATATCTATGGACTGCTATGTCAAAGAGTGGGATCGGGGAACCATTTATCAACGCTGTTCGCATGATGTATGTCAACCCAGAAGCAGTGGTTATGATCAACTGGGAAATCTCAGATAACATCAAAGTGACCAGAGGGACAAGGCAGGGCTACCCTAGCTCCTCTCTACTTTTCGCTATATTTATAGACCCGTTTATTCGTAGGCTAGAAACCAACGTAGCCATAACACCAATGAGGACCCCTAACAGAGAAACCAAGACCCTGGCATACGCGGATGACATTGCAATAGTCACAACCAATCCAAATGAAGCAGTCAACCTAATGGAAGAAGAAGCAAATAACTTTGGAGAAATCTCTGGCTACAAACTAAATCAAAATAAAACCCAGACCATATTCAACAACAAATGCAACTATTGTGACGTTAGGGTAGTTGATAACGCATTATATTTATGAGTTAATATTACCTCAAAATTAAACAACCTGGTTAAACTTAATCTGAACCCACTTTTGAAACCAACAGAAAAAAGTTTGAGTAGATTGCATAATATACATCTAACCATTATCGGAAGATGCAATCTAATCAAAATGCTATTTGTTCCTAAATTCTTATATATTTTCCGAACTATTTGTTTAAACTTTGACCCACAGGTCTTTAAAGAAATTTATAGTATTTTTAAAAATTTTATTTGGGGGTATAGTAGATCACGTAGAGCCTATAGATTCATCACCCTACCAAAAAAAAAGAGGAGGTCTCGTCTTACCTTATTTTAAAGCTGATTGGTGGGCTACAATACTCAAATATAGCAGAGCACTATTAACTCCAAATCGGTATCCTGATCAAGAGAGGGGTGTCCCAACTCCACAAGAACTTATCCTTGGTAAAGAAATGGGAGAACATCTGTGGCGATTGACTTATGATTGTCATTTAAAAAAAGTTTGCTTCAAAACCCTAAAAGGAATATATATAGCATGGAACCATGTACGTAAACTTCTTGGGATTGGAAGGTTCTCTTATTACACGACCCTCCATAGAAATAATAACCTCCCAGAGATCTTTACTGACACATGTATAATGTGGTGGGTCAGGTCGCGTATCACTCATTTGGTTCATTTTATAACTCAACAGGTTTTAGCTCATTTGAAGATATAAAAAATAAATTTGGTCTAGAATATTGACATTTCTTCAAATACCTACAAATTAGAGATTTTATAAAGAAAAAGAAGGGCAGTAGCGCTGCATTCCAGAAAATCCGGATAATTGAAACAGTGGTATAAAATAATAGAGTAAAAATTGGGGAAATATATAATAACTTAACTGCCGGTTTACCTGATGATCTGGATAAACACATCCATAAATGGCAGAACAAATTAGAAATACCAGAGACCTCAATCCAGAGGGCATTTGAACTCTCTCAATCACTATTAATGTCAACCAAATTGCAAGCTCAGTTTTATAAAAGCTTTTTTCAATTGTATTATACCCCCAATAGAATAGCCAAATGGAGTACTGGTAAAGGGGCGCAGTGCCCAAGATGTGAGATGCCTGAAGTAGATCTAATACATATGTTCGATAATGCAGGGCACTTAGCACTATCAGACAGGAAATCTCTATCTTTCTCTCAAGAATCTTTGAAACAAGAATAGAGATATCAACAGCTGAAATAATACTGGGGGCAGACGGGGATACTCGACCTGATATAATGAAGGGACTTTTGTTTGTTTCAATGGCAGTGCTTGCAATATGTCTGGCATCGGTCTAGCTAGACCCACACCCACCAACATTTCAGCAATGGTGGGCACGACTGCTAGCAACATATAGCCTGGAGATAGCTATCTACAGCAGGAAGGGTAGTAATAAGAAAAAGAAAGGATTAGAAATATGGGACCCCCTTACACAATGGATAGAATGTCCTGGCTAACCAAATTTTTGTGTAAATATTCCGATTTAAATATTACTATATCAATCTCGAATATGTATCTCATTATGTTTGCATCCGCAAATGTATGTTTATATCAACTAAAAATGCCTGTATGGGGGTGGGGTGGGGGGGCGGCAAAAAAAAACCCTATAAAGCCTGCACTTTAGACAGATTTATGCTCGGCACTGTGTTCCTGACAGTTTTCGGTTTTCTGCTGCAGTGCTTTCATAAATCATTGCACAATGTACATCTCAATATCACTGTAATATTTTTCCTTGTTTAATTGATGGATGTACAGGCCTTTTGAAAGCTACCTGTAGTTTATTATCTGCTTGTGCCTCACCAGAAGCGCCAATCATATCGGACATATGCAAGCAGACTATGTATTGTTCAGTGCACTTGAACCTGAATCCTGTCAGTGACATGTTGATGCTTCCAACAAGTGAATATTTACAACAAGGGGTGGTGAGGGACAGAGTCTCTGAATTAAACAGAATACTCTCACCCAGTCAAGAGATCAGGGCTAGATCCAACACCGTTTTTTAGCTCACTGCACCATCCCAGTTTCAGAACCTGGCTGTATGCAAATTAGTCTGTTCCTGTCCCAGTGCATGATGGGAACAGGGCAAACCAAACTACAAAAGCCAATTCTTACACTGGGAAGGAAACAAGCTACCGGGGACCGGTTTCTGGCATTTCAGCCGTCTTCGGCCCGGCTTGCTTGAATCCTGATGGTGCAATGAGCAAGGGACTCACATCTGAGTATACCCTTCCACGCTTAGGGTGGACAAAAATATTTACAACAAGGGGTGGTGAGGGACAGAGTCTCTGAATTAAACAGAATACTCTCACCCAGTCAAGAGATCAGGGCTAGATCCAACACCGTTTTTTAGCTCACTGCACCATCCCAGTTTCAGAACCTGGCTGTATGCAAATTAGTCTGTTCCTGTCCCAGTGCATGATGGGAACAGGGCAAACCAAACTACAAAAGCCAATTCTTACACTGGGAAGGAAACAAGCTACCGGGGACCGGTTTCTGGCATTTCAGCCGTCTTCGGCCCGGCTTGCTTGAATCCTGATGGTGCAATGAGCAAGGGACTCACATCTGAGTATACCCTTCCACGCTTAGGGTGGACAAAAATATTTACAACAAGGGGTGGTGAGGGACAGAGTCTCTGAATTAAACAGAATACTCTCACCCAGTCAAGAGATCAGGGCTAGATCCAACACCGTTTTTTAGCTCACTGCACCATCCCAGTTTCAGAACCTGGCTGTATGCAAATTAGTCTGTTCCTGTCCCAGTGCATGATGGGAACAGGGCAAACCAAACTACAAAAGCCAATTCTTACACTGGGAAGGAAACAAGCTACCGGGGACCGGTTTCTGGCATTTCAGCCGTCTTCGGCCCGGCTTGCTTGAATCCTGATGGTGCAATGAGCAAGGGACTCACATCTGAGTATACCCTTCCACGCTTAGGGTGGACAAAAATATTTACAACAAGGGGTGGTGAGGGACAGAGTCTCTGAATTAAACAGAATACTCTCACCCAGTCAAGAGATCAGGGCTAGATCCAACACCGTTTTTTAGCTCACTGCACCATCCCAGTTTCAGAACCTGGCTGTATGCAAATTAGTCTGTTCCTGTCCCAGTGCATGATGGGAACAGGGCAAACCAAACTACAAAAGCCAATTCTTACACTGGGAAGGAAACAAGCTACCGGGGACCGGTTTCTGGCATTTCAGCCGTCTTCGGCCCGGCTTGCTTGAATCCTGATGGTGCAATGAGCAAGGGACTCACATCTGAGTATACCCTTCCACGCTTAGGGTGGACAAAAATATTTACAACAAGGGGTGGTGAGGGACAGAGTCTCTGAATTAAACAGAATACTCTCACCCAGTCAAGAGATCAGGGCTAGATCCAACACCGTTTTTTAGCTCACTGCACCATCCCAGTTTCAGAACCTGGCTGTATGCAAATTAGTCTGTTCCTGTCCCAGTGCATGATGGGAACAGGGCAAACCAAACTACAAAAGCCAATTCTTACACTGGGAAGGAAACAAGCTACCGGGGACCGGTTTCTGGCATTTCAGCCGTCTTCGGCCCGGCTTGCTTGAATCCTGATGGTGCAATGAGCAAGGGACTCACATCTGAGTATACCCTTCCACGCTTAGGGTGGACAAAAATATTTACAACAAGGGGTGGTGAGGGACAGAGTCTCTGAATTAAACAGAATACTCTCACCCAGTCAAGAGATCAGGGCTAGATCCAACACCGTTTTTTAGCTCACTGCACCATCCCAGTTTCAGAACCTGGCTGTATGCAAATTAGTCTGTTCCTGTCCCAGTGCATGATGGGAACAGGGCAAACCAAACTACAAAAGCCAATTCTTACACTGGGAAGGAAACAAGCTACCGGGGACCGGTTTCTGGCATTTCAGCCGTCTTCGGCCCGGCTTGCTTGAATCCTGATGGTGCAATGAGCAAGGGACTCACATCTGAGTATACCCTTCCACGCTTAGGGTGGACAAAAATATTTACAACAAGGGGTGGTGAGGGACAGAGTCTCTGAATTAAACAGAATACTCTCACCCAGTCAAGAGATCAGGGCTAGATCCAACACCGTTTTTTAGCTCACTGCACCATCCCAGTTTCAGAACCTGGCTGTATGCAAATTAGTCTGTTCCTGTCCCAGTGCATGATGGGAACAGGGCAAACCAAACTACAAAAGCCAATTCTTACACTGGGAAGGAAACAAGCTACCGGGGACCGGTTTCTGGCATTTCAGCCGTCTTCGGCCCGGCTTGCTTGAATCCTGATGGTGCAATGAGCAAGGGACTCACATCTGAGTATACCCTTCCACGCTTAGGGTGGACAAAAATATTTACAACAAGGGGTGGTGAGGGACAGAGTCTCTGAATTAAACAGAATACTCTCACCCAGTCAAGAGATCAGGGCTAGATCCAACACCGTTTTTTAGCTCACTGCACCATCCCAGTTTCAGAACCTGGCTGTATGCAAATTAGTCTGTTCCTGTCCCAGTGCATGATGGGAACAGGGCAAACCAAACTACAAAAGCCAATTCTTACACTGGGAAGGAAACAAGCTACCGGGGACCGGTTTCTGGCATTTCAGCCGTCTTCGGCCCGGCTTGCTTGAATCCTGATGGTGCAATGAGCAAGGGACTCACATCTGAGTATACCCTTCCACGCTTAGGGTGGACAAAAATATTTACAACAAGGGGTGGTGAGGGACAGAGTCTCTGAATTAAACAGAATACTCTCACCCAGTCAAGAGATCAGGGCTAGATCCAACACCGTTTTTTAGCTCACTGCACCATCCCAGTTTCAGAACCTGGCTGTATGCAAATTAGTCTGTTCCTGTCCCAGTGCATGATGGGAACAGGGCAAACCAAACTACAAAAGCCAATTCTTACACTGGGAAGGAAACAAGCTACCGGGGACCGGTTTCTGGCATTTCAGCCGTCTTCGGCCCGGCTTGCTTGAATCCTGATGGTGCAATGAGCAAGGGACTCACATCTGAGTATACCCTTCCACGCTTAGGGTGGACAAAAATATTTACAACAAGGGGTGGTGAGGGACAGAGTCTCTGAATTAAACAGAATACTCTCACCCAGTCAAGAGATCAGGGCTAGATCCAACACCGTTTTTTAGCTCACTGCACCATCCCAGTTTCAGAACCTGGCTGTATGCAAATTAGTCTGTTCCTGTCCCAGTGCATGATGGGAACAGGGCAAACCAAACTACAAAAGCCAATTCTTACACTGGGAAGGAAACAAGCTACCGGGGACCGGTTTCTGGCATTTCAGCCGTCTTCGGCCCGGCTTGCTTGAATCCTGATGGTGCAATGAGCAAGGGACTCACATCTGAGTATACCCTTCCACGCTTAGGGTGGACAAAAATATTTACAACAAGGGGTGGTGAGGGACAGAGTCTCTGAATTAAACAGAATACTCTCACCCAGTCAAGAGATCAGGGCTAGATCCAACACCGTTTTTTAGCTCACTGCACCATCCCAGTTTCAGAACCTGGCTGTATGCAAATTAGTCTGTTCCTGTCCCAGTGCATGATGGGAACAGGGCAAACCAAACTACAAAAGCCAATTCTTACACTGGGAAGGAAACAAGCTACCGGGGACCGGTTTCTGGCATTTCAGCCGTCTTCGGCCCGGCTTGCTTGAATCCTGATGGTGCAATGAGCAAGGGACTCACATCTGAGTATACCCTTCCACGCTTAGGGTGGACAAAAATATTTACAACAAGGGGTGGTGAGGGACAGAGTCTCTGACATGAGTCCCTTTCTCACTGCTCCATCAGGATTCAAGCAAGCCGGGCCGAAGAAGGCTGAAATGCCAGAAACCGGTCCCCGGTAGCTTGTCTCCTTTCTGGTGAAGAATTGGCTTGGTAGTTTAGTCTGCCCTGTTCCCATGATGCACTGGGCCAGGGACAGACTGATTTGCATATAGCCAGGTTCTGAGCTGGGATGGGGCAGTGAGATAAATAACGGTGATGGATCAAGCCCTGATCTTTGGACTGGGTAAGAGTGGTCTGTTTAACTCAGACACTCTGTTCATCACCACCCCCCATTTTGTAAATCGTTTTTGGCCACTATAGGTGTGGCAGGGTTTACTCAGACATGAGTCCCTTTCTCACTGCTCCATCAGGATTCAAGCAAGCCGGGCCGAAGAAGGCTGAAATGCCAGAAACCGGTCCCCGGTAGCTTGTCTCCTTTCTGGTGAAGAATTGGCTTGGTAGTTTAGTCTGCCCTGTTCCCATGATGCACTGGGCCAGGGACAGACTGATTTGCATATAGCCAGGTTCTGAGCTGGGATGGGGCAGTGAGATAAATAACGGTGATGGATCAAGCCCTGATCTTTGGACTGGGTAAGAGTGGTCTGTTTAACTCAGACACTCTGTTCATCACCACCCCCCATTTTGTAAATCGTTTTTGGCCACTATAGGTGTGGCAGGGTATACTCAGACATGAGTCCCTTTCTCACTGCTCCATCAGGATTCAAGCAAGCCGGGCCGAAGAAGGCTGTAATGCCAGAAACCGGTCCCCGGTAGCTTGTCTCCTTTCTGGTGAAGAATTGGCTTGGTAGTTTAGTCTGCCCTGTTCCCATGATGCACTGGGCCAGGGACAGACTGATTTGCATATAGCCAGGTTCTGAGCTGGGATGGGGCAGTGAGATAAATAACGGTGATGGATCAAGCCCTGATCTTTGGACTGGGTAAGAGTGGTCTGTTTAACTCAGACACTCTGTTCATCACCACCCCCCATTTTGTAAATCGTTTTTGGCCACTATAGGTGTGGCAGGGTATACTCAGACATGAGTCCCTTTCTCACTGCTCCATCAGGATTCAAGCAAGCTGGGCCGAAGAAGGCTGAAATGCCAGAAACCGGTCCCCGGTAGCTTGTCTCCTTTCTGGTGAAGAATTGGCTTGGTAGTTTAGTCTGCCCTGTTCCCATGATGCACTGGGCCAGGGACAGACTGATTTGCATATAGCCAGGTTCTGAGCTGGGATGGGGCAGTGAGATAAATAACGGTGATGGATCAAGCCCTGATCTTTGGACTGGGTAAGAGTGGTCTGTTTAACTCAGACACTCTGTTCATCACCACCCCCCATTTTGTAAATCGTTTTTGGCCACTATAGGTGTGGCAGGGTATACTCAGACATGAGTCCCTTTCTCACTGCTCCATCAGGATTCAAGCAAGCCGGGCCGAAGAAGGCTGAAATGCCAGAAACCGGTCCCCGGTAGCTTGTCTCCTTTCTGGTGAAGAATTGGCTTGGTAGTTTAGTCTGCCCTGTTCCCATGATGCACTGGGCCAGGGACAGACTGATTTGCATATAGCCAGGTTCTGAGCTGGGATGGGGCAGTGAGATAAATAACGGTGATGGATCAAGCCCTGATCTTTGGACTGGGTAAGAGTGGTCTGTTTAACTCAGACACTCTGTTCATCACCACCCCCCATTTTGTAAATCGTTTTTGGCCACTATAGGTGTGGCAGGGTATACTCAGACATGAGTCCCTTTCTCACTGCTCCATCAGGATTCAAGCAAGCCGGGCCGAAGAAGGCTGAAATGCCAGAAACCGGTCCCCGGTAGCTTGTCTCCTTTCTGGTGAAGAATTGGCTTGGTAGTTTAGTCTGCCCTGTTCCCATGATGCACTGGGCCAGGGACAGACTGATTTGCATATAGCCAGGTTCTGAGCTGGGATGGGGCAGTGAGATAAATAACGGTGATGGATCAAGCCCTGATCTTTGGACTGGGTAAGAGTGGTCTGTTTAACTCAGACACTCTGTTCATCACCACCCCCCATTTTGTAAATCGTTTTTGGCCACTATAGGTGTGGCAGGGTATACTCAGACATGAGTCTCTTTCTCACTGCTCCATCAGGATTCAAGCAAGCCGGGCCAAAGAAGGCTGAAATGCCAGAAACCGGTCCCCGGTAGCTTGTCTCCTTTCTGGTGAAGAATTGGCTTGGTAGTTTAGTCTGCCCTGTTCCCATGATGCACTGGGCCAGGGACAGACTGATTTGCATATAGCCAGGTTCTGAGCTGGGATGGGGCAGTGAGATAAATAACGGTGATGGATCAAGCCCTGATCTTTGGACTGGGTAAGAGTGGTCTGTTTAACTCAGACACTCTGTTCATCACCACCCCCCATTTTGTAAATCGTCCAACAAGTGAAAGCACTGACCTTATAATGTAGGGCTCTCTTCTGGGCTCTTTGAAGATCTGTCTTTATTCTCAACTGGCCGAACAATACTCAATTACGTTTACCTCAAAGCCTGTTCTATTGTACAATAGGTGTCAAAAAACACATTTTTGCTGGAGCAAGGGTGACACCTAGTGGCCAACTGCAGAACTATTTCCACGCCATCTGGAAAACAGATGGCACACTGCACGCAATTAAAACAAATGCGAGCAGAGCGGACGAAAACTGTAGTTATGCGCCGCTGCTGCGGGACTGCACGGAAGTTACCATACAATCAACAGCCAACAGAAAGCAAGATAACAACAGCAATGCCACAGGTAAACCAATAGCAAGCGGAAAAACAAAGTACACTGAGTTTAAGCCAACATATAGATTACTTTAGGGCTCACTGAGGCAGCGCATGCGCTGCATGTGCTGCCAAGGCGAGACCTAAAAAAGGAGTAGAGTGGGACAGTAGAAAACATATGGTATCCAAGAAAGGGAGAGGCCAGTAAAAGAATGGGGGAACCTACTGGGGGAGGGTGTATAGGTTGGGGAAATGTAAATGACATAGGGGACATAGTAAAAGTAAAAGAAAGAGTAAAGCTCGAGGGTACAGAACATATGGGTATTAAAGAAGGGGAATTGAAGATGAGAGGGAGTAAAGGTTGAAGAGGGGATTTTACAGGGTGAACCCCCTTTAAACCAAAAAAAAAATGAAAAAACTCATATTTTTCCAAAACGAGTTTTCCATCCTGATTTCGTCAAACTGGAGGAAACTATTACTAAAAACAAATTTATCAAAAAAGGTTTGACAAGAAAAATGTGTCTGTACTGCTCTCTTAACCTATGTATGTCATCAGAAGCTCATACAATCCACAGAATCAATCATGGGCTCCACTCAGTGCTTAATCTGTAAAAGAATAAGTTCCAAAGGTGTAGGCCAGAACCTGCAGCTGGCGCTATTGCATGTCAGCGTGCCATAATGAAGTCAATGTAGTTTTGACTCTACTTCAAGTCTCTTTAACACACAACCAGACGCTCTCTGTCTCTTTAACTAAATGTTGAAGGTTCTTGATTTCTCACTTCGTCATGGTTATTTCCGTTTTTCTCTTCTTCCTTCTTTCCTCCCTTTCACTCTCTTGCTCTGGATCAAAATCTGATGAGTAAAAATACCTTCTGGTCCCCAAAAATGAGTGAAGGTGGGTCCCACCTGCATCCACGGACTAAATTAAGCAATAGTTCTACCCCTGCACATGTTAAACAAAGACTCGTACCAGAAATGCCTCCACACGTTGATTAATTGGTAAAAATACAGGGCCCCAAAGTATTGCTTAGTAGACTGTTACCACAGCTGCTGAATACCAGAATTGCAAAATATGCCTGCCTATCACTGTCTGGTTTGATTCCACCTAATTCCTTCTTCTTCCACCACCATACCCTTGATGTGCCTTTATCACACTCCTACAAGTTCTTTTTCATCACTGCTTTCTCACTTTGTTTCAGTTTAGCTATTTTTTTCTGCCTCCCTTTTTCCCCCTTCACTGACTTTCTATTTTTTGCTGTGGGTCAATGCTGGATAACGATGAAAAATAAGTCTCAATGAGTTCCTGAGCCTACCATCTGCAGCCACCTGCACAAATTAAGCACTACTGCTAGCTAAACATCTGCTGGGCCTCGAGGATGAAGCGACTGGTGGTTGCCATTCAATGGTAAGTGGCTCCAATGGGGACATCAAATGCGTAAGAAAAAGGAACCAGAAAAGGAATGTGGCGGGTGGATGAGGGATATGTTGAAGGATGAGTAGGAGACATTAATGTGACATATGTTTTCAATGTGGTCTGGAGCAAACACACCTACATTGCAATGAACATGGGTAGTAGCTAGATCTCTGGGTTCCTTATTGCAGTTGCAGATAAATGTTAAATCCATCATATGCATTTTTATAGGAACATTTGAGTTTAAAAGCTCTGTGTGGTAGCATCAATTTCAATTGTGCTAGTGAGGGGATGGGAAGGGATACATGTATCAATGAATATAGAATTCCACGTTGTTAACCAGTTAATCTCATCTGTATAATTGAACTTAATATTGGCCCATTCATTTCTCCATTTAATTTGCATTTGCAGAAGTAGCTTTGTGGATCAATCTCGAAGAGGAGTATAGGTTTCTGAGACGACATGTCCTAGTTTTAGATTTTAAGATTAGAGGAGGAGGAGATATTTCGCTCTAAGACTAGTGAAATGGAGATACCGGCACTCAATGAAATATAATGAGAACATGCTTAGGAGGTTGTAAAGTGTGAATGGCTCTTTCCTTGAGCCAAGATGTTTAAACCAAATAATTCCTCTCGATATCTACTGACTTCAGTTTTAAAAGGCACCCTCTAATTTGCATTTCTTATTTTACCAAAGCGAAGAGACACAAGAGTTTATAATACTAGTTTCAAGTCTATCTTCAAGATAGTAGTTTAGGTATTAGCTAGAATTCTTTTTGAGATGTTATTTTATTAATTGTTAGGTAGGATAATGAATTAACGTTTTAAATGATCTATTTCTTAATAAGTAGAAATAGTGGTTAATTGGAGTCATTTGGGGAAAGGAAAAGGACCCTTACTGAAAAAAGTCTGTTTGACAGGAGTCTAAATTTACTAGGTTCACAATCCCCTGATCTTTAGAGTGACATAATTTTTTATGAGATTGTTGTATTTTACTCTTCCAAAGGAAGTGGTTTAAAATGTTGTCCAGTATAGTGAAACATTATTTGGATAAGTCTGTGGGTATCATTCTGCGAGATAATTGACCATTGATGTTTGTGTTATTATTTTAATGGTCTCTACTCTGCTCCCCCATGAAGGAAATTTGAGGAGTCCAGCGATTTTATGAATTGGAGATTTTTTTTCAATTTTTTTCTTCATTATTTTTAATTATTGATTCTAATAGATTAGCATTAAATTTGATGCCTACCAATTTAAAAAGCAAAAGGTTAGGCCAAAGTTGCCCAGGGCATCTTTGGTGCATAAAACCTTTAGAAGTCTTACTTGATATTTATCTTTGTTTAAGGAGAAACCATAATATCCGAGTGGCCAGCAATTGCTTTTATCAGAGACTGGTTGGAGGTGTCAGCGTTTTTGTGACTGCAAGGGTGGAGTCAGCATATAATGTCTGTTTGGCAGTTATATCATTAGATTAAATACCCGAAATGTCAGAGATATTTTTGAGGGAATACATGAGTTGTTTAATTACTAGTAAGAATAGGGCTTGCCAGAGGGGATAGCCTCATTTTGTTCACTGTTTAAGAGGAATGTAATTGGGTATTACTACTTCTGCTATGATCCAGGCTAATGGTCTGGTGTACAGGACCATTAAAAATGTAATTATATTCTAGCTTAAGTTAAAATTATAGAGCACAGGTCTAAAGAAAAGCCAAGTGACCTTGCCAAAAACCTTTTTGGTGTCTAACCCAATCGCTACGAGTTGGCGTAGTGGTAGTTTCAGCAGGAGATGGAAGTACATAAGGCTAAGAGGAAATAGAGCTTCCCTCCTGTGAACTGTAGAACTTGGAATGAGCAGATACTATAGTTCAAACGAACCTGAATATTATAGTTCAAAATATTATGATTTTTCATATTCAATGTAACTTTCATAACGTTAACAGGCATAGGTGAACAATTATATTTAAAATTCTTGTACGCAGTGTACCTAGAAGTGCCACATGTATTATATGTGGAAAATATATTTAAGTGCAGGGAATTTAGAATATGTATGCAAGGGTGATAAGTAGGCTTGGGTGAAAATTGTAACTGCCATTATTAGCTCAATTTCAGTAATTTTGCATTACTCCTATTATGCAAAATTCCCAAAATTATGCTATCATACCATTTCATGTAATTACACACCATTCACTGTAAACTGTCACCACGAATGCACGGTTCGTGATAAAAAATGTACAGCGTATGAAGGGAAGCAATGCAAAAGTCAGAATGCGAGCAGTTGTAGCTTGGAGTTCTGTTTTTTGCAATTTTTTGTCCAAACTGTATTCAAGGACCAATTTTCTACTGAAATACTGCATTGCTTTTTGCATTTTGCGTAATTACACGTAATTTAGCCGAAATTTAGCGCAACTTTGCAAAAGAAACGTATTCATATTTCACACATCTCTAGCAATAAGTAGCACACATTATGTGTTAAGTTTTAGGTGTTATAGTTATGGACTTTGTGGTTTCTCTATTATGTTTTGTGCGTTGTGGTTTTCAGCAGGATGAAGATGAGTTTGAGTGTTTGCAAGTGTTGATTGTCTTGTAGTGATGTTGACAAAAGCTTTGTTGGTAATGAGAGATTAAGGTAGGGTGGTTTGATACTGCATGTACTTAATTACATGTTTTTTGTGTGAAAGCAAGTTGTATCTTTAGATTGCAATCTAAGAATTCTCCTATAGAAAAAAGCTGTTTTGAGAAATATAAATCAATGATTGGTGTGCTGATTTTCCCAAATTTCAATACTGGAACTAGATGGAAATGCCTCATAAGAACAAATCATTTATTTGATTACAGTAGCACCCTTTAGACCTATGTGAATTGAAGTGGTGGACAAATAATCTACTAAATGCCAGTTCACAATTACATAGCCCAATTCCCCCAATACCCTTATACCTCATTTATCTGCCTTTGAACTGTAAAATGTAAATTGTAAATTGATACATGTATAGCACACTACTCACCCGCAAGGGTCTCAAGGCGCTTGTACGAATACCGCTGTGGAACCCATCCTGGCTTTCCCTGTGAGGCGTCCACTCCTGGGCATCCCCAAGGTGGAGGCCAGGCATCCTTAGCGTTGTGGGGGCCGTTGTGGAGATTAAGCAAGCTATTGCCCAGAGTTGCAGAGTGGGACTCCATGATTGGAATAGGCACCGAGGCGAGAATTATCCGGTCAGTGGAATTTTGAGCCCAAGACCCGCCGAGGCGAGGAATTGAATCCTGGTCCCGGGCTAGACCTCTGCATCAGGGCCTGCCACTCTAATCATTGAGCCACACTTCTCCACTCAACTGTGAGGAAAGTTGGCTCTTTCCATCTCTCTAATCTCTAATACATCATTCAGATTTTTGGCAAAATAGTCACCAACTATGAATACCCACCTTACTTGTTCCTTCCCAATTGCAGAGGTAATACATTCAAATACTGGCGAAAACAATGCATTGAGCCTAGAGTCAGATACACATGAAAAAGTAGCTTGGAGTAGACCTTGAAGAGGACATTCTAAAAGCATACCTTACTCCCGGAACTGCATTTCTCAAGTGGGTAAATATTTCATGAGACCACATGTATTTCATAGAAAGCAAAATAACAATGCCCCCACTCATGTGACCTTTCTTAAAAAGTGTAGCAGGGATACTGATTACAGAATAATTCAATATTTGAAAATCTTCTATTACAAGGTATCTTGCAAACATATAATCCCTGCCATAAAACTATTTAAAAGCATAATTTGTAATTAGTAAAACAAAAAATCCACTAAGCTCCAAGAGATGATCACTAAATGTTGGCTAACTCAACCGCAAACTGAAAGAGTACAAAGCCTTCCCATTAACTGTCCCCACTAATCCATACCATGTAGTAACATACTCACCCTTAAGGTCCACAAGTGAGGGGATTGTTGCTGTAATATTGTCACCAGATTTCCGGCCAGCCCAAAACGCAATACTGTTGTGCAAAGTGCTTTAACAAGATCTTGCTAGCAAATAAAATGCTCCATAGGGTTATATATACATCTTGGCCACAATGAGGGGGCATGAGTTTTCTGGTCTGGGCCTTAAATCTGATGTCAAAACAGGGATCATATCAATATTTCTGGAACAGAAGAGGTCACAATATTTCAAAATCAATGCTGGAACTAGATCTGTTACAAATTTGAACATTAATTTGATGACAGAAGAGCAGAGACGTTACCAATCTTATGTCTTTCGGCTGACAGTTTTAGTTCCTTAAAACTTTGTGACAGAGTCAGAATCTGAAATCTAATTAATGGAACACTTCCATAATCAAACAAATTGACAAAGATAATTCATTTGGGTATGATGAATTCCCTTGGCTTATGTCTTAGGACCAAAGTACCTAATGATTTTTGCAACACAGGCTCCAAAACAGTTATGGAATTTGTCTGACCAAAACATTTCAATGGTTATATTACATTTATTAGCTAATGCAGCTAAGACCTATGAAGAAAATATGCTGACAAAGGATACTTTGAAACGGACAATGAGCAGCTAGTTTTACCATGACTCGTTGTTAAGCATCAGTAGGATTTTCGGGGTCAAACAAACATAGTTCAAATCTTAAGCGCTGCATATATTATTTTGATATCCCGCAACTCTTGAACTTCCCTTTTTTGTTTTCCTCTTTGCTTGATTTGCCCTCTCTTTACACTGTTGCTTGTGAAAGATTGGATAACACATAGCCATGTTTGAGTGATCAACAGTAGTCGAATCTGGAGTGACAATATAGATCTACTCACAAAAGAATCTTTTTTTAAGAAGTAAACACAATCAAGAGATTCCTTATTTTTAATTCTGATTTCCACTTGCAATTGTTTTGCTTAACATCAGGTGCCCAAGTGGGACACCACACTTTGCAACATTCGTGATTTTTCTCTTCGCCCCCCCCGTTAGTCCTGAAGCATCAAAGCCACAAAGAGCACCTACTGAGTAATGAGATAGAACTTTTTTGACTTTCACAATGTCAGTAAATGGTAAATCTGGACTAGTGTTGATGTTAGAACTTGACAAATTGGGTCAGACTGCGGATAAGGTTTCTAAAATATGATAGGAATGGAGAGTAGATTTTTCTAACAGTTGAACATAATAGCCGGCAAATTATTGGAAATTTCAAGCTGCTTATTGAGAGTTATTTAAAAATCATGAGCTATACCTGATTTTCTGCTCGACATACTGTTAAAGAATGTATGAGGGAAGGTTACTGAACCGTGCGACCATGATCAACATTTATGTTTGGGAGTGTGAACTCCAGTTCCGTTGAACCTCCACATTTAAATAGAACCAACCTGGTCAGCCCTTGTCTAGTAAACAGACTGATATCCCTTCACTAATACCACCCAATGTTGCGTCCTTAGTCTAAATAATCTGAGATTTTGGGGGGAAATTTGTTTCAGAAAGGGAAAGTGAAACATTACAGTTTGTGTTCAAATTACTATACAAAAAGTTGGAATGGGGATAAAGCCTTGTAAGTTTACAACATGATGTGGCCTTCTTTTCAATGCTTTGCTATCAATTTCAACATAGTGTTACACTGGCTTTAATTGGCATGAATTTTCAACTGGGCTTTGTTTCCTAATGCAATGAAATCAACTTACCCCATCAATCTTTGCAGAGCATGAACAATGTCACACAGAATGTTGATAATTCCTAAAAGAAACTGATTGTTGAGGAGCAAAAAGATATACTTCTCACACCAGCTCTTATTGACTCTCAAGTTTCCAGGTTTAAATTATAGAATTATCAGCATCACAGTTCCAAAGGCAATCAACAACAGCATCACCGTTACCAAGACAATCAACAACACTGAAACCTTACCTTGGAAAACAAAATCAGCCTATTTGCAATTTGTGGTGATGGACTGATACAAAGCATCCATTGGAAGAAAAACTACATGCTGCAGAATCTTGACAATCTCTCCAGGGCTTTGTTAAAGTCTCACTTTCATACTTCGGGCCTTTCAGAAAGCGTTAGCCTTCTGGGACCAGCAGGGGTAAAAGCTCAACAGCTAAACTCAACTCCAGTGCCTGGAGCCACAAGCTGCGTCAATGCCACCTTCTCTTACCACCCCCGAATGAGCGACTCTCTCTGAAATTGATTCTGCCACAAGCACACCCCTAACCCGTACTTTGCTTCCCAGCTCCCCAAGGACTCACCAGAGCATCAAAGGAGGAACAGAGGCACAAAAGAATCTGCCGTAGCAACACTTACAAAGAAGTTATTTTGCCTTGTGCTGGCTGAGCTGACTTAATGCGACATACAGCCTAGGTTGGCTGAAAAAGAGGTGGTGTTCTCAACATTGGTAGATGAATTCACACCTGGGGATGGATATTTTGAGGACACAATAGTTTTATGAATAAGTCATCATTCTTTTTGGGTAACAGATAAGGTAAACTTGATGTGAAGTCTTAGGTCTGTTGAGAATTTACGTTGGATTTGAAAACCTTGAAATGCAGGTTATTTGTTAGTAGAGTAGAGAAGATCAGCAATTATTTCATTTTTTATGCTAATCTGGTTAGAGCAATTTTGATATTGTATTTAATATTGCAGCCCTGAAGAAGTCAAAGTGTTAATGACCAATCGGCGAAACATGTGTTGGCTGACTATTTTCAAGTTGATTATATTACCTGCCTTATGTTTGGAATATATATTTTGGAGTATTTCCTCTTTGAAATACGAATGATGCTGACTGCAAGTCTAATGTGAAGAATTGGAGTACATCTATTGAGCCTGAGCTGCAAAATTGGATTAAAGTGGACTATTACTTTGAGATTGCTGAACTCTTGAATATTTTTGCATTATACTTGAGTGCTTGGATTTTTATGTTGACAAGGCTTGCTCCCCTTTTTGGAGGGAATATTAGGGTTGTTTTGGTAACCAACCCTTTTTTCCTTGGAGCACCACTCATATACTATGTGTGCTGTTTTCTTCCCTGTAATTAGATTGCAGTTCACCCGGTCTCGCTGTACTACCTGGTGACCAAAATATCTTGTATAGTTCTAAGAAGTGTCTGTATTCTGCATCAACCTTAAACATCTGGGATCTTGGGTATCTTATTGATTCCAAATATGTTAACTCTCTGAATACTCCAACTGCCCAGCAGTGGGCGCAGAAACTAGTCAAATAGTTAGATATGTACCTCATGAATACAGGTGATATGAACAAAGCGCATTAGCCAAAAGGCGGTTAAGAACCCGTTTTAGACCTCAGTAGATGGAGAGACTATTTGATTTCATGGGTGTGAAGAGTAAATATAATCAATATGAATATCTGCCCCATCTGCTATACCTCATATAATCACTACCAGTGCACATACATAAATATGAACTCCTTGCATCACCAAATAAAAAGTAGGTCTTGCAGCCCCAATTATAACAAAATATCATCAGGTTAAACACTTGTGAACCTTCATGGAAGAAAACATAATGTAAATGGGCCCAAATGGGTCACACAGTGCGAGGGAGGTTGTTGGATGGTGTAACCAGCTACCAAACATAGAAAGACCTAAGAATGTGTATACTTATTCAGTTATGCACTCAACATTAGAATTCTAGGACCAAGTTACTCTGAGGTTTGGAGTCGCCACCTATCCATTGCCATAAACCCCATTCATTTTGATACTCAGTTCTCACCAGTGCAGGGAAGGTATTTATATAGAGCAGGAAGACTGCAGAAACTCTAAAAGGCATGGGTCCTACACCCAAATATCAAGCTAGCAACAGTTCGGACACCAACGCAGAGGTATGTTATTCTATTAGATAAAGGCCAGGCGAAGAGATGCCCATTGTTAGAACTGGGATTTCTGGTTGGCTAAGGCTTACGCCAAAGCCAGGCAGAAACCACCATTCTAGTCAGGGCGAGGGAGTCACACGCCTAGATAACCCCTGCTCACCCCCTTGGTAGCTTGGCACGAGCAGACAGGCTTATCCCGGAGGCAATGTGTAAAGCATTTGTGCACGCACACAACAGCAGCAACATCCTAGGCACACCACAAAAGGAACTCCACACAAGGTTATATAAAAATAACTTTTGTATTATCAAAACACATCAGAGGGTAATCACACAATATACATTGAGCCAACTGGCAGGGCAATATTCACAAGGGATTATTTACACCAGGACAGGGCCACGTGGGCCACTGTCAGAATCAGCACTTAGTAGAACTAGCACTTAGAATAACTGTAACACCTCATAATAAATATAGATCACAACCAGTAACCACTGGTGACAGGTAGGTACAACCTACGCAATACTAATAACCATAGGCCTAGATCATGCAGGGACACAAGCTCACTAGTATAACATACTAGGCAAAGCAAACTTCTAAGCATGAGCACCTTTAGAAGTATAACACAAGCATAAAGGCAAAGCACATTACGCAGCAATCACATTTAGGCCTAAACAGTATAACTACAGTAGGCAATCTCTCACTAGTCTAAACACATTAGACTCTGCCTCCTAAGAATAAATCACATTTAGGGGCGTAACTGACAGTGACACATAATCTCACTAACATAAACCCCCATAGGTAAAACCATCTCTAGAGGTATCAACACAGGGTGCGTAAAACATGCTAAATGCATTACATTTCCTAGCACCACATCACTCTAGCTCATAAAACACATTAGGCAATTACCATCATACACATAGTAAAATCACATTGCGCAAAAATCACATTAGGCAATTACCATCATAAACATAGTAAAATCACATTGCGCAAAAATCACATTAGGGCCTTGCGCCCTACCCACATACCAGCCCCCTGGCCAACTGGCCATCTCAAGAACAGGCTCAGAATGTCAGGGCACGTGCCACGCAGCGCCAGTCAGGGGTGTGCCACTGGCGCAAACCTTAACGTTGCAGCTGCCCACTAATTGCTGGGCAGCTAAAGACAGTCACAAGGCCCTAAACGGCGCTGCAGCTGGCACTAAGTGCTGCGCAGCTGTGAAAGGCCTGGCACCTCTATGCCATCTCTCTCCCTTGGTACCTAAACGGTGCAGCTGGGCAGCTGTAGAAGTAAACCACGGCCTGGGCCCTCACTGGCCCTCAGAACCAAAAACTGCGCCCCAAGAACAACTATGCACCATGGCAGACAAGAACTGGCGCGTGAACTGGGGCGATACAGACCCCTGAGGACCTCACTAGGCCATTTAACTAAACCTGCGCCAAACATGGGAACCACCTAGGCTCTCAAAATAACTGGGGCCCTCCGGGGCAAGAACATGGGCCCCTCTGGCCCTCGGAACCCCCACTGGGGCCTTTTAGATAACTAGGGCCATCGTTGGAGCCACGCATTGGCTCTGAAACAAATTTTGCCGTCCTGGAGCGCACTAGCTCTCTGCAAATAATCATGCCCCCAAAGAATGCGGAACTTGCCCCCCCTCGGTGAAGCGAATGTGGGGGAAAGGTCCTGGGCCCCTCGAGGCTCTCTACACCACTATTGCCCTTCAGGGGCGGCCTGGACCCACGGGGCCTTGGGACCCCCACAGGGGCCCTCGAAGCCCATCTGGAAACGTTGGAGCGGCCCGCTGCCATCCGGGGCCGCTCTAGGTGCCCCCAACATGCGAACGTACACAGGCAGCACCACTTGGCCGCCCGAAGCCCCCCCCCCCAGCCCTTTAACACTCACCGGGCTGTTGTGTGGGCGGGGACTCCTCCGATCTCCTTCTCGCTGGGATTCCGGCGGGGATCTCCTAATTCCCTGGACCGGGGGCAGCAATCCCTGCACTTTTCCTGCGGGGCTCTCCCCTCCGCCTGGGAACCCCGCAGCACCGCTCCAGCCGGCTTCTTCACCCGGTCCCCCATCTCGGGACCGGGGCTTGTGACCGGCATTCGAGGAGGCGGGGTAGGCTCCCGACCTCCTGTCTCCCACCACTTCCTGTAGCACTTCCTCTTCCGTCCCGCGGCCCCACCCACAACCAGGCGGGCCGCGGGCAGCAGCAGCGGCAATCTCCAACTCACATGAGGGGTAGGCTCCCTTGGAAATATAAAAATAAAAAGAGCGGTGGGCACCTGCGATAATTTAAATAGGCATTCGGGCAAATTTGCGGGGTGGACCCGCGCACCATAATTACTCAAATAAGCGGGATGGGCACCCGCTCTCGGCAGCATTCTGGGGGAATCCCTCGCCGGGGATCCCCTCTCCTCGTCAGGCCGCGCCCTGCGGCCCAAATTAAAAATACCGCGATTAGGCTATAACAAGCCTTGGCAAAGGTAGCACAAAAATGTCCCAGAAGTCTGCAAACAAAGAAGCACAGGCAAAAGGTTCCACGGCATAGCTGGGCCCAGGGAGGTAGCAATCCAGGCAAGTCCTCCTGGGCCCCACCAGCAGCACGCCCTGCAGCAATCCGGATTCCAAGGCAGAACATCTTACATGGGGTCACAGCCCCCTTTTTATACACAAAATCCTTTGTCAACAAGGTGCAGGCAATGGGAGAACCAGCTACAACTGGTTATGGGGAACTCCCTTTCACTGGCCAGGCTAGGGAAATCATATGCACCACAGGGGGTGGAGCAAGCATTATGGAGGGAGGGACCAGCCCTATTTAGGTCCCAGGTGTACCCCTCCTTCACATCAGCATGCTAATCTCTCCATTCACCACCGGGGCAGACCCATCCTGACTCCTGGAGCCAGGCTCACCAGCCAGCTCCAGCCAATCACACGCCAGACACAAATTACACAAACATGCCAACTTCTAGAAGTGGCACTTCCACACTAGACACAATCATGCCGCATACATCATTGAGCAGCATTCAATCTCATGAGTTTGCACATACCAAACTCCCCACACATCAGGAACTACCATGGTCACACATATTCCCCAAGCAATCCTATGGGAGGGCAGGTCACTCTCACCACATACACAGAGAGCGCACGCACTTTACACTGGGCCACGGTGAAAAAGTGCGCAGAGACCTAAAATCACTAACACCAGGTTACAGAAACAGGCTAGGCAAAAGCAAAAAGTTTAGGGGTGAACCTGCCAAAAAGGGCCAGGTCCAATACTACCCCCTTTCAGCCAAAACGCAGGGTAGACCAATCAATCCATTGATGGGCTTCCCTGCTTTGGGCGACAAAACACAGACACGGGCCCGCACGGTAGGGACACCCTCCGGTTCTACGCCACTCTGAACCCACATGGTTTCCTCTCAACAAGAACTCTCTGGCCCAACTAGGGTACCCCACTGGTACTCTCTAGTGGTCCACGGGAAGGACCAGGCCCTAGGCCATCCAGATGTTACAGTTCCTGACCACTTCACAGAGTGGGGGGCAGTAACCCCTGGCACACAATAGCCAGTCTCCACTCTCCCTCTCAGGGTAGCTACAACTACCACTGATCCTTCAACCTAGGGACCATACCCTCAGGTCGACCAGAGGTCAAGGGCAAGAATGTCCCACCCTACCTCTACTTCTGGGGTTCCGCACCCTCCCAGGGAAGCACCCACCAGAACACATCTCTCCCACCAGATCAGGACCTCTCTCCGTCACTGGTCTACAACTTGGGATCTGCAAACTATTTCACTTCGAAGGTACAAAGCACACAGCACAGTCCCTCTTCAAGCAGGTGGGGGGACACAGCACACAGCAAAGTCCCCTTTCCTCTACCTTAGTTGAAACAACAAACTGCAGGTGAGCCCCAGAACACACAGCAAGGGCAGCCCCCTCAGTCTCTTCAGCTGATCTACTTTGGCAGAGATTCCGTCTTGACCTGGAAGTTTCCTAATCTCCCAAACCTAGGGTCTAAACCCTCGGGCTACACCGTGGGTCAGAGGTAAGGACACCGTCCCTCTGCACCCCCTTCCAGAGTTCTGCACCCTCCCACCTTGGAGCTGTACCCCTGGTAGCAAAACCGGTCAGGACACTGAGCACAGATGCCCTTCCCTCCAGGTCAGGCTAAATCTGAACCTGGCCTCCCCATTCCTCGGGGAACAACCTCCAGAGGCCCCACAAATGGTCAAGCACTCTAGACAGTCAAATGCCCAGCGAACCAGGACTTCTGCACCCTCCACTAGGAGTGGTACTGCCCAACACCAGGACCGCCGGAGTTCTGGTTACAGACACTCCCCGTCCTCTAGACACAGGAAGATCCTCCTCAAATGACCTGTAAGTACAGCCTAGGCCCCTGGCCTGGCACTCCCTTAGGGAACCCTCCAGGCCCTGAGACAGGGTTTCAGGCCAACGTGGGACACACCGTCCCACACTCACTCCGCCTCCACTGAGACAGGACTTGAGCCCCTACACCCCTACCATCCTACTGGGGGACCTAGCTGGGCTACACATGAACCTCTTCCCCTACACAGGATCATCATTTACACAAGCCACTACTTTTAGAATCACTCCCTAATGCCTCTGTAAGACATCTAGCACACCGCCAGATGTCCAACTTCTTGTCCAGTGCCTCTGCAGGACCTCCCGCACACCGCCAGAGATACACCTCCCGTGCAAGCTCCTTTTATCGCTTAAAAAAAACCTCATACCAACTCCTCTAGTTTAACACACCACTCATCCACACACTCCCCCTCCAGACTGGTGAGACAGTTCCTCACTTCCCCTGACTCTCAACCTGTACCCCTCTTACTGAGCACCAGGCACCATACTCTGGGAACTGGGAATGGGACTTCACGCACTGGACACATTTTAGCAGCCAACACTGGATCCTACCATACTGGGGAATCCAGACACACACACTACACTCAGAGGATAACCACCCAACCGAGCTAGCTATTTCTCCTCCAGCCCCACTCTTTCCTATCTCCCCACACCTCTGGGGACAGGAACAGGGATTGGGCACTGGACCCAGCAAGGGATTCCTTATCTATGGGAACCTCCCCCTCTACTGGTGTCTCGCCCTGTCATTTTCTCTCTTCTGCCACTTAAACATAAAAGTGCAGGAAACACCATTTGAAAATGACACTCTTGAGGAAAAACAAAATCAAAAACAATAATCTCAAACATGTGACTATCTAAAATGCAGAGTTTTGTAATGTAGCCAGTTGCAGCTGTGGTACTGCGCAAACACAAGTCCTAATCCTCACCGCTGGCCACCAACGTTAGAACTGGGATTTCTGGTTGACTAAGGCTTACGCCAAAGCCAGGCAGAAACCACCATTCTAGTCAGGGCGAGGGAGTCACAAGCCAAGAGAACCCCTGCTCACCCCCTTGGTAGCTTGGCACGAGCAGACAGGCTTATCCCGGAGGCAATGTGTAAAGCATTTGCGCACGCACACAACAGCAACAACATCCTAGGCACTCCACAAAAGGAACTCCACACAAGGTTATATAAAAATAACATTTGTATTGTCAAAACACATCAGATAGTAATCACACAATATACATTGTGCCAACTGGCACGGCAATATTCACAAGGGATTATTTACACCAGGACAGGGCCACGTGGGCCACTGTCAGAATCAGCACTTAGTAGAACTAGCACTTAGAATAACTGTAACACCACGTAACAATTATAGATCACAACAAGTAACCACTGGTAACAGGTAGGTACAACCTACGCAATACTAATAACCATAGACCTAGATCACGCAGGGACACAAGCTCACTAGTATAACATACTAGGCAAAGCAAACTTCTAAGTATGAGCACCTTTAGAAGTATAACACAAGCATAAAGGCAAAGCACATTACGCAGCAATCACATTTAGGCCTAAACAGTATAACTACAGTAGGCAATCTCTCACTAGTATAAACACATTAGACTCTGCCTCCTAAGAATAAATCACATTTATGGGCGTAACTCACAGTGAAACATAATCTCACTAACATAAACCTACATAGGTAAAACCATCTCTAGAGGTATCAACACAGGGTGCGTAAAACATGCTAAATGCATTACATTTCCTAGCACCACATCACTCTAGCCCATAAAACACATTAGGCAATTACCATCATACACATAGTAAAATCACATTGCGCAAAAATCACATTAGGCAATTACCATCATAAACATAGTAAAATCACATTGTGCAAAAATCACATTAGGGCCATGCGCCCTACCCACATACCAGCCCCCTGGCCAACTGGCCATCTCAAGAAGGGGCTCAAATGACCTGTGTCCAGAATGTCAGGGCGCGCACCACACAGCGCCAGTCAGGGGTGCGCCACCGGCGCAAACCTAAACGTTGCAGCTGCCCACTAATTGCTGGGCAGCTGAGGACAGTCACAAGGGCCTAAACGCTGCAGCTGGCACTAAGTGCTGCGCAGCAGTGAAAGGCCGGGCACCTCTGTGCCATCTCCGTCCCTCACAGGAACTCTCTCTCCCTTGGCGCCTAAACGGTGCAGCTGCCCACTACTTGCTGGAGTGGAGTGGTGTGGCTCACTGGTTAGAGGCGGCAGACCCGGAAGCAGAGAACGGCCAGGGACCAGGGTTCGATTCCCGACGCGGCAGGGTCATGGACCAGGGTCAGCGGACTCGATAATTCGCGCCTCGGTGCCTACTCTAACCAGGGATTACACTTGGCAACTCTGGGCATTAGCTTGCCTCATCTCTACAACGGCCCCCCACATTCGCCGGGGATGCCTGCTTTCACCTTGGAGATACCCAGTAGGGACCATCTCACAGGGATAGCCAGGACGGGTTCCCCAGCGGTCTACAGCGCCAGGACGCCTCAGGGCAGCAGTGCGCTTTACAAGACACATACATTACATTACATTACATTGCTGGGCAGCTGTAGAAGTAAACCAAGGCCTGGGCCCTCACTGGCCCTCAGAAACAAAAACTGTGCCCCAAGAACAACTCAGCACCATGGCAGACAAGAACTGGCGCGTGAACTGGGGCAATACAGACCCCTGAGGACCTCACTAGGCCCTTTAACTGAACCTGCACCAAACATGGGAACCACCTATGCTCTCAAAATAACTGGGGCCCTCCGGGGCAAGAACACGGCCCCTCTGGCCCTCGGAACCCCCACTAGGGCCTTTTAGATAACTAGGATTCAGAAAAGGGGGTGGTGATGAACAGAGTGTCTGAATTAAGCAGACCACTCTTACCCAGTCCAAAGATAATGGCTTGATCCATCACCGTTTTTTAGCTCACTGCACCATCCCAGCTCAGAACCTGGCTACATGCAAATTAGTCTGACCCTGGCCCAGTGCATCATGGGAACAGGGCAGACCAAACTACCAAGCCAATTCTTATACTGGGAAGGAAACAAGCTTCCGGGGACCGGTTTCTGGCATTTCAGCCGTCTTCGGCCCGGCTTGCTTGAATCCTGATGGTGCAATGAACAAGGGACTCACATCTGAGTATACCCTTCCACGCTTATGGTGGACAAAAACGATTCAGAAAAGGGGGTGGTGATGAACAGAGTGTCTGAATTAAGCAGACCACTCTTACCCAGTCCAAAGATCAGGGCTTGATCCATCACCGTTTTTTAGCTCACTGCACCATCCCAGCTCAGAACCTGGCTACATGCAAATTAGTCTGACCCTGGCCCAGTGCATCATGGGAACAGGGCAGACCAAACTACCAAGCCAATTCTTATACTGGGAAGGAAACAAGCTTCCGGGGACCGGTTTCTGGCATTTCAGCCGTCTTCGGCCCGGCTTGCTTGAATCCTGATGGTGCAATGAGCAAGGGACTCACATCTGAGTATACCCTTCCACTCTTATGGTGGACAAAAACGATTCAGAAAAGGGGGTGGTGATGAACAGAGTGTCTGAATTAAGCAGACCACTCTTACCCAGTCCAAAGATCAGGGCTTGATCCATCACCGTTTTTTAGCTTACTGCACCATCCCAGCTCAGAACCTGGCTACATGCAAATTAGTCTGACCCTGGCCCAGTGCATCAAGGGAACAGGGCAGACCAAACTACCAAGCCAATTCTTATACTGGGAAGGAAACAAGCTTCCGGGGACCGGTTTCTGGCATTTCAGCCGTCTTCGGCCCAGCTTGCTTGAATCCTGATGGTGCAATGAGCAAGGGACTCACATCTGAGTATACCCTTCCACGCTTATGGTGGACAAAAACGATTCAGAAAAGGGGGTGGTGATGAACAGAGTGTCTGAATTAAGCAGACCACTCTTACCCAGTCCAAAGATCAGGGCTTGATCCATCACCGTTTTTTAGCTCACTGCACCATCCCAGCTCAGAACCTGGCTACATGCAAGCCGGGCCGAAGACGGCTGAAATGCCAGAAACCGGTCCCCGGTAGCTTGTCTCCTTTCTGGTGAAGAATTGGCTTGGTAGTTTAGTCTGCCCTGTTCCCATGATGCACTGGGCCAGGGACAGACTGATTTGCATATAGCCAGGTTCTGAGCTGGGATGGTGCAGTGAGATAAATAACGGTGATGGATCAAGCCCTGATCTTTGGACTGGGTAAGAGTGGTCTGCTTAATTCAGACACTCTGTTCATCACCACCCCCTTTTCTGAATCGTTTTAGATAACTAGGGCCATCGTTGGAGCCACGCATTAGCTCTGAAACAAAGATTGCCCTCCTGGAGCGCACTAGCACTCTGCAAATAATCATGCCCCCAAAGAATGCGGAACTTGCCCCCCCCCCCCTCGGTGAAGCGAATGCGGGGGGAAAGGTCCTGGGCCCCTCGAGGCTCTCTACACCACTATTGCCCTTCAGGGGCGGCCTGGGCCCACAGGGCCTTGGGACCCCCACGGGGGCACTCGAAGCCCATCTGAAAACGTTGGAGCGGCCCGCTGCCATCCGGGGCCGCTTTAGGTGCCCCCAACATGCGAACGTACACAGGCAGCACCACTTGGCCACCCAGAGCTCCCCCCCAGTCATTTAACACTCACCAGGCTGTTGTGTGGGCGGGGACTCCTCCGGTCTCCTCCTCGCTGGGACTCCGTCGGGGATCTTCTAATTCCCTGGACCGGCGGCAGCAATCCCTGCACTTCTCCTGCGGGGCTCTCCCCACCACCTGAGAACCCCGCAGCACCGCTCCAGCCGGCCTCTTCACCCGGTCCCCCTTCTCGGGACCGGGGCTTGTGACCGGCACTCGAGGAGGCGGGGTAGGCTCCCGACCTCCTCTCTCCCACCACTTCCTGTAGCACTTCCTCTTCCATCCCACGGCCCTGCCCACAACCAGGCGGGTCGCGGGCAGCAGCAGCAGCAGCAGCAATCTTCAACTCACATGAGGGGTAGGCTCCCTCTGAAATATAAAAATAAACAGCGGGGTGGGCACCCGCGATTATTTAAATAGGCATCTGGGCAAAGTCGCGGGGTGGACCCGCGCACCATAATTACTCAAATAAGTGGGGTGGGCACCCGCTCTCTGCAGCATTCTGGGGGAATCCCTCGCCGGGGATTCACTCTCCTCGTCAGGCCGCGCCCTGCGGCCCAAAATCTACGCAGTCCTCCTTCCTTGGGAAATAAAAAATACAGTGCTTAGGCTATAACAAGCCTTGGCAAAAGTAGCACAAAAATGTCCCAGAAGTCTGCAAACAAAGAAACACAGGCAAAAGGTTCCAGGGCATAGCTGGGCCCAGGGAGGTAGCCCTCCTGGCAAGTCCTCCTGGGCCCCAGCAGCAGCACGCCCTGCAGCAATCCGGATTCCAAAGCAGAACATCTTACATGGGGTCACAGCCCCTTTTTTATACACAAAATACTTTGTCAACAAGGTGCAGGCAATGGTAGAACCACCTACAACTGGTTATGGGGAACTCCCTTTCACTGACCAGGCTAGGGACATCAGACGCACCACAGGGGGTGGAGCCAGCATTGTGGAGGGAAGGACGAGCCCTATTCAGGTCCCAGGTGTACTCCTCCCTCACATCAGCATGCTAATCTCTCCATTCACCACCGGGGCAGACGACCCATCCTGACTCCTGGAGCCAGGCTCACCAGCCAGCTCCAGCCAATCACACGCCAGACACAAATTACACAAACATGCCAACTTCTAGAAGTGGCACTTCCACACTAGACACAATCATGCCGCATACATCATTGCGCAGCATTCAATCTCATGAGTTCGCAAATACCAAACTCGACCCTGCACTCCCCACACATCAGGAACTACCATGGTCGAACATATTCCCCAAGCATTCTTATGGGAGGGCAGGTCACTCTCACCACACACACAGAGAGTGCACGCACTTTACACTGGACCACAGTGAAAAAGTGCAAAGAGACCTAAAATCACTAACACCAGGTTACAGAAACAGGCTAGGCAAAAGCAAAATGTTTCGGGGTGAACCTGCCAAAAAAGGCCAGGTCCAACACCCATATTAGAAAAGAATTTACATGAGAGCTGGACAGAGGTACAGATGATGCAGAAGAAGAGGCTCGACAGTCAGAGACAGTTTGGGGGACCATGTGTGCATTACATAGGGAGACCCGATACAAGGAAATGCACTAGTGCTATCTGAAGCCGCACTGGGTTAAACAAATGTACTCAGAAACTGATGAGAAGTAATGAAGATGTGGAGTTGAGGTAGGAACCTTGATTCATGTACAGCGGTCACCTACTTGAAAAGGAAGGAAAACACACAAGAAATTCATTGGTTATGGAAATTATGGCACACTGTGGTACTGGAAAAACTGTTCACAACTTGTTGGAACAGGAAATGAAATGTTATATCACTTGGCTGCTGCTGAAGAAAAATCTCTCTTCCATGAACAATATGACTATGGACCTTCTGTGTCAAAGGAGCTTACATTTGTTTGACTAACAGCAATATGATAATAGCTCACATGGAACCTCATGATCGAGTCCTCTAGAGGCACCTTCAGATCCTCCTAGCCATACCTTCCTAAATGAAGTCGGGGGGGGGGGGGGTGGGGCGATGAGGAAGCTTTTGTTTTCAATCAAGTCATTGCAATGTTGATGCATCTGATACCAAATAGCAGATACCTAATCAGGTGTAAAAAAAAATTCCAAAAGAAGAAATCAAGGCCTGAGGGAAATCTATGCACAATCCTTTGGAAGACTTTTGTGCACCTAGCTAAGTTGTAATATGAGAATCCAACCCAATAAAACGATTTGACTTGTAGAAAAGCATGAGCAGCCAAAGCGACTCCAATTTTAACCTCCTCGGCTCCTGATCAGGCCCCCAACCTCCTCAGTGCTCTGAGCAAGATAGGGAGGCCGAGCAGGAGCTACTGAAGCCCTTCACTCGAGATGAACTGATTAGGATAGAACTAGAAATGTAAACTACTTGTTTGAGAGCTTGATCATTGTCTACAAGGGCCTCCTTTCAGATATCGTGGCATCGTGGTCCCTGATTTCGAGGATTCTGGTAGATAATACATGGCTGACGAGATAGCCAGGGCTGGATGTGTACAATGTTATCGAGAAAAATGTATCTTTCCTGTCGAAGTTAGTTACTGAAACTGTTGAATTAGTTTAATTGTTTGGCCCGTGATTATGAAGGGTGCAACTGCTGTATTTCAATGTCTGAAGACCTGAAAAGGCAGGAAGTCATTGATCCAATTTCTTTTCGGGTTCTCTCCAGTTCGGTTTGTGGCTAGATTATGGAAGGGACTCTGACAGTGGATACTGCTCGATTTTGCAAAGCAGCGTTCGACTTTATGAAACAAATAATTGTGGAGCGCTTCATTGAGGTCAAATTCATTAGAAAAAAACAATGAGAGATTTCAAATATTGCCAATTGCAGATTCTGCATCGAAATGCCACTGCGAATCTTTACTTTCATGACTTTTTAGAAATATAGTAATGGACTGCAAAAATATGATTCCACTGATAAAACGTTTGGTTAACTGGAGAATATAAAGTTCTATCGTTTATGGTAAGACAATAATAAAATGTTTAATACAAAAATAAATATTTTAATAATCACATTTTTGTGTGCAGCTCCTTTTATCACCTTTTTGAAGAATTGTAAATAATAGATGTTACTGCTTCTGTGTTTAATGATACTCAATTTATCCACCTCAAAAAGATGAAAAGCTGAACTGTACCTGACAGGATTGAATGTCACAGCAAATGTAAAGAGCGCATTGTTAATTGACTGAATCCTCTTGTTGAGTGAGACAAAAAAAAAGCATTTGTCAAAACCAACAGATCTGGTGCTGGCTGCAAGTGTTTTTGCTTTGTTTTGATTTTGTAAACATATTATTGTTAGGGGAGCTTACGGGCCCTCACCAGAATAAAAAACAAGAAAAGGTTGGCTAAAAGCAAAAATATTTTATGTCTTCAAAACACACACATTGCAACAGTAGTTCCCGGCACTGAAGAGAACTACTTTTGACGGGGATATGGTCCTCCTGAAGGAACAAATGCCATCACTCATCTTGAAGTTAGCCACTGGCATAAGTTAGCTGACCCATTTCTCTATGCTTCATGCTCTGGAAGGTGGGAGAAAAATGTGACTGACACAACAACAGACAAAACTCCTATAAGTATATTATCTATGTATATTTAAATTTAGCAAAATCAAAAGGTATTGGCTAACGTCAGACATAAAAAAACATGGTAATGAAGAAGAACACTAATAAGCAGTAGACTAGGAATCTTTATTGTGCATGTCATATTGTTTTTTACATTGCCTTTCTATAGAAGAATAGAATACAGGTATTTAGTAAAGGCTACAATATCTCTTTTCCACCAAGAAAAAACAAAAAGATTGTGGCTGGAATACCTAACTTGATCTCAGCCACTTGCAATTACCCTGCTCCGAATTCCATTTCTTTTTTGCACACATTGAGACTACATAGGGTCTGACAATAAGAAAATTGGGGACATATTATCAAGAACGGCGTTAAAATTGTTGCCGCTGTAGCGGCAGGGAACTACCGCTAAAGTGGTGATCCTGGCGCTAAAGCGTCGATAATTTTAACGCCGTTCTTGATAATATGCCCCTAAGTCTTGGCCTTGGCCCGAAAGGGGCAATCCAGCCCAAACCTACAGGCAACGTCACCTATGGCCAAATTGTCTTACAAATTAATAATGCCTAACCAGCAAGACTTGAGAATGCGTGAAAGCACGAATAGAATCACTTGTTCTGTACATGTTTGCAAACTCGTGTAAGATCTGCAATGTTCAGACATTCCTCCCGCCCGAGGAAAATACAGAGATGGCACTTTTAGATTGGAGAAGGTGCCTGGCGTGGGAGCTCAGGCCTGGCAGGATAAATCACTGTCATTTATTTCTGACAAGAACGCATGACTTAAGGCACAACATGTTCTCGAGAAGCGAATGCCGCTTTTACTTTTGAACATTTGGAAAATGACCTATTATCCACCAGAGGCATGCTGGCGCAATGTAGGAAAACTGACTTTTTCTTAGAAAGGTAACATTTGTAAATGACGGACGTAGTCAATGGCTGATCACACATTTATTTCTGTGTGTGGCGATGTGTCATGAAAACAGCTGCCATCTTTGATAATGCAATCTCAACGTATAGGGTTGAATAAGAGCTTTAAAAACATGGGAAAATTGAACCTTGTCGTACCCAATTATCGACAGACACACCACATTGTGGGGCATATTAGCAAGGAATTGCAATATTTATCGCAAAACGCACTCAGCGTGTTTTTTTTATCGCTGCCTATCGTTAGATATGTTAGCAACGTTTTTCTCCATTGTGCTAAAATATCCAGCGATATCGGCGAAATGCATGAATATCGCTGGAAATCCAGCGATATTCACGCATTAACGCCAATAGGGGCTTAACCTAACAATCCACCTCCCATTGAATACACAGGTAAGTCATCCTATTAGTAGGCGTTAGATTCTAGCGATAATCGCGCTTAGCGCAACTTTTTTTATCTCTAAGCCTGCGTTGCTATAAGGCAATAGCTGTGTTAGCAACGACTTTCAGTCGCTAACAGTTTGGGTACGCCCACTTTGCATGTCATTAGCGGTAAATATCGCTGATATGTAAAGCGGGCCCCAAACCGAAAGCTGTCGCTAACTGTTATTAGCGACAGCTTGCTGATAGGACGTTAAAAATATCGCCGCTTTAGCGGGAAAAAGTCCTGCTAAAGCAGCGCTATTGCCCTTGCTAATAAGCCCCTATATTTTACACTCAATTGGGGTTTCAAATAAATTTGCACTTTCACGTTTTCCCGTTCACAACGAGCATTTGTTCCTTGGCTGGTTTCCTCTACAGGGGAAACCTGCTTACAAAATATGTGTTCATCCTGCGGTCTCTGGGAGCGCTGGGAATTCCTGAAGGCTGTAGTCAAGGTCAAGAAAAAAAACATCTGCAGTGAAATGTTTAGATATGGCTTGACAGCACAGTTGTTGCCAGTCGTAATGCGATCAACCTAAAAAAGGAGCTTTTAAAAGTACTACATAGAGGGCGATTTGCTACAGCCAATTCTTGGCAGCCAGTAGTACTTGTTGTGATTGGGTAGAAGTTGTGTGCTTCCACATAAAAAAGTGCTTCTTGTTTATTTATCAGCTGCCGGAGCCAGCATCAACATCGGTGTCTGAGTTTGAACTTTCAGGGGGACTCAGGTAACACTGTAACGCTGTTAAAGTGTCTTAGATAACTAGATAATTTACAGTGTTTGTTGTTCTGTGGCAGCAGCACAAATCCCCTCTCGTTCCATTATTAACTTTAGACTTGAGAGTGCAGTGTTGTTTGGGAGCATCATGGTATGCCCAGTGCTACACTTACCTACCTGGATTTTTAGGTTTGCCTTTACAGTACAACTGTTGCATGACCTTTTGTGATCACGAAAATAGCTTTTCAGAGTACTACTAAGGGAGGGGCTTATAAATCAATCAATCAATCACGGCATTTGTATACCGCGCTACTCACCCGGGAGGGTCTCAAGGCGCTGGGGGAGAGGGTTAGGTCACTGCTCGAACAGCCAGGTCTTGAGCTGCTTCCTGAAGGAGAGGTGGTCCTGGGTCAGCCGAAGGTGGATGGGGAGGGAGTTCCAAGTCTTGGCTGCAAGGTAGGAGAAGGATCTTCCTCCGGCGGTGGCTCGGCGGATGCGTGGTACGGAGGCGAGGGCGTAGCTGGTTGAGCGTAGCTGGTGGGTGGACGTGTAGAAGGTCAGGCGGTCGTTGAGGTACTTTGGGACCAGGTCGTGGAGAGCCTTGTGTGCGTGGGTGAGGAGCCTGAACGTGATTCTCTTGCTGATGGGGAGCCAGTGCAGGTCTCTCAGGTGGCCGGAGATGTGGCTGTGTCGTGGGATGTCCAGGATGAGTCGTGCGGAGGCGTTCTGGATGCGTTGGAGTCTCTTTTGAAGTTTGGCTGTGGTTCCGGCGTAGAGGGTGTTCCCGTAGTCCAGTCGGCTGGTAGCGAGTTGCCTGGGTGACGGTCTTCCTGGTTTCGGTGGGGATCCATCTGAAGATTTTGCGGAGCATGCGCAGGGTGTTGAAGCATGATGAGGAGACGGCGTTGACTTGTCTGGTCATCGAGAGGGAGGAGTCCAGGATGAAGCCGAGGTTGCGTGCATGGTCCGTTGGTTTGGGAGTGATTCCCAGGGCAGGGGGCCACCAGGAATCGTCCCAGGCGGAGGGCGATGGTCCCAGGATGAGGACTTCCGTGTTGTCTGAGTTCAGTTTCAGGCAGCTGTTCTTCATCCACTCGGCGAAGTCTTTCATCCCCTCGTGTAGACTAGCTCTGGAGGTGGCGGGGTCGTTGGTGAGGGAGAGGATCAGCTGGGTATCGTCGGCGTAGGAGATGATGTTGAGGTTGTGTTGGCGTGCCATGTCTGCGAGGGGGCTCATGTAGACGTTGAAGAGGGTTAGGCTGAGTGATGATCCTTGTGGTACGCCGCAGATGACTTTGTTGGCTTTGGATCTGAACGGGGGGAGGCGGACTCTCTGGGTTCTTCCGGTGAGGAACGAGATGATCCACTCCTGTGCCTTCTCTTGGATTCCGATGTTGCTGAGGCGCTGTACTAGGGCAGACAGTGTTGAACGCTGCGGAGAGGTCCAGGAGGATGAGGGCCGCTGTTTCCCCGCTGTCGAACAGGGATCTGATGTCATCGGTGGCTGCGACCAGGGCGGTCTCGGTGCTGTGGTTGGCTCGGAAACCGGATTGTGAGGGGTCGAGGTATCCGTTCGTCTTGAGGAAGGCAGCGAGCTGTCTGTTGACGGTCTTCTCGATGACTTTGGCAGGAAAAGGGAGGAGCGAGATGGGGCGGAAGTTCTTGAGGTCGGTGGGGTCCGCTGTGGGTTTCTTCAGGAGGGCGCTGAGCTCGACGTGCTTCCAGCTCTCCGGGAAGGTGGCGGTGAGGAAGGAGGCGTTGATGATGTCCCGGAGATGGGGTGCGATGATGGCGTCGGCCTTGTTGAAGACGTGGTAGGGGCAGGGGTCGGTGGGGGATCCGGAGTGGATGGAGTTCATCGTGCGGGTGGTGTCTTCGGTGCTGACCGGGGTCCAGTTGCAGAGGGTGGTGGTGGCGGGCGTTGGTTCAATGGTTGGGTGCGTGGTCTGGCAAAAAACGGCAGATCGTGGCAGTGAGCAGCAGCGAGGGGCACACACACAGCTGGGGGGCTGGGGGGCCGTGCGGCACGGGGATGTCCTGAGAACAGGTCACCTTAGACTTAGACTCCACTTACAAGTTAGTTCCCCGAGTACAGGATTTCACTGGCCCATATTTGTGTGTGTCCACTGAAAAAAAGATTTTAATGCACGTTTTTGGCTTGTGGCAAAGTTTATACACAACACAGCAGGACTGAGTTAGTTATGGCGGCAAGTCAATGATCAAGACTTATAGACCTGACCTGTTTAATATGTTATGATTAAGGCATTAGGCCAGGCATATTTATTTTGAAAAGCATATGCTAAAGTCAATAGACATATAAGTGGGGATTGCTCTTACTCTAAATTAAAGCCTACAAAGGGGTATTTTGTTACATGGAGTTTCATAGATTTATTTTTTAGGCAATGTTTTTGGTGTCGCTTCCTCCGTATATTGAAGACCAAAGAAGGTTTGCTTTTTGACAATCAGTGGTGGCCAGCACAGCTTGCAGGTAGCGGGGCAGGCAGGGTGGTGGGGGGTGAAGGTGGGTGCAGGCGGCACGCGGCTCATAACTATATATTTTTTTTAAAACACTTACCTTCCCGCTGGGTCCTGCTCGTCTCTGATTCTGCTCTCGTCTTCCAGGAACAGGAAGCACCCGGCACACCGGCTCCCCTGACCAATCACAACTCTGCAATGCAGCATTGTGATTGGTCTGAGAACTGTGACACAGCGCTCAGCCAGGGGCTGTAGGGGTGGGCATGTTCTCCATACAGGCTGTAATGCCGCCTGCATGGAGAACAGGGAAAGTGTGCATGACCAAACAGTCATTGCACACTTAGGAGAGTTGTACCGTCCTTCCCTGCTCTTCAGCCCCACCCAGCCCCTCACGCAAGCTGCCGCAACAGGAGGAAAAATTAAATGATAATATAATTTTATTTTTTCCTTTCTTACCCTGTTTGAAGGCAGTGGGGCGACGCTCCTCCGCCTTAGCAGAGGAACTGCCACTGGTGAGACTCCATTTGAGGCTTTCTGTAATTTTGTATATCTTTCTAATTTTATGACTGTGTGTCTGATGGTTGCCCTATTGCAAAGCTTAAACTCAAGTGCCAAACAATAGGCCTGAGTGGGTGGGGGAGACAAACTTTAAGCCTGATTGGTGCACTGGGAAACATGTCCGATGATGTAGGTTTGGTCTTCTTTTTCCGAAGCATTATGACAAAGGCAGTTGGTATACCCTGTTATTTGAGAAAAGCATTTGTTAAAGACAGTAATAGATGGGTGATATCATATTGCATTAGACAGTTTGTTTGGTTACATGTAATCTTAAAGATTAACAGACAAAAGATTTGGCACTGGCCACCCACTCCTAAAAAAAATGTGGGTTTTCACTGTGATGATGACTGTGTTGATAGGGGTTGCATATTGTTTTTCAAGCTGTATTATTCTACATATTTGTAATTGTATCACTGTATCCACAATGATTGAAGGTTATAAGCACAGTACAAAGCCAGTGTGGGATAAGGTGTAAAGCCAATGGTACAGGGCTCATAAGCTCATTGCGAAAAGTGAGGACAGATTTTATATGGTAAATCGGTTTCTTATGAACCATTATATAGAAATTGCCTACTTATTGTGGAATATCACAGACCAGTTGTTCACTGTAGACTTATTAATCACAAGAGTACTTTCTTAATTGTAGGGATGCACATATATCCACTGTAAAGCATATTTAAATAATTGTAAACAAGAAAATGCAGATTGATGGTATTGCATGTCAATTCAATACAAATAGGCACAAAAAGCTATTTAGTTTCATGCAGAAATATTCAAATCATTAAATCAGAATTATAGTTCTCAGATAGTAATCACAGTGGGTCATCTCTGTTCTGCCATTGGTCTGTCTGAGTGTCATTTACACTCTGCTTCCATCCATGATCTATGACTACATACTGCATGGGGTAATTGTTCATTCCACAACAGTCATTGGCTCTCTTGCCCTGTGAATGACTGCATTTTCTCATCACATGTGTGCATCCAACTCCAAATGAGCGTGCATCAGTGTCCAGGCTGGTTGGCCAGTCCTTTAATTGCCAATTTTCTCCTTTCATAGTTCCCCTTTCCTTTCTTAGCTTGTCGTCTTTTTATTTTAATGTTTCCTAAAAAGATACTATACCTCTTCAGGCAGGGTTGATCGGTTGCTTGCTTGCTGCTCATTTCAGCTGTAGTGCACCAAATCCCACATGGCCACTGCCTCTAAACAAACAGACCCTTTTGGAATGCTGTTGTTCATAGTGTATCATTGTTTTACCATGCAAAGATGGCAAACACATTGGTTATAAATGTGTGGCTTAGCTGAAACTTTAAAATAGTAGACACAATGATTGAGGGTTATAAGCACAGTACTAGGTCAGTGTTGGGTAAGGTGTAAAGCCAATGGTACAGGGCTCATAAGTTCATTGCGAAAAGTGAGGACAGATTTTATATGCTAAATCGGTTTATTATGAACCATTATTACAAAGCCGGTAGGAATTGCCTACTTATTGTGAAATATCACAGACCAGTTGTTCATTGTAGACTTATTTATCACAAGAGTACTTTCTAATTGTAGGGATGCACATATATCCACTGTAAAGCATATTTAAATAATTGTAAACAAGAAAATGCAGATTGATGGTATTGCATACCAATTCAATACAAATAGGCACTAAAAGCAATGTATTTTCATGCAGAAATATTCAAATAATTAAATCAGAATTATAGTTCTCATCAGTAATCACAGTGGGTCATCTCTGTTCTGCCATTGGTCTGTCTGAGTGTCATTTAAACTCTGCTTCCATCCATGATCTATGACTACATACTGCATGGGGTAATTGTTCATTCCACAACAGTCATTGGCTCTCTTGCCCTGTGAATGACTGCATTTTCTCATCACATGTGTGCATCCAACTCCAAATGAGCGTGCATCAGTGTCCAGGCTGGTTGGCCAGTCCTTTAATTGCCAATTTTCATCTTTCATAGTTCCCCTTTCCTTTCTTTGCTTGTCATCTTTTTATTTTAATGTTTCCTAAAAAGATACTATACCTCTTCAGGCAGGGTGCATTGGTTGCTTGCTTGCTGCTCATTTCAGCTGCAGTGCACCAAATCCCACATGGCCACTGCCTCTAAACAAACAGACCCTTTTGGAATGCTGTTCACAATATTTCTGCAAGACCTACATCTGCTGCTATGTTTAGTGTTGTTATTTCAAGCATATGCCTACTTTGTTTAGATGGCTGCATGTTTTATTTTTTCTTCTTGTATTCTTTCATTTATCTCCATATGTTGATGAGTTTGTGTGTGTTTTATCGTATGTGTCAGAGGGTGAATACAAGAATGAGTCAGGGGATAGATAAATTGATGCATTAGTGCAAAGATGAGTAGATGAGTGATGGAGTGTATGTATGATGACTCATTGAGTGTCTAAACCCATCAGGGACACAAAAGGCACTTTTATTCATAAACCAGACCTGTTGGCATTGTCAGTTTTTTCCATTAATTGATTGTCCTCTGTAAGACTGACCTGAGTTGGTTGGGCGAGCCATTAATAGTACATTTGTCTAAAAGGTTTAATGTGACTTGCTCCTTTTGGCTGTCTAATAGAGGTATTATTAGTTAAAAGCTGCACATTTGTTCTCATACCATTGAAGTTGCTAGCCAATGACATCATCGTCTCGGTGCCATCTTTCTCTTGGTTGTTTGACCTTTTTAAGTGAAGATCCCATTGGGGCAGTCGGGTCAGGGCTTTGATAAAGAAATATATTCGAGTATGTCACTCTCATTGCCTCTGCTCTGCTGTTGCTGCTGACCTAATGGAGAAATAAAGCATGCATCATATGCACCTATTTTAAACACCTAAATTAGGTTGTAATGCATTCAGGTTTCAGCTTGTCAGTGCAAGTTAACTTTCTTTCATTCATAGGCTGACCTTACTAAGGGGTCGATTAGGATGGCGGACGGACAAAGCCCATCCGCCATCCTGTCTGGGACAGGGACCATCTGCCACAAGCGCGGAGGTACTGTGCCCTTAATTAGGATACACCCGCCACAGTGGGTGGTGCATACCACATTTTTAACATTGCGGCCGACGGTGCAGAAAGCACCGTCCACTGTAATGTCAAAAATGCATGTTGTGCGTTTCACAGCACAACATGACAGGAACCGCGCGGTGCCTGCCATGTTGTACTGTGAAACGCAGGGGGGTACCATAGGTACCCCCCATGTGCACCCCCCACTCCCCCTTCACCCTGGGGGCCCGCAACGGTCCCCCAAAGCAAGGACCGTAAGCCTTTTCGTGGCAGCACTGCCGCCACGGAAAGGCATTTCCCTCAGACCATCCTAATATGGCTGGCGGTGTCTGATAGACACCGCCACCATATTAGACCTTTTCTGCCGCGGTCACAAGGCAAGTGCGGCGGAAAAGCGGCGGACGATCTTACCGCCCGCCACGGTCCCCCCGCCATTGTAATATGGCGGTGGAAATAGGTGGCGGACGGGCAAAGATGGCGGACGGATCGCCACCGCCTACATGGCGGTGCTGATCCCTCTGCCATCCTAATCGGCCCCACTGTCTGTTGGTTGCTGAAAGACGTAACTGGCCGTTTGATTTTCTCTGCTACCCAAAAAAGTTTTTGGAGTGATAACAGAAATCAGAGAAGCCAAGATCCGAGAAAAAGCGGAGCAAAATGAAAAATTAGTTAAACAAAATTTTCTTTAAGACTTTACGGAACAGAAGATAGCTTTTTTCTTTCAGAGATATTCAGGCAATGTCCACAATGCAGGGGTTAGATAACTAAAAAAGCAACTTATGGTGCTATCTTTGTTTATTTCAGGCACCACCAAAGTGGACCTGGTAGCATAGCATAGATTGTGTGAAGAAGCATATTTTTGCAAAAGCCTAGAAAGCATTAATTTTGCTATAAAACACCCAGTGGGCTATAAAGAAGTGTTTAAACTGGATGTTTTGCTCTACTGAAAACTATTGCAAAAATCTATGTCCTTCGGTTACATGAACGAATTGTCAGAGGTTTCTGTAAGACCTTTTTTTAGGTACAATACCAACACTCCTCCCACCCCACCCTCAATTGCCATTGTAGGTGCTGGCCCTGCATATTATATTGCCACTGGGTGGTAACACCGTGCACAGAGTCCAGGGGTTCCCAAAAAGTGTACAGGGCTCAATGTAAAGTGCTCTATTTGTGTAGTGTGGTCGAGCAGCCTTAGGCCTAACACAGAGGAGCGTAAGACATCTATTGCACACCTATGATCAATAATTGACACACAACTCAAGAAGAAAATCCAGACCAATTTTATAAAATTATACGTTGTTTGTATTTTTATTTTTAAGACCAAGTCTTCGTAAGAAGGTAAGTATGTTTCAATTAAAGCTATGATTCACCTTTAAAAATCAACATTGCAATATTCAGATAGTGCAAACTCCGTGAGGAGGGAATCTTGTGTGTATGTAACTTACAGTTCTAGTCCTTGAATGGTCAGACCCAAACGGAGTGCAGGGTCAGTAATAGGTTGATACCGGCAGTGTTCATCGCCCTTGCAGTCAGCAGAGGCAAGAAGAAGGATAGGTTTCAGCAGGTGGCCATCACAGTTACCGTTGCGATCTCTGGTGGTCGATGGCTGTAGTTCAGGTGGAGGTCCCCCATCGTCTTGGAGAGATCGCAGTCGGGTCGACGCTGTTGGAGGTAACCGGCAGGGCCACTAGCCACTAGCAGGAGGGTACAGGCTCGCGGGTCCGGAGTGGTGGGCAACTTCGATCGTGAGCTCAAGAGGATCCCATGAGGTCATCGAGCGTGAGGGCTATCTGTGGGCAGGGCAGAGTCGTGTCAACACAAGTGCTTGTCCTTTACCATTACTGTCTTTGGGTGATCTTTGGTCCTCAGCCGTGGTGGTTCATGGAGGTCTTGTGCAGCAGGGAATCATGTCGACCGGGGTCGGGCCTCCCTGTGGCGATTCTCGGACTTTGGTGCTTCTTGGACAGGTCGGATGTCCTCGGGAGATTTGAGTCTTTATTGAAAGCAACAGTCTTCTCAGGAGCTTTGGAAGTTGCGTTGTGAGACAGGTCGCATGTTGAATAAATGAATGAATTAATGAAACTGGGTCTTATAAACCGCGGACTTAGCCCAAGGGCATCAAGGCGCTAAAAGCGGACAATGCATGGAGTCCGCTAAAGAATGTTAAGCTGCTGACTGAGTAAAAAGCCATGTCTTTAAAGCTTTGCGGAACAGCAAATGTGAGGGTAGACCAGAGAGATCATCAGGAAGAGAGTTCCAGAGTTCGGCGGCAACCGTAGAGAAGGCACGGCCTCCCCACCTGACCTTGCAGAACCTTGGCACTATGAGCAAATTCTTGTCTGCTGACCTAAGCTTCCTAGAGGGAATATATCGATGTAATATTGTCTTAATGACCTCTGTACCAAAGAAGGCCTTATGAACTAAGCATAAGGTTTTAAAGAGAATCCTAAGAAGTGGGAGACAGGCCGGTAGAGCTGAGGCCAAGGAAGTTGCCGTCTCCGGGCTTCAACTGCAGGGTGTCTTCTTGTCTCATAGGTTGTCACTGATCTGGGGGTCAGGTCTAGGAAGCCCCCTAAATACTAAATTTAATTTTAATCGAGAAACAAGTAGGGCCAATGGGTTGGCTACATCCTCTATTATGCCACCCTCCTGTGGGAGGGGCATAGACCTAGCCCTAATTGGAGGGGTCTCCCCATCTTCAAGATGGCAGGGATGAAAGGTTTGTCACCTCGACTCCCCCACCTTCGGGGTGAATCAGCAGAGGTGGCACATCTGCCCTTCTTCCAATTTTTCCCACCGGTTTCCCCACCCACAGTGGGGGTATAAAACAGGTGCTGCCATCGGCTGCTAGCAGGACAGGCTGGGGGTTGTATTACAAAGGCAGCAGTCCTTTGACACTTCCCTCTCAAACATTGGTACATCCTGGGGGAGGAGCTTTGGCACCTCTGCCCAGGATGTGCATTGTTTCTGGACCTAGGGAGCTGAGGCTCTCCACGTAGGGGTCCAGAAACATGTCTGTATGTGGTAGGCTACCTAAGGCCTGTCAGTACCCACACCAGGGTTGGCATGGTCTCAGGGGGATATCTCTGAGGTGCCCTCTGAGCATATGTTTTAATAAATCTCACAATGGCATCAGTGTGGATGTAATACAAGGTGATGTTTGCTACCAAACACTCCTGGTTTTTGTGAAGCCATCATGGTGTGTGGAACTCAAGTTGCCAAGTTCCCAGCCTATGTACTCTTTATGGATTCCCTGGCACTTACAATTTAGGGGGTAGACCGTAATACTGTAGGGGCATATCTGCTCATGTAGATATGCCCACACCTGGGATATAGTGCACCCTGCCTTAGGACTGGAAAGGCTTGCTAGAGGGGTGAGTTGCTCATATCTTAGTCTGTGCTAGCTGGCATGGCACACAAGCAGTGTGCCATGTCGACTTGGTCATTTTGTTACCTCACAGGGACCAGCCAGCTGTAGGGGCAATGGCATTGTCCTAGTGAGGGAGTCACAGGAGACCCTCTTCAGCCTCCAGGCCCAAGGTACCTCGGGTACCACTTACCAGGGGCTTACAGGGGAGCAGAAGCACCAATTGTGGACATGTTATCAGGGAAAGAACACTGGTACTGGGAACCTGAACATCAGGGACCCAGTACTTTACAGTCAAAGTTGCATCACCAGCCAGGCAAAAAGTTTGGCGTGGGTACTGCAACAGACCCCCATTTTCGCACAGCCATCATGACTTTATTTCAATGTAACTCACACCAGCCCTCTAAGTGATTCAAAGGAACAGACATCTGTTGCAACTGCAGTGCCTAAGACATTCGGGTGCCTGAGAACTGTGGTACCTTGCATGGTCCTGCAGTTCCAGAGTTGCAGACAACACCACATGAAGCCTGCAGCTGCCGTCTGTGAGTTTCACTCACCTAGGACTGACTTCCATCATGCTCCTTGTCCCTCCAGCTTCAAAATCGCAATCACCTGGATTAGGGTACACAGCTGCATTTTAAGGCAGCTCTGCAGCTAGTGGGGTTCAGGCTTTCATTCCTGTTTTCTCCTTTTCCATCATGGTGGTTTTTTGTCCTCAATTACTTTCTAGTTTTCCTAATCCTTTATGTTTTCTATAGTGTGATAGTTCATGTCACTTACTTTTCCTGTACTTATACTAGCTTCAATCTGAGTGAAGGGTGCATTGCAACAAAGCATTGTTCCTATGTTTGTTTCCTTCATCCCTCCACTTGCCGATCCCATCTTCTCACACCTGAAGAAATATTCTATCTGATTTTGGATTCCAGTTTTTTTCCAATTTTATGAAGTCTTTGTCTAACAAGGAGATTGTTTACACATTTTTCTCTTGAAAAGGCTGTAGCTTTCTGTAGGAAAGTGGTTTTCTGTTGCAGTACCCCCTCCCCCCTGTTAGCCAGATTGCTGATACTAACTTGACTAAGTATGTCCTGGGACCCTGCCAATCATGTTCCCAGGGACTGTGTTCTTTCCCCAAACGGTACCATTGCTCCATCAATTGATACAGTGTTGGCCCATTTATAAGTTCCTTGTAATAGGTACTAGTGATACCAAGGGCCTTGTGACAAGCGAGGGACCCTTAGGGTTGCAGCATGTAGTGTGCCACCCTAAAAACACATATACTCTGCCATTGCAGGCAATGTGTTGTGGTGTAGCTAAGCTAAATGTTTTGTTTAAATACTTTATTCGACAACATTGTCATAAAAGCTTTCATCCCTATCTAAACATAATAAATACTACTCTAATAATAAAAAACATATTAAATAACATGCATTAGTGCATTGCTGTCGAATAAGAATCATTAAAATTTACACATTAAGAAGTATCATCACAGACAAAGGGTAGATCATACAGTTCATGGGGGTTTTAAAGTGCGCGTGCGTATTATCCAAGCCCATCCTAGGAATTTGGCCACTGCAATTGCAAGTTGAGGGGCACAATTTGATTTCAGGACCCTGAAGGCCTCAACACATCTCCTTGTGCCCAGATTTTTACATGCCGGTTTCAGCCACCTATTCCTTGGGGCAGCGTATAATGGACATACGAATAAAAAATGCAAAATGTCTTCTACATGGGATTTACAATAAGAGCAAGTGCTAACATTACCAGGGGACCATTTGACAGTAAAAGCATTTAGGGGCAGGGTGCCAACTCTGAACTGGAAAAACAATTTCCTATCTAGAGGCTTGGAGATCAAATCCCAGTACTGTTCAAACATAGGGAAAGTTTTTAAGCTAAATGAGTCAGTGTGGCATACCTTCCTGGGTGCCATGCCTACACACCACTGCCTGTGGCATAGGTAAGTCACCCCTCTGGTAGGCCTTATGGCCATAAGGCAGGGTGCATTATACTACAGGTGAGGGCACAGCTACACAAGCAATATGCTAATAAAGTGTCTGAGTCCATTCTTGATTCAGAAAAGGGGGTGGTGATGAACAGAGTGTCTGAATTAAGCAGACCACTCTTACCCAGTCCAAAGATCAGGGCTTGATCCATCACCGTTTTTTAGCTCACTGCACCATCCAGGCTCAGAACCTGGCTACATGCAAATTAGTCTGACCCTGGCCCAGTGCATCATCGGAACAGGGCAGACCAAACTACCAAGCCAATTCTTATACTGGGAAGGAAACAAGCTTCCGGGGACCGGTTTCTGGCATTTCAGCCGTCTTCGGCCCGGCTTGCTTGAATCCTGATGGTGCAATGAGCAAGGGACTCACATCTGAGTATACCCATCCACGCTTTTGGTGGACAAAAACGATTCAGAAAAGGGGGTGGTGATGAACAGAGTGTCTGAATTAAGCAGACCACTCTTACCCAGTCCAAAGATCAGGGCTTGATCCATCACCGTTTTTTAGCTCACTGCACCATCCCAGCTCAGAACCTGGGTACATGCAAATTAGTCTGACCCTGGCCCAGTGCATCATGGGAACAGGGCAGACCAAACTACCAAGCCAATTCTTATACTGGGAAGGAAACAAGCTTCCGGGGACCGGTTTCTGGCATTTCAGCCGTCTTCAGCCCGGCTTGCTTGAATCCTGATGGTGCAATGAGCAAGGGACTCACATCTGACTATACCCTTCCACGCTTATGGTGGACAAAAACGATTCAGAAAAGGGGGTGGTGATGAACAGAGTGTCTGAATTAAGCAGACCACTCTTACCCAGTCCAAAGATCAGGGCTTGATCCATCACCGTTTTGTAGCTCACTGCACCATCCCAGCTCAGAACCTGGCTACATGCAAATTAGTCTGACCCTGGCCCAGTGCATCATGGGAACAGGGCAGACCAAACTACCAAGCCAATTCTTATACTGGGAAGGAAACAAGCTTCCGGGGACCGGTTTCTGGCATTTCAGCCGACTTCGGCCCGGCTTGCTTGAATCCTGATGGTGCAATGAGCAAGGGACTCACATCTGAGTATACCCTTCCACGCTTATGGTGGACAAAAACGATTCAGAAAAGGGGGTGGTGATAACCAGAGTGTCTGAATTAAGTGGACCACTCTTACCCAGTCCAAAGATCAGGGCTTGATCCATCACCGTTTTTTAGCTCACTGCACCATCCCAGCTCAGAACCTGGCTACATGCAAATTAGTCTGACCCTGGCCCAGTGCATCATGGGAACAGGGCAGACCAAACTACCAAGCCAATTCTTATACTGGGAAGGAAACAAGCTTCCGGGGACTGGTTTCTGGCATTTCAGCCGTCTTCGGCTCGGCTTGCTTGAATCCTGATGGTGCAATGAGCAAGGGACTCACATCTGAGTATACCCTTCCACGCTTATGGTGAACAAAAACGATTCAGAAAAGGGGGTGGTGATGAACAGAGTGTCTGAATTAAGCAGACCACTCTTACCCAGTCCAAAGATAAGGGCTTGATCCATCACCGTTTTTTAGCTCACTGCACCATCCCAGCTCAGAACCTGGCTACATGCAAATTAGTCTGACCCTGGCCCAGTGCATCATGGGAACAGGGCAGACCAAACTACCAAGCCAATTCGAATACTGGGAAGGAAACAAGCTTCCGGGGACCGGTTTCTGGCATTTCAGCCGTCTTCGGACCGGCTTGCTTGAATCCTGATGGTGCAATGAGCAAAGGACTCACATCTGAGTATACCCTTCCACGCTTATGGTGGACAAAAACGATTCAGAAAAGGGGGTGGTGATGAACAGAGTGTCTGAATTAAGCAGACCACTCTTACCCAGTCCAAAGATCAGGGCTTGATCCATCACCGTTTTTTAACTCACTGCACCATCCCAGCTCAGAACCTGGCTACATGCAAATTAGCCTGACCCTGGCCCAGTGCATCATGGGAACAGGGCAGACCAAACTACCAAGCCAATTCTTATACTGGGAAGGAAACAAGCTTCCGGGGACCGGTTTCTGGCATTTCAGCCGTCTTCGGCCCGGCTTGCTTGAATCCTGATGGTGCAATGAGCAAGGGACTCACATCTGAGTATACCCTTCCACGCTTATGGTGGACAAAAACGATTCAGAAAAGGGGGTGGTGATGAACAGAGGGTCTGAATTAAGCAGACCACTCTTACCCAGTCCAAAGATCAGGGCTTGATCCATCACCGTTTTTTAGCTCACTGCACCATCCCAGCTCAGAACCTGGCTACATGCAAATTAGTCTGACCCTGGCCCAGTGCATCATGGGAACAGGGCAGACCAAACTACCAAGCCAATTCTTATACTGGGAAGGAAACAAGCTTCCGGGGACCGGTTTCTGGCATTTCAGCCGTCTTCGGCCCGGCTTGCTTGAATCCTGATGGTGCAATGAGCAAGGGACTCACATCTGAGTATACCCTTCCACGCTTATGGTGGACAAAAACGATTCAGAAAAGGGGGTGGTGATGAACAGAGTGTCTGAATTAAGCAGACCACTCTTACCCAGTCCAAAGATCAGGGCTTGATCCATCACCGTTTTATAGCTCACTGCACCATCCCAGCTCAGAACCTGGCTACATGCAAATTAGTCTGACCCTGGCCCAGTGCATCATGGGAACAGGGCAGACCAAACTACCAAGCCAATTCTTATACTGGGAAGGAAACAAGCTTCCGGGGACCGGTTTCTGGCATTTCAGCCATCTTCGGCCCGGCTTGCTTGAATCCTGATGGTGCAATGAGCAAGGGACTCACATCTGAGTATACCCTTCCACGCTTATGGTGGACAAAAACGATTCAGAAAAGGGGGTGGTGATGAACAGAGTGTCTGAATTAAGCTGACCACTCTTACCCAGTCCAAAGATCAGGGCTTGATCCATCACCGTTTTTTAGCTCACTGCACCATCCCAGCTCAGAACCTGGCTACATGCAAATTAGTCTGACCCTGGCCCAGTGCATCATGGGAACAGGGCAGACCAAACTACCAAGCCAATTCTTATACTGGGAAGGAAACAAGCTTCTGGGGACCGGTTTCTGGCATTTCAGCCGTCTTCGGCCCGGCTTGCTTGAATCCTGATGGTGCAATGAGCAAGGGACACACATCTGAGTATACCCTTCCATGCTTATGGTGGACAAAAACGATTCAGAAAAGGGGGTGGTGATGAACAGAGTGTCTGAATTAAGCAGACCACTCTTACCCAGTCCAAAGATCAGGGCTTGATCCATCACCGTTTTTTAGCTCACTGCACCATTCCAGCTCAGAACCTGGCTACATGCAAATTAGTCTGACCCTGGCCCAGTGCATCATGGGAACAGGGCAGACCAAACTACCAAGCCAATTCTTATACTGGGAAGGAAACAAGCTTCCGGGGACCGGTTTCTGGCATTTCAGCCGTCTTCGGCCCGGCTTGCTTGAATCCTGATGGTGCAATGAGCAAGGGACTCACATCTGAGTATACCCTTCCACGCTTATGGTGGACAAAAACGATTCAGAAAAGGGGGTGGTGATGAACAGAGTGTCTGAATTAAGCAGACCACTCTTACCCAGTCCAAAGATCAGGGCTTGATCCATCACCGTTTTATAGCTCACTGCACCATCCCAGCTCAGAACCTGGCTACATGCAAATTAGTCTGACCCTGGCCCAGTGCATCATGGGAACAGGGCAGACCAAACTACCAAGCCAATTCTTATACTGGGAAGGAAACAAGCTTCCGGGGACCGGTTTCTGGCATTTCAGCCATCTTCGGCCCGGCTTGCTTGAATCCTGATGGTGCAATGAGCAAGGGACTCACATCTGAGTATACCCTTCCACGCTTATGGTGGACAAAAACGATTCAGAAAAGGGGGTGGTGATGAACAGAGTGTCTGAATTAAGCTGACCACTCTTACCCAGTCCAAAGATCAGGGCTTGATCCATCACCGTTTTTTAGCTCACTGCACCATCCCAGCTCAGAACCTGGCTACATGCAAATTAGTCTGACCCTGGCCCAGTGCATCATGGGAACAGGGCAGACCAAACTACCAAGCCAATTCTTATACTGGGAAGGAAACAAGCTTCTGGGGACCGGTTTCTGGCATTTCAGCCGTCTTCGGCCCGGCTTGCTTGAATCCTGATGGTGCAATGAGCAAGGGACACACATCTGAGTATACCCTTCCATGCTTATGGTGGACAAAAACGATTCAGAAAAGGGGGTGGTGATGAACAGAGTGTCTGAATTAAGCAGACCACTCTTACCCAATCCAAAGATCAGGGCTTGATCCATCACCGTTTTTTAGCTCACTGCACCATCCCAGCTCAGAACCTGGCTACATGCAAATTAGTCTGACCCTGGCCCAGTGCATCATGGGAACAGGGCAGACCAAACTACCAAGCCAATTCTTATACTGGGAAGGAAACAAGCTTCCGGGGAGCGGTTTCTGGCATTTCAGCCGTCTTCCGCCCGGCTTGCTTGAATCCTGATGGTGCAATGAGCAAGGGACTCACATCTGAGTATACCCTTCCATGCTTATGGTGGACAAAAACGATTCAGAAAAGGGGGTGGTGATGAACAGAGTGTCTGAATTAAACAGACCACTCTTACCCAGTCCAAAGATCAGGGCTTGATCCATCACCGTCCCTTTCTCACTGCACCATCAGGATTCAAGCAAGCCGGGCCGAAGAAGGCTGAAATGCCAGAAACCGGTCCCCGGTAGCTTGTCTCCTTTCTGGTGAAGAATTGGCTTGGTAGTTTAGTCTGCCCTGTTCCCATGATGCACTGGGCCAGGGACAGACTGATTTGCATATAGCCAGGTTCTGAGCTAGGATGGTGCAGTGAGATAAATAACGGTGATGGATCAAGCCCTGATCTTTGGACTGGGTAAGAGTGGTCTGCTTAATTCAGACACTCTGTTCATCACCACCCCCTTTTCTGAATCGTTTTTGGCCACTATAGGTGTGGCAGGGTATACTCAGACATGAGTCCCTTTGTCACTGCACCATAAGGATTCAAGCAAGCCGGGCCGAAGAAGGCTGAAATGCCAGAAACCGGTCCCCGGTAGCTTGTCTCCTTTCTGGTGAAGAATTGGCTTGGTAGTTTAGTCTGCCCTGTTCCCATGATGCACTGGGCCAGGGACAGACTGATTTGCATATAGCCAGGTTCTGAGCTGGGATGGTGCAGTGAGATAAATAACGGTGATGGATCAAGCCCTGATCTTTGGACTGGGTAAGAGTGGTCTGCTTAATTCAGACACTCTGTTCATCACCACCCCCTTTTCTGAATCGTTTTTGGCCACTATAGGTGTGGCAGGGTATACTCAGACATGAGTCCCTTTCTCACTGCACCATCAGGATTCAAGCAAGCCGGGCCGAAGAAGGCTGAAATGCCAGAAACCGGTCCCCGGTAGCTTGTCTCCTTTCTGGTGAAGAATTGGCTTGGTAGTTTAGTCTGCCCTGTTCCCATGATGCACTGGGCCAGGGACAGACTGATTTGCATATAGCCAGGTTCTGAGCTGGGATGGTGCAGTGAGATAAATAACGGTGATGGATCAAGCCCTGATCTTTGGACTGGGTAAGAGTGGTCTGCTTAATTCAGACACTCTGTTCATCACCACCCCCTTTTCTGAATCGTTTTTGGCCACTATAGGTGTGGCAGGGTATACTCAGACATGAGTCCCTTTCTCACTGCACCATCAGGATTCAAGCAAGCCGGGCCGAAGAAGGCTGAAATGCCAGAAACCGGTCCCCGGTAGCTTGTCTCCTTTCTGGTGAATAATTGGCTTGGTAGTTTAGTCTGCCCTGTTCCCATGATGCACTGGGCCAGGGACAGACTGATTTGCATATAGCCAGGTTCTGAGCTGGGATGGTGCAGTGAGATAAATAACGGTGATGGATCAAGCCCTGATCTTTGGACTGGGTAAGAGTGGTCTGCTTAATTCAGACACTCTGTTCATCACCACCCCCTTTTCTGAATTGAGTCCATTCTTGGACACTGTAAAGACCGTGAAGCGATTTTGAGTACATGTTTGTCAACATGAACTTCACAGCTCCATGATTCATTTGCTGAAGACTGAGAAGTTTGGTATCAAAATCCTCAGCATAATAAACCCACACTGATGCCAGTGATGGATTTATTATGAAATGCTCTCAGGGGGTATCTTAGCGATGCCCCATGAAAAACAACCAGCTTCTAGTGTATTGGCCGACCCAACCAGTCTCTGTCAGCTAGCCTCCACCAGACAGGTTTCTGACCTTGTGGGGTGTGAGCCTTTCTGCTCTCGGAGGTCAGAAACAAAGCCTGCTCTGGATGATGGTGCTTCTCACGTCCCTCTTGCAGGAACAGTGGCACTTGGTGAGGAGCCTCAAAGCTCTCACATTGTGTTACCCTCATTTGGCCTGCTCCAAATAGTGGAAATGCCCACCCCCTGTACTAGCCTCAATTTTTGGTGGCAGAACAGATGGGAAAATTAGTAAGCAGAGTAGGTGTGTCTACCTAAGCCTGGCACACACCTAGGGTGGGCAGGAGCTTAGGTAAAACCCTGTCTTTAAAATTCCCCATCTTGGTTGGGAGAATTAGGACCAATAGGGATAAGGATGTGCCCCTCTGCCAAAAAGGAGGAGGCACCGAAAGGGTATAGTAACCCTAAGGGACAGTAGACATTGGCTATTGCCGCCCACCCTCAGTAACACCCTTACATTTTTTATTTAAGGGCTTCCCTGAGCCTTCTTCCTCAGGTTCAATGGCCTGAGAAGAAGAAGTATCGAAGAGGCTGCAGCAGCGAAGGAGGAAGACGACAACTGACTTGGCCCAGCCCTACCAGCCTGCCTCCCGCTTCAAGGACCCTGCTCGCAGAAATGGGCGTGTACCGTAGCCACCAACCTCCGAGAACTACAGAGGCTCTTTTCTCCCATAGCAGAAGATTTGTCCAGAAAGAAACAAATCCAGGTAGATCCGTGGCCCTTTTACCACTCTGCACCCGTCACCCATGGTCCACGTGCAGTTGGCCTATCAACCCAGTGACTTCTTACTGGCGATCCTGACCTGAGATTCAGCACTGGACGACCTCTCCTGAACTTCCCTGCGACACCTGAAGCCTCTTCGTAAAGGGTTCCTCTGACCGTGACTGGATCTGGTGAAAAAACCTGATGCCTAAAGACACCCCAGCACCCGCAGCCCCCAGGCCTTGGAGTGCCTATTCAATGGTGTCCTGGCATCCCCTCACTATCCAACTCACCTCTCCATTTGTTTGATTCCTTCTACCAGTCTTCTGGTCTGAAGCTGCAGCCAGTTTCTCGAACTGAGGACTTCTAGTGATTTCTATAGGGCACCCAACAACTGATTCACCCCTCACCCGGCTGGCCCTGTGCCGCTGGTGGTGCAGCTTTGGTGCTACTTGGTGGCCCCTACAGTGCTTACCTCATACCCCAGGATTTGTCTCTTAACCGCAAACAGTGCCTCTTTGAGGTGCCCCTTGCCCCATAGGCTAATATTGGGCCCAGTGACCTCTGCAGCCGGCCGCCCCAGTGCCGCTGGTGGTGCAGTACCTACCTTGGTCCGACCTTTGCGCTGTGTTGGTCAAACCCCCCAAAGACTGAACTTGTAAGTTGAGTGCTTACCTGAATATTACTTATGAATCTTTCTTCCAGTAGGATTGCATTGGTTTGTCTCTGCATTGCACAAAGTGTTGAGTCTGAGGATAATACAAAGTATCTCTTTAAACAATTAAAAGTATTCCAGGCACCTGTAAAGGTATTTTAAATGTTTATACAAGCAGTTGCCAACTGTATATTGAAAGTATTGCATTTCTGAAAAGTCTACTTACCCGTAATGGAGTCGCACTTCTTTCCTAAAATAAAAGTAACTAAAGTAATATTTTTGTCAACATTGGCCTGGAGTTAGTCATTGAGTGTGTGTTCCTGCCTTGTATGAGAGTGTACAACAAATGCAATCACATTACTCTCTGATAATCCTACCTGCTCAGCCCAACTACCACTAAATTGAGAGCAAGGTATTATCTTCTTTATCCTCTGCTATACCTTTGAGGGCTCACTGGACTCTGTGCACATTAAATCTCTATTTGATATAGTATATACAAAGCCAGCTTCCTACACTTTTCAAGGGCACTTGCCTACCACATATTCCAGTGTGTGGTGACATCGTCGGTTCTGGAAACAACTGCTCGTACATCAGAAAGTGGAAGATCCGGACTTGGATTACAGGTAAGTGTCCAGATCTGAACAACACCAGTATTTTCACAGTACAGTGGATGTAATATTCAGCTGTCCGGTGCTCAGCCATCTTCCCACTGGGCCGTCAGCCACATAGTGAACTGTAATTGGGCTCATCATCCTGGGTCCTCCAGCACGGGTCCTCCAAGCCCCTGGTCCTGCTCGGTTGTTGGTTTCAGGTGCGATCAAGACTTGTCCCTCTGATGCTCATTGGCAAAGGTCGCTGCTGCATGTAGCGCGGAGGCTCTGTCCTTGTGCATACTTGTCATTCTGACCAGGTGTCTACCCAGTTGCCATACACCTCCCTAGGTCCGTCTTCTGTTCTCCGTTGACTAGGATGGGCCAGACAATTGTGAGAGCTCTAAGTCACCTTCCTGAGCGTCCATATACTGGCTTGTTGCATTGTCCAAAAACACGCGGAGGTCCTCTGGGTCATAAAAGTCTTTGGAGTTGCCGTCCTTGGTGATGCAGAGTCTAGCAGGTTTGAAGAGGCTGTACTTAATGTTCAGTTGCCGGAGCCGGGGCCTGAAAGATAGAAAGGTTTTGTGCCGGTCATTCGTTTCTTTAGATAAAACAGCGGCCATCCGGATGCTTTAGCCGTCCTGGGTGAACGACCCCTGTACTCATGCTGCTGCTAGGATTTGCCTTGTCTCATTGTGGCGTAAAAAGCAGACAATAAGCGGCCTTGGGCGCACGTTGGAATCCTAGCCGAGCGGTCCTATGTGGTGGGCCCTCTGTATATCCAGGGGTGGATCAAAGGTGACTCCAAGGAGCCTCTGAAGGGTATCCTTCAAGAACGCAGCTGCATTAGGGCCCTCAACAGATTCCGGAAATCCAAAGAAGCGGACATTATTCCTGCGGTTGCTGTCCTCCAAGTCGAAAAGCTTGCTGCGTAGGAAGAGGATTTTTTATCTCTATCCGGTATGGTGATCAGCTCGCCCTCCACTACTGTCAGCCTCTGGTCAAGTGCCTCCACACAGGAGTGAAACCGGCCAGGTCTGCCCGTATAGATTTTGCTTCATCCACGAGTTTGGAGATCCTAGAATCCATCCCCTCCAATCTGCGATTGACTGAGGAGATCTCCTTTAAAAAGCGGTCCATAGTGACTCCCTCTGCTGGGGTCGTCGAGGGGGCCGGGGGAATGTTCGCCTGTTTGGCGCCGGCTTTCGCAGCCATAGTGCGCGGTTGATGCTTCACCGCCTCCGTGAATAAGAGTTGCCTGGAGGTCTTGCTCCCTTGTTTTGTCATAGTCATTCATGCCCCCGGTACTGCGTATCGTCGTCCCCAGCCGGAGGGGGAGGGGTGAGGCGGGGGTATCTACCCCCACAGGGATATGCAGGTGTTCCTTTGAAGGTCTCCCCATCTAATATGGAGAGCTTTGGTTCTCTCTCCGCGGACTCGCAAGTGCAGCCCCAGGGCGTCAGGACCACGTTGCAGTAGGGGGGAGTGAAGCTGAGCAGAAAGGCACTGTAGTGGGTTCCCTTCTACTAGGGCTATCGAGATGTGTCTCTCTTCAGAGAGGTAGTCCTGTCCCTCTGGTAGGCGGTCTACCGCCGATCTTCCACCTTTTCTGCACCCCTTTGCAAAGAGGGTATCTCCGTGCCTGTGCCAGATGGGGACAGGTGACTATGGTGCACTCACTTTCGCTGGTGGAGCAGACACCTAAAGTGCAGGTGGCGCTTATCACTCAGGTCGGGGCGAGAGACAGTCCATGCTGTAGTAAATTAAAGATGCTCCTGTACCTTAGTTAGCCGTCCGCCACCATTCTCCCTCTTCATCTGCCCCACGCCGCAAGGTGAAAAGATTCATGTGGGAGGGCGCCTAAGAGTGTGGTGTTTGTCTCTTGCTGGGGACTGAGGGGCTGTCCATGTAGTAGTGTGGTGTATGGCGAAACCAGTCTCCAGAACCAGTTCCTGCTCTGCGCGATCTTGCTGCTGTGATGGGAGGTAGGGCCAGGCAGCCACTCGAGGTCAAGGCTGAAGGCAGGCCGCAGGCCCAGGAATCGCTCAGAGCTCCACCGAACCCTCCGAACGCTCCTCAGACCCTGAGATAGGGCCGGAGCCGGTGGAGGTCTGGGGGAGAGATCTGTCCTCGTGTCCACCGAGAGCGTCTCAGGGAGCAGCCCCAGTCCCTCAGCAGCTCACCTCCCAGTCAAAAGGCAGGGCCGGATGATCGCTCTCGGTTTGCAGTTCATCCACAAGATTGCTGTCCCCTCTATCCACTCCGCAGATGTGGCGATGCAGCCGGAGCGGGGGCAGTATTTGCAGCAATGAAGGGCGCTTCCGGGCTCGATGGGTAGCCTTGGCTCTGCCGAGTCCCACAGCAAACACAGGAGGCGGGGTTAGTTACTCGAGGCCGAGGCTGCTAACATGCCTCCAGGACCAAGAATCTTCCGACGGTGTGCCACCTCGGCCATACCTTCTTCAGCCGCAGCGGCTACACCGGAGCATCCGGAAGGGTCCCCACCTCTAAAGCCAGTGGGATGATATCACAGGGCCACCTCCAGAATGCCGCATTCCCCGCCCGAAGGCTCTCTCAGAGAAGAGCTTGTTTCCTTGGCAGCCATCTTACTTTGAGGCCAGACCACGCCCCCCAACACCAGCATTTTTAAGGACCACTTATCCACTTATATTCTTTATTCTGAAGTGGCATCAAGATTTATTAATACCCAGTTACCCAGGTATCCTCTTTAGATCCAATAACCACCGGCATCTCTTCAGGGCCTGCATCAATTAATCTGTTTTACAGCAACATTTTACCTACATCACTTTCATATCTTTCAGGCTAAAAAGTGACAGCGCCAATTTTTCAAAGACTGTACTACACTATCTTAGGTCTTGTATATACTGTTTTTTTTCCATTCTTCTCCTTGGCATCAAAAACCAGAAGCATATCTTCCAGAACTGGTATCCAAGTGACCTATTTTGGCTAAGAAGGTACCAGCATCTCGTCAGACACACCTATCTAGTTAAGGCTAAAAGAGCACCAGTAACTCACAGAAATGTCTGTGTATGTTTTTGCAAGCTGAAAGGACTCCAACATCTGTTAATCAATTCAGAGCCTCGTAGGTCACTCCGAACAAAACATATTTGAATTTCTTTAGGCCCAAGTAGCCATTCATTGTATTAAGGAGAAAAATGTTCTGGCTTTGCTTCATAGCCAGGTCTCTGCTCACCTTCGGATGGCTGAAAAGGCACCAGCAGATGTTTAGAGCCACATATATTTTGCAGGTCAAATATCCTCCATCATCTCCACACACCCAGATATCCACTTGAATTCTTGATGCTGAAAAGGCACTTTTATCTATCCTTTGTAAAAGACCCAATCATCGACTTTGTGGCCAAAATGCATTAGCATATCTCGGGCTGCAATACAATAAAACACCAGCAATTCTGCAGGGATGGCCAAAGCTTATGTGTTCCTCTGGTCAAGAAAGACTGCTATACACTTCAGAGTTCCATATTTATTCATAATTTTAAGGCCGAACAGCATCAATATATTTTCAGGGAAAGATATCGGCTCATTGCCTTTATGCCTGATGGTGCCTACATCTCGCCAATGTGATAGAACTGCTCAATGTCTTCAGACAAATAAAGCACAATCACCTTTTTGGGTTCAGATATTTCCTTGTCTTCCTATGGCGAAATTGGCAAAATCTTCTTTTTAGAAACAGGTGTGAAGTGGCCTTGTTCAAGCCAAAAAGACCCAAAACCTGTTCATGTTCAGGTGACTGCTCTCTTCTTCATTGCATAAAGGGCCCAGCAACTCTTTAGTTTCAAATATCGGCTTGTAATCCACAGTCCAGAAAAAGGCAACACCTGTTAATGGTAAGGCAAATGGTCAACATATTTCTACCAATTAGGCACCCTTAATCTTATCAGAACAAGGTACCCATTCTTCATCTTGAGACAGCTAGGAAACAGTCACCACAGATCCAGATATCTCCAAATACTGATTAGGCAGAAGAGCCTGGTATCCACTCTTCTCCTTGGTAAAAAGAAAAAAAAGTAATCAGCATCTCTTCAGGATAAACAATCAAAACGACATCATGTTGCAGTGTAGCGTGGTAAAATTATGTATTATACGCCTACTCCCATGTATTCCTCTAACCGTACTGGGCCCTTTAATATTAGAGAACTGCAGCGCTTTTATCTACCACAGAGGCAATGATTATCTGATGAATCTTTCTCTGCCGATAGGAGGGTTGAACACTCGGGTAACCAAATTAACAGTCCAAAGAGGAGCATTAATTGACAGCCACCTCACAAATTAGAGGTCAAATTTAGGTACATCACTTTTAAGACCATGCTGTCAAAATAAAAAATAGCGACAGGAAGACCCAAACTCCTAAAGAAGTTAAGTCGAGTAAGAATAATGTTGACCAAAATATCTGCAACACAAATCAAAAGAAGAAGCACTTGATGTTCTGTTAGAGCTTGATGATTCTTCCACCACTACATTTAAATCATGTGTAAACAGCACCGTTTACATGGACGAACCCACAGGACTCAATAATAGACTCAGAGAGAGATTTGATTAATTTGGTTATTGTATCAAAGATTCAAAATTCATATCCACAAGTAATTTCTTGAGAAATTCAGTTAAGAGTACCACAGCCTTTAAAATCTGAAACAGCTACAGAGTTACAGAGTCTTACCACCAATAAGGCAGAAGGTGAAAAGATTCATGTGGGAGGGCGCCTAAGAGTGTGGTGTTTGTCTCTTGCTGGGGACTGAGGGGCTGTCCATGTAGTAGTGTGGTGTATGGCGAAACCAGTCTCCAGAACCAGTTCCTGCTCTGCGCGATCTTGCTGCTGTGATGGGAGGTAGGGCCAGGCAGCCACTCGAGGTCAAGGCTGAAGGCAGGCCGCAGGCCCAGGAATCGCTCAGAGCTCCACCGAACCCTCCGAACGCTCCTCAGACCCTGAGATAGGGCCGGAGCCGGTGGAGGTCTGGGGGAGAGATCTGTCCTCGTGTCCACCGAGAGCGTCTCAGGGAGCAGCCCCAGTCCCTCAGCAGCTCACCTCCCAGTCAAAAGGCAGGGCCGGATGATCGCTCTCGGTTTGCAGTTCATCCACAAGATTGCCGTCCCCTCTATCCACTCCGCAGATGTGGCGATGCAGCCGGAGCGGGGGCAGTATTTGCAGCAATGAAGGGCGCTTCCGGGCTCGATGGGTAGCCTTGGCTCTGCCGAGTCCCACAGCAAACACAGGAGGCGGGGTTAGTTACTCGAGGCCGAGGCTACTAACATGCCTCCAGGACCAAGAATCTTCCGACGGTGTGCCACCTCGGCCATACCTTCTTCAGCCGCAGCGGCTACACCGGAGCATCCGGAAGGGTCCCCACCTCTAAAGCCAGTGGGATGATATCACAGGGCCACCTCCAGAATTCCGCATTCCCCGCCCGGAGGCTCTCTCAGAGAAGAGCTTGTCTCCTAGGCAGCCATCTTACTTTGAGGCCAGACCACGCCCCCCAACACGAGCATTTTTAAGGACCACTTATCCACTTATATTCTTTATTCTGAAGTGGCATCAAGATTTATTAATACCCAGTTACCCAGGTATCCTCTTTAGATCCAATAACCACCGGCATCTCTTCAGGGCCTGCATCAATTAATCTGTTTTACAGCAACATTTTACCTACATCACTTTCATATCTTTCAGGCTAAAAAGTGACAGCGCCAATTTTTCAAAGACTGTACTACACTATCTTAGGTCTTGTATATACTGTTTTTTTTCCATTCTTCTCCTTGGCATCAAAAACCAGAAGCATATCTTCCAGAACTGGTATCCAAGTGACCTATTTTGGCTAAGAAGGTACCAGCATCTCGTCAGACACACCTATCTAGTTAAGGCTAAAAGAGCACCAGTAACTCACAGAAATGTCTGTGTATGTTTTTGCAAGCTGAAAGGACTCCAACATCTGTTAATCAATTCAGAGCCTCGTAAGTCACTCCGAACAAAACATATTTGAATTTCTTTAGGCCCAAGTAGCCATTCATTGTATTAAGGAGAAAAATGTTCTGGCTTTGCTTCATAGCCAGGTCTCTGCTCACCTTCGGATGGCTGAAAAGGCACCAGCAGATGTTTAGAGCCACATATATTTTGCAGGTCAAAAATCCTCCATCATCTCCACACACCCAGATATCCACTTGAATTCTTGATGCTGAAAAGGCACTTTTATCTATCCTTTGTAAAAGACCCAATCATCGACTTTGTGGCCAAAAGGCATTAGCATATCTCGGGCTGCAATACAATAAAACACCAGCAATTCTGCAGGGATGGCCAAAGCTTATGTGTTCCTCTGGTCAAGAAAGACTGCTATACACTTCAGAGTTCCATATTTATTCATAATTTTAAGGCCGAACAGCATCAATATATTTTCAGGGAAAGATATCGGCTCATTGCCTTTATGCCTGATGGTGCCTACATCTCGCCAATGTGATAGAACTGCTCAATGTCTTCAGACAAATAAAGCACAATCACCTTTTTGGGTTCAGATATTTCCTTGTCTTCCTATGGCGAAATTGGCAAAATCTTCTCTTTAGAAACAGGTGTGAAGTGGCCTTGTTCAAGCCAAAAAGACCCAAAACCTGTTCATGTTCAGGTGACTGCTCTCTTCTTCATTGCATAAAGGGCCCAGCAACTCTTTAGTTTCAAATATCGGCTTGTAATCCACAGTCCAGAAAAAGGCAACACCTGTTCATGGTAAGGCAAATGGTCAACATATTTCTACCAATTAGGCACCCTTAATCTTATCAGAACAAGGTACCCATTCTTCATCTTGAGACAGCTAGGAAACAGTCACCACAGATCCAGATATCTCCAAATACTGATTAGGCAGAAGAGCCTGGTATCCACTCTTCTCCTTGGTAAAAAGAAAAAAAAGTAATCAGCATCTCTTCAGGATAAACAATCAAAACGACATCATGTTGCAGTGTAGCGTGGTAAAATTATGTATTATACGCTTACTCCCATGTATTCCTCTAACCGTACTGGGCCCTTTAATATTAGAGAACTGCAGCGCTTTTATCTACCACAGAGGCAATGATTATCTGATGAATCTTTCTCTGCCGATAGGAGGGTTGAACACTCGGGTAACCAAATTAACTGTCCAAAGAGGAGCATTAATTGACAGCCACCTCACAAATTAGAGGTCAAATTTAGGTACATCACTTTTAAGACCATGCTGTCAAAATAAAAAATAGCGACAGGAAGACCCAAACTCCTAAAGAAGTTAAGTCGAGTAAGAATAATGTTGACCAAAATATCTGCAACACAAATCAAAAGAAGAAGCACTTGATGTTCTGTTAGAGCTTGATGATTCTTCCACCACTACATTTAAATCATGTGTAAACAGCACAGTTTACATGGACGAACCCACAGGACTCAATAATAGACTCAGAGAGAGATTTGATTAATTTGGTTATTGTATCAAAGATTCAAAATTCATATCCACAAGTAATTTCTTGAGAAATTCAGTTAAGAGTACCACAGCCTTTAAAATCTGAAACAGCTACAGAGTTACAGAGTCTTACCACCAATAAGGCAGAAGGATAATCTGTTGTCTAACAGCTCAGATCCTAAGAGGATGGAAATGGGGTTCAGTTTTAGAGCTCATTAACCTCTTCCATGCTTGTGACGAGCTGAGCTCGTCATGAGGCACAGTGCAGCTGCACTCATGACGAGCTGAGCTCGTCACAGCCGTTGGAACGTTCGCACGCGGGGATAATTTCCCAGCTGTGCTGAACGTTCGAAAACGGGTGTGGCTGTGACGAGCTCAGCTCAGCTCGTCGTGAGTGCAGCTCGACTGTGCCTCATGACTAGCTCAGCTCGTCACAAGCATAGCGGCGCCGCGCGCGGCCCCTCTCCCCCCGCACAGCGGGGGGAAAACACCCGCAGCGAAGGGGTTAAGGCCTAGTCCATTAGCATAAACAAAGAAAATAGGGAAAATGGGAAAATGTAAATGGTTCAGCGAGAAGGTTCAGACCATCAACTACCAACTGTGGCATCGACCTGGCAGTCAAAAAGAAATTGATCAGCATAGCATCAGAATGGTGCTCATCACGAAGCAAAAATCTTCTGGTTTGCCCCTACTTTGGGATTTCTTCTTTCGTAAGGTTTTTTAAGATCCTCCCGGTGAGGTGGCATCACACCACCATCAAAAGACTATCATAAATCTGTATTCTCATAGTGCCATCTAGGACACTTGAAACATCGAGATGATTTCTCCTGCTAGTCATGAAAAACGAAAGATTTAGAGTCCTCATGAGCATAGTTTCAATAAAAAGATACAAAGGGTCCGATGTAGGTAAATCTACATTTACCACTTCATAAATACCGAATCATACCGAATCGGTATTTATGAAGTGGTAAATTAGAGGGGGGGAGATGTAGGTATTTCAGATTCGGTAAATACCGAATCTGTAAGATTCGGTATTTACCGATTCTGTAAATACCGATTCGGTATCCCCCATTGCTTCCTATGGGCCTTGAAGCCCATAGGAATCAATGGGCATTACCGAATCGGTAATTACCGATTCGGTAATTACCGATTTGTGCAAGGGTGCAGGGGGTGTCACTTTGACACCCTCCAGCACCCCAAAAAAAGGCATGTGAGCCATGTGGCACACAGACATGCCCTAAGGGCATGTCTGTCTGTCACATGTGACATCTGACACATGTGCATGCACACCTGGATTCGGTATTTTAACACCCAATTGGATTGGGTGTTAAAATACCGAATCTGAAGGGCCTGTGGGACTGAAAGTAGTCCCACCTACATCCCAAATTTAAAAAATCGGTAAAATTACCGATTCGGTATTTTTGCGATTCGGTAATTTTACCGAATCTGTAAAATACCGAATCGGACAAAAAAAGGTCCCCTACATCTCAGTAGGCCAAATACCGGTCGGAAACGGCCGAAATCGGCCGTTTCCGACCGGTATTTGGTACCTACATCGGGCCCAAAGTAAATAGTCTATAGCAATAGCTGAAAGGCTATTTCCACAGGAATAGTTCACTGTGAACATTGAAGAAACGTTCTGGAATGTCAGGGTGTAGACATGTACAAGACAAGTAAGCAACATTTCTCTTGTAGAAAATGACCCATTGTATTAAATCAGGGGAAAGGTCGGCACTAAAGAAAAAGAATTTCGAAAATGCCTTTAATTTAGCATTGAACGTTTAAATAAAATGAGCTGTAACCCAACATCACATATAACAAAATATAATCAATTCAAATAAAGAAATATATAGAACTTTCACAAATCATTATTACATGAAAATAGCTAACGTTGGAAATACCTTATCATCACACTTTTTCCACAATATTCATATGAGCATGTTTTTCTGATTTCATTTTAAAAAATAGTTTTTTTATTTTCATAACCTATTGAAGCTCTAGTATTCCTATGCAAAGGTTCAAGCTTGTACTACAATTCTACATGTTTTTACACCAACTTTTCTAACTGGTGCACTCCCACGGTAAGCATGAAAAACACTGAGGGCCCGATGTAGGTAGGCCGTTACCGATCGGTAACGGCCGAAAATACCGATTTTTGGCCCTTACCGATCGGTAAACAGCCATCGAGATGTAGGGAACCAAAAACATTAATAATCGGAGTGAAAACCGAATCGGAATGAGTACCGAATGGGAAAGAATCCGATACGTACATACCGAAAATCGGATATGTAACGAATCGGTAACACACCGATTCGTATGCAAACACCGATTCGGTCCATGTACCGAATCGGTAGTGACACCGATTCGGAAATTCACCGATTCGGTCCATGTACCGAATCGGTAGTGACACCGATTCGGAAAATCACCGATTCGGTCCATGTACCGAATCGGTAGTGACACCGAATCGGAAATTCACCGATTCGGTCCATGTACCGATTCGGTAGATAGACCGATTCGGAAAATCACCGATTCGGTCCATGTACCGAATCGGTAGATAGACCGAATCGGACATGAGCCGATTCGGAAAACATACCGATTCGTATGAATCGCCGATCGGGAAATTCCCCGATTCCGACAGATGGGGAGATGTAGGGAGGCACAGAAACACCGAAATCGGCTCAGAATCGGTAGAATTCACTCGGTATTTACCATGGATTCCAATCAGGTGGTAACCAACTCCAACCCATATAAACAGCCCTGTTCATGCTCACAGAGGCAGAGATCCTACAGAGATACAGGCTGGACTCTGACACCATACTTGAGCTCATCAGGGATCTCAAACCATTCTTGGACCACCACACCCCAAGGGCACACGCCATCCCTGCGCACATCCAGGTGCTATGCAGCCTACACCTGCTAGCGTCTGGCAGCTATCAAAGTGGAGTTGCGGCGGTAGGAGGGGTGAGCCAGAGCAGCCTGTCAAGGTTCTTCCACACATTCCTTGACGCCATGATACACAGGATGGACCAATACATCTCTTTCCCTGCAACCCACGCAGAACTGCTACAAACTAAAGCTGACTTCTACCAGATGGCACAATTTCCCCAAATCATTGGTTGCATAGATGGCACGCACATTCGGATTTGCCCACCAGCGGACACCGAATACATATACCGCAATCGGAAGTCTACACACACCATCAACGTGCAGGTGATCTGCAATGCAAAGTGCACCATCACAGACCTGGTAGCAAAATTTCCAGGGAGTACCCATGACTCCTATATTTTCCAACAGAGCGGCATCTATGCACGGCTGATGGCTGGCGAATTTGGTGAAGGATACCTCCTAGGTGAGACACATCATCAGACCCCCATAACACATAGTAGCTAGGTGGAATACATGTATGCATGTGTGTAATGTCACCCCTTTCTCTTCCAGGCGACAGTGCATATGCCCTCCGCTCATTCATACTCACCCCCTACCTCAACCCCTCCACACCCAGCCAAAGGAGGTATAACCGGGCCCACATACGCACAAGGAATGTTGTCGAACGGACCTTTGGCATCTGGAAAAGTAGATTCAGATGCCTGCACAAGAGTGGAGGTGCAAGGCAGTATACCCCCATCACCTGCTGCAAGATCATAGCTGTATGTGCAATGTTACACAACCTTGCGGTGAAGAAGGGCACTGAGGTGGAGTTGTCTGACTACGAGGACCATGACGACGACGAAGCTGTGCCACTGACACAGCCAGCTGGGGTGTGTACGCCAAGTGATGGCAGATACAGACGTGAGGAGATTACTGAAAACTATTTCTGAGTGAGTACAGATGCAAAGACAGCTAAATGGTTGTTGGGAAAAAACAAATTTTAATACAGTTGCAACACAGTTACTGCACTGATGTGCAACAAAAAAATGGTGTAATGGAAAAGAAAACAAAAGTACAGGGTCCAGGTTGCCTCACCCGCCCTTGCAAGGCTATTTCTTCGCCCGCTTGCCAGCCCCACTGGGGTGTCCCTCAGCCCCCTCTGAATGACCAGCAGCATCTGCGGAGCGCCTGGTGCTCCGACGTGGCTTAGACGCAGCGCTGGCCGGGCTGCTGCGGCTGCTGCTGTCCCCAGCATCCCCCAGGTCCAGGGCAGGATTTGAGGCTGTGTTCGATATGATCATGGCCTCCATAGCAGTGGTGATCCGGGCCATTCCCCTTGTGAGCTCTGCCGTATTCTGACTCAGGCTGGACTCCATGTTTGCGCTGCGCTGGCACAGTTGTGCCGTAGCCGCAGCAAGGCGGCTCAAGCAGCGGTTCTGCACACGGGCATCCCGCCTGCGCACCAGCTCCTGCTCCTCCATTCTGCCACACAACTGGGTTATGGCAGTGGTTAGCCTGCCTAACCCTGCTGCCACCTCCTTGTTTGATTCCACGAAGGCCTGAAATCCCTTTACCATTTCTCCCATCTGCAGGTTGTGCTGCAGGAGCTGGCGTTGGCAGGCCATCGTGGATTTTGCCTGCTGCCTCTGTATCTTCACCATCTTTCCCTCGAGGCCCAGGAAGACACTGCCCTCCCGTGCTGGTGCAGCAGTGGTGGTGATGGCACGGCGCCGGGCACTGCTGCTGCTGGCCTGCTGAGTGGGCTGGGGTGCCACTGGTGGGGGTGTGGTGCTGGCCGGTCCCTGAGCCCCTGCTCCCAGGACAGGTTGTACTGGTGGCAAAGCCATGGTTGTGGCAGGAGCTGGTGTTGGTGGAAGGGGGTACCTTGTCGGGGAGTTCTCTGGGGAGAACTGCAAGGGGGGTGTGCTGGGCATTTGTGGGGAGTGCAGTGCTTCGAAGTCTATCACCAGGTCTCCCTCCATACCAGCCCTAGGGTGTTTCCGTCCTCCTCCTCCTCGGCAGCCTGGCTGGTGCTCGGCCCTGCGAGTGCAGTGTCAGATGGTCCTGCTGCCTCTGATGACAATGTTTGTCCGCCTGATGGTGCCCCTAGGTACAAAGAAGCATTTGTAAATTGAGTGCCGATGTATTACAGTCAGTACAATTAAAGCATTCCACATGTCCTTGCATCTCCTTAGACTGTGTTACACTGTTTCCTGTCTTGTGATTCTGCACTGCCATATTTTGCTAACTTCTGCTGACTACATGTACCATGATGCTTGTCTCTTGTATGTTGGTTACAGTACTGTGCTGGGGTTTGCCTATGCATTGTGTCTAATGGGGAGGTGTCTGGTAGGGTGTGTCATGATGCGCATGCTTCTTACCTGTAGCTGTAGCTCTGGCAGAGCTGTCCAGGGTCCCAATTCCAGTAACACTCTCCCTCTCAATGGTGGTGGAGACCATTTCCTCGAGGTCTGTGAGGGGTGGCGCCGGGTTCCTGCCTCCACCTGTGACTCCAGCCTGCCTCTGGATGTCTGCCATCTTCCTTTTTGTGAGGCTGCGGATGTCGTAGAATCTCTTCTTGAGCTCATCCAGGGACCTGGGGGTGACACCCACAGCATTCACCTTTTGGGCGATTTCGCTCCATATCCTCCTCTTGGTGCTGTCTGGCACATTGAGGGACAGCTTTCCAAACAGCTGGCGGTGCACCCTCACCACCTCCTCGACCAACACCTGAAGCTCGGTGGTGCTGAACTTCGGCTTCCTCTTCTGGGAGGACTTCTGGCTCTCGCTCTGGTTTGCCATGTTCTTCACTGCAGTTCACAACCTCCTACTCCCACTGCTGCTAACTGTGAGTGTTGAGCTCAGGCTGGCTTTCCAGAAACTTCTTAATTAGCTGCACCTGCCAGGGTTGCCACTCCCTGTTTGGGTGGGGGAGGGGGAGCCACCTCATTGGCTGAATCGGCTTTTGCCGAATCGGCTTTTACCGATTCGGATATTACCGAATCGGTAAAATCCGAATCGGTATTATCCGATTCGGTAAAAGCCGATTCGGTTTCTTCAATGCATTCCTATGGGCTTTTTGGCCATGGGTGTGTTTTCATAGCTACGAATCTATAATTGCCGAATCGGATATTACCGAATCGCCTATTTCCGATTCGGTGTTCGCCGAATCGGCTATTTCCGATTCGGTGTTAGCCGAATCGGAACTTTCCGATTCGGTGTTAGCCGAATCGGTACTTCCCGATTCGGTCCGTGCCGATTCGGAACGTACCGATTCTCATTACCGATGCCGACCGAATCGGTATTAATTCGCCTTTTATTAGCTACATCTCGTTTTCCGATTTCAGAATACCGATTCGGACCGCCTCGGTATTTTGAAATCGGAAAATCCCTTTTACCTACATCGGGCCCTAAGCCACTTCACTTAGCATCATAAATTTCATCAGTATACGTTAATAAGCAACATGTGCAATAGAAAGTTATTAGTGCAACTTCATTTATATGTATTATTATTACTTTATACGTGTGGTTTCTTCATCTGACATTTTAATGCAAGCTTTTCCGGTGCTTCTACTACACTTGTCTCAGTTTCATGTGTCACTGTGTCTAACGTATGCAACGTGCACTATCAACTTTTCATGTGTATTATGATTTTTAAAATTGTGCTGCATCTGGCCCGGCTCTGATGGCGAATCGATCCATCATCTTATCTACTACATCAGATCTTGTCACAGATTATGGGAGTGTTGTCTTTAACCTTTTTCTTCTACACTCTTCTAAGGCTTTTATTTCATCATAAAATTTGCATTCTGCATTCTCTATTTCAAGATCTGCTCTTGTCCTTTTTACGCCACGATTTTTACTCTTTTTGTACTTGCAAAATTTGACAATATCAGCAACATTATGCACAAAGAGATCGCCATTACAAGTCTCAAAATAGAAATCACTAATCCATTTCCTAAATTTTCCATCCAGTTGCTAACACTTGACACTCCCTTACCTATGGTTTCCCAGGCACAACCTGCTTCTAAGTCTTTCAAGTCCTTGTTTAAGTCTGTAATGTTTTTAATGTAACCTTGTAAGCCTTTCCTTCTGTCCAGTATAAAAGTACAATGTTGAACTTTCAGCAATTAACAGACTCCGCCCTTCTTCATGAGAACGATATAAAGGGCAATTTGATTTTGAATCATCACCGATATTATCAATATTATTTCTTCATTTACAACACAAAAACCCTGAGTTGTGCAAGTAGCAAGTTAATCTCCAATAGTAGACAGTTTTCTAATTTTAACTCTAAATATGTCTCCCACTATTTCACTAGCACTTCTCATCATTCTCTTATTTGTTTCCACTAACTCTTCGTTAATCCGTTTGCCATGATAAATCTTTGGAAAAACTATTCCCATGTTACACCATCCATACCATCCTTTCGGCAACTTGTAATAAGCACTCTTCTCACAAACATAAACCACTCCAGGGAAAATTGGACCTTCAAACATCTTCTTCAGTTTGCATATAATACAAATGTATGTTTACATTCACTAAATCCCACAAAAACAGTGTTAACGTTTGATTTCTTTCTGTATATACAACGTTTACCTTTATATTGCCAGTCAATAGCTAATGAAACCATTCCCTCTATGTTTTTATTTTCTTCTTTTGGTAAGCTCCAAGGAGTTAATTTAGGCATCGCACTAACGTTATTTCTTTCACAGTCTTGTCTACTTTCCACTAAATCTATTAAACTCTTTTCAGTTTTCACTAATTTACATGTCAGGTGATTTCTAAGTGCATAAGCCATGTCCAAAGTTTGAGTTGGTCTAAATATGTAAACCATTGTTTCAATTGTTGAAGCCTCCGGATGCAGGTTGAAATGTCTAAGCACAGAAATTAAAAAAAAGATCCAATCTTGATTAGAGTAATAGTATAACAATTGATCAGTACCGTAAAATAAGCTGGCTAACACACTGCAAAAATGTCCATATGTTAGGCGTAAACTATGGTAGGCCATGCTCTCAGCAACTGATGAAGGTATTTGTATACATATGTAGCAATCACCAACATCCATAGTGTTTGCACCCTCGTTAAGCAAAATAGCGTAAACGTTTGAGCTAAAATCTATTTTCAAAGTATTATTGCGCAAAGAATTGTTATTCATATCAATAGAATCAAAAAACTTTCTTTTAATGGCTCCAGAAGGAAAAGTACGTTTAGAATCTTTCACAGAAACACAATGTGGCAGATTCAGTTAAATAAGCATGGTAATTAATATCAAAACAGAAATAGAAATAATCACAGTATATACACATTTGGATTTGGAAGAGATTCCAGCATCGGACTACATGGTTACTCAAGATTCAGAACGTTTAACTAAAGAAAAATCTAAAATAGCAGTAGTAGTTTGAGCAATTCAGCAAATTCTTGGCACTAAAACATTTATTGGCAAAGCTCAATATCTTCTAATATATGGAAAAACTCTCATATCAGCTAAGTTGAGGAGGAGATTCATGAAAAACTGTCAGTCCATCAGTTGGTACATCCTGATTAAAATTCAAATCAATAACACTTTTTGCTTCAAGGAAGTTCAGGTGGACAACTATTGCTGGCAAAACAACTTGTAGAATTGCTGTTTCCACTTATTAGCAGCCACATAAATACATTCAGGAGATTCATACCTCTGACTTGGTACCTCAGCTCTTTTTGATCCTCCTCACAGCTGTTTTCTCATCATCTGTGTCCCTTTGATGAAATAGCTCAGAACTTTCAGGAATCGTTGTTAGTACTTGTCCTATGGTCAGACGGCTTCCAAACTTTCACCTCTTTTGGGGCACTGGTCTCTGGGCACAGCATGCTTTCTTACTGCACTATGCCTTTCCTTGGGGTACGTACCTCTCGTAGTCAATTCAATTTTTGGTTGTGACCCATCTGAACCTACCTACAGTTGACTCTCTCGTACCCCTGCCCCTAGGCCAAAACGAGTGCGGTCCCTGTAGCTTGCTGGTCGCCAACTGCTTAGCTAGCCTGATTCCTCTGTCTCACTGTTACCACTGTCACATCAGAAACAGGCATTGTTGTATCATTTAGGGGACTTGGGACTCTGCAAGTATAAGCTGCATGCCGAAAGTTCGAACGAGCTCTGCACTTGACTGCAGTATTGTTGACTAGGATCACCTGAAAAGACCCCTCCCAGCGAGGTTCCAAGCAAGTTCTGCACATGTGCTTCTTCATCAATACCTGATGCCCCAAACTGAGGTCATCGCACTGCTCCTGTTGGACCGAAAGAGCTACTTCATCAACGTGGTGAGTGATATAACGTACCACATCAGTGAGGCACTTGCAGTAGTACAATATAAGATCATCTGTAATATTGACTATTGCATGAGCAGGAACAGCTATCAGCCTCATCACACAAGAGGCAATGCATCAGGCTACTTCAAAGACATAGGCCCCCATTAGGATGGGGGGCGGACTTTGCCCGCCTGCCATCCTCGTGCAAAATGGGACCGCCCGCCATAGGAGCGTCAGTCCCACCTTGGGCATTAGGATGCGCCCGCCACACTGGTGGGCGCATCTTGTATTTTTAACATTGCGGCGGGCGGCGCAGAAAGCGCCGCCTGCCGCAATGGTAAAAATACACTATGTGCATTTCAAAGCACAACATGACAGGCACAAAGCACAACATGACAGTGCAACATGGCGCGGTGCCTGCCATGTTGCACTTTGAAATAAAGGGGGGTACCATAGGTACCCCCCATGTGCACCCCCGAGACTCCCAGGGGGCCCGCAACGGGCCCCCGCAGGGAGTGTCTGCATGCCTTTCCATGGTGGCATTGCCGCCACGGAAAAGCATGTCAGGAAGCCCATTATAATATGGCTGGCGGTGTCTCATAGACACCGCCACCATATTAAACATTTTCCGCCCCGGCCGCAAGGCGACCGGGGCAGAAAAGAGGCAGACGGTGTTTATGTCCGCTGCGGTCCCCCCCACCATAGTAATATGGCGGGGGAAATGGATGGCGGGCGGACATTAATGCCGGGCGGATCGCCACCGCCACCAAGGCGGTGGCGATCCGCCCAACACCATATTGGGCCCCATAGAATCACACACTTTCGCCAATCTGGATTTCAATGTGCCATTGATCTGTTCCACCAATCAGGAAGCCTCCGGTCGGTAACTGCAATGAAGCTTCTGCTCAACCTGTAGTGCTGCACATAATATTTTAGGGCCACATTGGTAAAATGAATTCAGCGGTCTGACTCAAGAGAAATAGGAAATTTGAATTTCGGAATCAGCTCCTGTAATAACAATTTTGCCACTGTCAAACTGTTGTTTCTTCGAGTAGCATAAGCTTCAACCCATTTTGAGAAAAGGCACACAATTACAAAAACAAACCTTAATCCATTGTACATGGGGCATCTCTTCCACGCTTCCACAACATCTCCTACTGTACCCACAGCATACACAGCTTTAAAATTTTCTTCATTTTCTCTCAAACAAGATCCATCAACAAACAACACATGATCAGATTCAGGCAATGGCTCATCAGACATATCAGGACCCGGCTTCATACACAACTTAGTCACATCCAGGCAATCATGCTCAGCTTCTTCAACCACATTCTCATTTCCAGGCAATGATTTCAAAGTAGCTGGGTTTAATACTGCTCATCTCGTCAGAGTCATATCCTCTGTACCCAACAAGACTTGTTCATATTTTGTCAAACAACTTTTGGTCGATACTGTGTTCGCATACAAGTCAACCGTATGTCCACTGAATGGGGCACACATACTGTCTGTGGGTGACCCAAAACAATGCTTTCACACTGCTCAAGACTCACACATGTAGATGCAACCAGTTTCAGACATCCAGTCAAAGCAGCCGCAACAGGATCAAGTGTCACTGAAAAGTAGGAAATGGGCCTACATTTGCTTCCATGCATTTGTTTCAACACTGAAAGAGGGCAACCTTCCCTCACACTGCAGAATAACACAAAGTGCTTGATATAATCAGGCATTCCAAAGCTAGTACCCTACAAAGGCATTCTATCAACAATGTGAAGGCAGTCATACAATTGTCATCCCAGGGTACTGGATCAGACACATCTTTGTGCGTCAACCTCTGAAGAGGGTATGCTGTCAAAGAAAAACGTGGAATCCACTGTCTGCAATAGCCCACCATTCCTAAAAACATGCGGACTTCACCTGGGGTAATTGGTGAGTTCATGTTAAATATTTCTGAGATTCTTTGCTGTGACACTTTCCTCGCTCCTTTCTCAATGTGATGTCCTAAGTACAGGACTTCAGTTTTGCAAAACTGTATCTTAGTCGGAGAGACTTTGGGGCCCATTAGGATGTCGGGCGGATTGCCCCCGCCAGGCTGACGGTGGCTACCACCAGCCTGGCGGGGGCAATCCGCCCGACATCCGCATTCGAATTAATATGGCGGGGGGGACCTCGGCGGACAGAAAGACCGTCTGCCACTTTTCCGCCCCGGTCGCCCGGTCATGGGCGGAAAAGGATTAATATGCTGGCAGTGTCTATTAGACACCGCCAGCCATATTACAATGGGCTATGTGAGATGCCTTTCCGTGGCGGCATGCAGTCTTCACTCTGGGGGCCCCCTGTGGGCCCCCAGAGCGAAGGAGAGGTGGGGGCTGCACAGGGGGGGTACCTGTGGTACCCCCCTTCATTTGCATAAACAAAGCGGCAGGCACAGCGCGGTGCCTGCCGCTTTGTTTATGCAAATGCATTCATGCATTTATAGCATTGTGGCGGGAGTTGCAGAGAGCACCGCCCGCCACAATGTTATAAATGCAGGATGTGCCCGCCACTGTGGTGGGCACATCCTAATACCCCCCACGGGACCCCCGCCCCTGTGGCGGGCGGTCCCGAATTCTGATAGGATGGCGGGCGGACAAAGTCCGCCCCTCATCCTAATGAGCCCCTTTATGTCCATTTTCGGCTAAATGATTTAACAAGGCAATAGAGTCAGTTTTGTAAGCTTTTTGTAGTTGACCCAACCAATAAGTCATCAATGTATTGAACCCACACTTAGTGATTCAGCATTTTCAGAGATTCAAGATTCTTGTTGAGTATATGGTTAAAGATGGAGATACTTTTTGTATACCACTGTAGGACTCAGCACCATGCCAAAACATGACTGCCAAAACGGAAAGAGAAACAAATCAGCTGTCTTCATGCAATGGAATCAAAAAGAAGACCTGACACAAGTCAATAACTGAAAACCATTCAGCCACACATGGAATCTGAAATAAAATCACATGGATTCGGTACCACAGGACAACATGGAACAACAATTTCATTCACCTTGGAAGTCCTGCTCAATGTTGATTTGTGCCATCCAGCTTCTCAAAGTCCATACTACGAGAGTTACATGGACTTCCTTTTATTTCCTTCATGATACCTTGCTCAATCATTGAGTCAATCACAGGAGTCCTTTCAGCAGTAGTATCTGGAGAGGAATTGTATTGTAAGAATTTTGAGAACTCTGCATTTGGTTGAATTGTGATTTGGACTGAGTCAACACCTTTGATTAGTCAGATAGCTTTATCTGTAAAGTCTCAGACTTCAGGTGACACAGTGTCTCTTAATTCTTCGGCAAATCCTCATACGTCAGGAGAGGATACATCTCTACATCTGACTTCTATTGGGGGAGTTTGAAAACAACATCCTCATCATTCATATAGAATTTAATTCTTCTGGTTATGCAATAAATTGAGCAATTCAGTTTACAAAGTAGATCACATCCAAACAGGTTCACTGGACTTGTTTTGCACACCTCAAATCAATGACAATCCTCAAAGGATCCTATTTTAACAGTCACTGGTTCTGAAATTGGGATAGACAACTTTTTATTAGTAACTCCAATAACTTGGATACCTCCTTCAGAGAGGGGTAGTTTTTGAAATTCTGCTTTTCTTACAGTAGAGCGGGTAGCACCAATGTCAATAAGGAAGGAGATACGATTCCCATCCACTTTTCCATCCACATAGGGACCACTCTGGTCTACCTCTAGGGCTGCATCAACCATACAGCTCCCCTTTTCCACAGCCACCATCATGCTAATGGGTCCTGGTCACTGACATCCAATTCAATCAAATATTGCTGCGCTACTTTCTGATTTTGGTAAGTATTTTGATTCACATTGTATCTTTGTACTTGAATATTCTGTTGTGGCATAGGAGCTTGGGGCATATTCATTTACTGTGATAGATTAGAATTCTGCATTCTCTGTCCTCACATTTGCTGAGTCCGACCCCTTGAGACTGTGCGTAATTCACGTTCTGCTTCTGATTTCTCATATTATTCAAAACAGATTTACACATCGCATCTTCCATGTCCAAGCTTTCTACACACATGACTGGATTTGTCTTTTTCAAAAGCAACACCTAAATACCAGATCTACAGGATTACCACAACCTCTACCTTGCAACGGGAAGTTCTGCTGTTGAAAACCATTAACACCCTGCATCATCGGAACTCGATTATAACCTCTCTGTGACTGTCCAGTGTTCTCAAAACCCATCTGAGTTTGTCCTTTCTGCATCACCTTTATTTATGCATTCATTAATTTCTCCTAGAGTTTCTTGTGTCTCATTTCAATATTGAGGCCGATTCTGATCTCGGTCGGAAGGGCACCAAATCGGGTTCGGCATAAGCGGATCCGATTCGGAGGCTGATTTTCCATCTGAGTCGTACATGGGTCCGGACGTCAAAGTACGATGCGAACAAGCATGGAAATCTCAGTCCGAATCATTTCCGGGTCCGAACCGCTCCGTACGACTCGGTCACAAGCAAACCGTGGTGCGCAATGGAGAAGTTTCACGACCGAGCTAGTTCGATGCTCGATTCGGACAGCCGGATCGAGTCGGAGCATCCGGCTTGCAATAGCTCCCGGAGTCGGACTTCGGGGGCCCGAGTTGGATCCCCCGGCACCCGCAGCCTTATGACTCGGACACGGGGGAGACCCTTGGGTCTCCCCAACACAGGCATGTATGGCGCGGATGGCACAGACGCGTACCCACTGTAGGGAGCACACTTGTCCGCGACTTACCCATGCAGTCAACGGGAGCCCATGTACGCGTCGTACGACCGGCTCCCATTGACTTCTACGAGAGTCCGACCGAACCGAGTCCGACACCATACGGCTGCATCGTACTCGCTCGGTCAGACTGCAGGAGTCTGGATCAGTCGGAAAACACCTCGGATCCGGCTCGGTCGGAGTGCTTTCTGACCCAGATCAGAATCGGCCCCATTGTCTCCACAATATTTTGCAAAAAGCTAAATTTCCTCTCCTGATTTACTGGCAACAAAGTATTTGCTGTTGGATCATGTTAGAAATCTCAGGTCTCAAACCCATAACAAACTTTTAAACAAATTGTCCCACATCTATCTCTGCAATAGAGTCAGATCCACTATACTGTTTGAAAACCTGTACCAGCCTCTCATAAAAGGCATGTACTGATTCTTTTAGCTCTTGAGGCATCTTGTCAATCTGCATTAAATCAATCTTTATAGGGGGAATTTTAGTATTCAGGTGAGTTATCACCTGTTGATATTTCCTCATTACCTGTGGAGACAGTGCACCTGTCTTGAATCTCTTTCTGGTTCTCACTCTGGCCAATCCACAGTAATCTTACATTCAGCCCACAAATTAGCTGGATCAACAATTTCAAATAAAGTATTCATAAACCGTTCAACCTGCCTGTATCATTCAACTGGCTTTTCTCTCAAATTAGGGAAATATCTTGTCTATTTCAAGGTACAGGAACATAGCCTCCTCCAGGTACTTCTCTCATAGGTAGCATTTGTATGTCCCCTATACTGCCACCAAAAATGGCAGGTGGTGATGGAGACTCATACTCACTTTTTTCTTTTTTCCCCCCCCACTTTTCTCTTTCCTCCCATTTTCTATTTACTGTCATCAGCTCCTCTCATGTTTTCAATGTCTTTTTAAGAAAAATCTAACTTGTAAGATTTCCATAAAATCTTTGAATCTCTAAAGTCTACACCAAATTTCGGAGCCAATTCTACCAATACCCCATGAGTCGTGCTTCCTCGTCGGGTAACATCATTACAGAGAAACAATGGTTTCCCGTCTTGTAAGTCTCTAATCTTGATTGACTACGTGTTCCCTGAATAATCTCTTCTAGTTCAACTTTTAATCGGCTCACATCCATGAGCGGTTTATAGTCTGAATTGAATTTTGAACTGAACTTGGACCTGCAACCATATCTGAAGTTTGGGCTGAACTAGAAACTGAAGGTTGAGATGGAACTGAATTCATAACTGAAGATGAAACCATTACTGAATTTTGATTATTCGGGGTACTGTATCCTTTAAGCCATTTTTCAAGTTCTTGAGGAGTAATCCCCAATTGCTCGCCTGTACTATTTGAATTTAAGTTTTGATTAATAATATTTGTACTTATTCCAGGTTGTACATTTAGTACGGAGGTATCTGGAACCGAAACACCCATTGGCACAGTCATACCAGAAGCGTGAAAATTCATTTCAGGCGGTCCACTCGGTTTGAGACTGTAAAAATTTAGATAGCTCTGCACCATTCTTTGCGTCAGATCAGCTTGTGTCAACATGAGGGACAACATTAACAGCAGCTGCATTATTAGTGGGCATTGGAACCATGGATGTGTTATTCAGTGATTTTATTGTCAGATTTTAAGAACTCCCATGTACTGTATGTATTCCAGTAGGTACAGTCAAATTATGAATTGTCTTTACCTGTAACCTAGACTTGTAAAGGGTCAGAACAGGTCCAATAGTAACAGGAACAATCAAAGGACTCGAGTATTTGTATCAATCAGGTTTATAGGAGCTAACCTTTCAGTCTTCCTGCTCACAAGTGAAATAAGCATCAGTTCCTCTGGTGCTACAGGCATCAAGGGAGCATTCAGTCCCTCAGATGCACTCATTTGCATCAGATCTATACTTGATGTATCATTATAAGGTTGTGGGCGATTTAGCAATAAATCACTCAAATGTTAATCATCTATGTCACTCTCTTCTTCCTCTTTCCTTGTATCAGTTTTGTCTGACTCTAAATGCTTCTTTTTCACCTTTCTCATGCCCTTTGCTTCTTCTCTAATCTTCAACATCAGATACAATCATATTTTTGTGTTATGTCTTCACATTTTCTGTTGAGCATCCCACCTAGCTTCTGCATAATGATTCATTGTTCTGCTATACCACCCTTGGTATTTCTCTTTATCTTTCTGTAGAGCAATACGCTACCAGGAATTTAAAGCCTCAAGAACAGTGGGTCTAACAGTCTATTTCATTTCGTATATTCTTTTCATTAACTTTTTTAAAATCCTCAAATGAAATGTCCAATAACAAGAGAACTGTAAGTCCTCATCCTTCTGAATAAGTATATGCCAAAACTCGACCCACAGACATGGTTGTAATCCTTTGCCCATCATGACAAGGTTTCCTGGATTACCCTTGGGTGGCCCCTATACCTTCATTTTGACAAATACGGTCTCATCTTTCTTTACTAATTATCGCAGTGGCTGGAAAATTTTCATTTTTATTCAATGTTGTATTCACAAACGATTTCCGTAAATCCAGGAAATATTCTTGTCCCACAATTCACCCAGTCGGCAATCTTAACCAATGACAGTGTGACTCTAAGAACGTAGTCACCCAACCCCAGCGTGGCTTTACACTAACCGACCAATCACAGCGCAGAACACTGTGAGGTCAAACTCGCTCCTCACATCAGCCCACCCTCCTTTACAAAAAAACTGTCTGCTCCACTACAGGATATCCGTACTCACAAGGTAAGTAAACTTTCTATACTCATTCACTTCAAATGAAACCTCGGCCAGCAGGATTTCACTCATAATTGATATAGTTAGCCTTTGTGTACCTGAGATCAACCATACGATTGTTTACCAATAACACACAAAGAGAATCTTACCATGGTGTTGTCGAAGACGTCTCATGATCAACACCACAAACCAGCAGACAACTGACTTAGTGTCTTCTACACTGAGACAACCAGTAGGTAAATATCTTAGGCCACCACAGACCCGTTTACAATTCTACTTTGCACCAAAGCACCACATTCATAGATATGGACTCTAGCCACTTCACTCCGCTCAACAACACACAGCCATTTTAAAAAAAGCAATCTTAAGCAAAAGCAATAGCAACACGCATCCCTATTGATACTCACACTCCATTGCTGCTAGAAGTTGACTCTATCCAAAGCAATTCTCCAGCAGCACTCCATCAATCCTTCTTTTTGCCAAAGTAAAAATTGTGGACTCTTTGGGCTTGGACTAAGGACTATTTTGGTACCCTGAGCTCTCACATGACTAGGTAAAGCCATAGCTCTGCTACCACATTTGTTGCAGCGTAAAGCATGGGGAAATTATTTATTACACGCTTACTCTCATTTACTCATCTAACTGTACTGGGCCTTTTACAATTAGACAACTGCAGCGCTTTCATCTACCACAGAGGCAATGATTTACTGATTAATCTTTCCCCGCCGATAGAAGGGGTGGAAATTATGGTAACTAAACTCCAAGTTAGCTGTCCGATGAGGACCAGTAATTGACATCCAACTAAAAAATTACACCACTCTTAAGACCATGCTGTAAAAATAAAGGATAGTGACAAGAAGATCCAACCTCCTAAAGAAGTTAAGTCGAGTGAGAATTATGCACACCAAAAGCTATGCGACAGCAACATAAAAAAAAAGAAGAAGCACTTGATGTTCTGTCAGAGTTCGATGATTCTCCCTACAACACATTTGAATAATTTGGAAACAGCACACTTTAAATGGAAGAACCAACAGGACTCAATAATAGACTCAGAGAGAGATTTGGTTATTGTGTTAAAGATTCAAAATTCATTTCCACAATTATTTTCTTGAGAAATTCAGATAAGAAAATCCCAGCTTTTATAACAATGGCAAGCATTTAAGCAGGCTTTCTCGAATCGGAAACAGTTACAGAGTTATAGAGTCCTACCATCATTAAGGTAGAAGGATAGACAAATTATTTTAGCAGCTCAGGTCCTAAGATGGAAATAGGGTTCACTTTTAGAGTCCATTAAGGGCTAGTCAATAAGCATAGACAAATAAAATAGGGAACATGGGAAAATGAAAATGGCTCGGCAAGAAGGGTTAATCCATCAGCTACTGACTGTAGTATCGACCTGGCAGTCTAAAAGTAAGAGAAAAGGTCACAAATCGATCAGCATAACATCTAGGTTATGAGTAGAGAAAATCAAAATGGTGTTTATCACAAAGCAAAAATCAATTGCATATTAGTTGCCCCCCCCCCCTATGGGGTTTCATCTTTTATAAAGTTTTGAAGATCGTCCCAGTGAGGTGGCAACACACCACCATCGAAAGACTATCACATGTCCGTATTCTCATAGTGCCACCTAGTACACTTGAAACGTTGAAGTGGTTTCACATGCTACTCATGAGAAACAAATGATTTAGAGTCCTCATATGCCTAGTATCAATAAAAAAGATACAAAGTAAATTGTCTACAGCAATAGCTGAAATTCTATTCCCACAGGAATATTTCACTGTGCACATTGAAGAAACATTCAGGAATCTCAGGGTGTAGACATGTACGGGACAATTAAGCAATATTTCTCATGTAGAAAACAACATATTGCATTAAATCAGGGGAATGGTCAGCATGAAAGAAAAACCATTTTGAAAAAGGCCTTTAAATTAGAATCGCAGGTTTAAATGAAACGAGCTCTAACCCAACATCAAACATAACGAAATTAAAGAAATTAAAATAAAGAAATATATAGAATGTTCACAAATTATTATTACATGAAAATAGCTAATGTTAGAAATGGATCACTGATTGGTTGAGTGCGTTACTTTGAGTGTAAACGCATCCCTGCGGTTGGGCACACTTTGGTGGTTCGTTGCAAAAATACAACAGACTCCGGTAAATTCAAATGAAGGAGATCTTTTTAATTTCAAAGATTCGTTGTTTAGTTGCTTTCTTTGCAAATTATAATTCAACGTTCATAGTATGCAAAAAGTATTTCTTTTGGCATCAGGGGTTAATCATAAGGTGCTCCAATGCATTTCGGACCACAAGGTCCTTTTTCTAGGAGCGCTGTAAGAAACAGAACCAAGCGCTTATCAGTATATATGTGATAAAACATAATCATGAAAACAATAACTGTAAACGTTCACAATGGTGTTAAATCCTGGTAAAAATGCGGAGTGACTGGTGATTTATTGGCGAAGTGGTGGGAAAAGGCATGCTGTTCTGTGCGCGTGAGGAGAGTTCTTAAAGAGAGTTGCGGCTTAAAGAGAGTTGCGGTGAAAATAGAGACGGCATATACGTGCAAATCATCGTCAAAAGGATGTGCAAGTGAAGGGATCATGCAGGCGTGCTGTGTTAACTGGAATGCTCGTGAGGGGATTCTTTTAATTGTTGAAGAATTATCAGAGATATTGTCTGACCTGTCAAAAGAAATCGCGGATGTAGAACTTGAACTAAAAGCAGCAATCAACCCTGAGGAACTCACATCCATCTTAGAGGACATCAACATACAGCTGGCTAAGCATACAAAAGAAATTAATGAGCGAAAAATTCGCAAATTTCGCCGCGACACACTGGACTATAAATTAGGGGAAGTGTACACCTGGGCGGATGTGTATGCCCAGCGTCGACGCAATAAACCTTACAGTCAAAACACCGATAGATCTTCCTCAGGGAGCGACAGCACAAACCGTCCACCCAGAAGGACCACAACGGAACCTACCACATCTGGTGATCCACATGGTCAAAAACCAGCACAAGCTTCAACTCACGTAAGCCTCTCTACAACTGAGCCTTTTTTAGAGGTGGGCCCAGACATAACCGACGACCCAGGAGGGGAAAGAGAGCAGGAAAAAGAAGTAGAGGGTACTCAACAACAGATAAAATCCAAAGCAAAATGTAAATGTGTAAATGTAGGTATACTTATATAGCGCGACCTGTCACCACAAAGGGCATCCTGGCGCTTTCCTAGGGAACCCGTCCTGGTATTCCCCTGTGAGAGGCCCCGGCAGGGTATCCACAAGGTGAAAGCCAGGCATCCCGCCGCGAGGGGCCGTTGTGGAGATTAAGCAAGCTATTGCCCAGAGTCGCAGAGCGTGAACCCGTGAGTCGAGAAGGCACCGGAGCGAGAATTATCGAGACCGTGGAATTTTTAGCCCAAGACCCGCCGAGGCGGGGAATTGAACCCTGGTCCAGGGCCGATCTCAGCTTCCGGGTCTGCCGCCTCTAACCCCTGAGGAATCATTAGTAATCAACATCTCGGATACGCAACTCACTGACCATGAAATAAAAACACTCCAAAAGGGAATGTCATTCATCCCTACAAGCAAAACTAACTTACTGGAGTTAGAAGTAAGCACTTTCAAGCTCACCCGCAAATTACGCTTGAGACATTTCTTTGAGAAAGTACTGGAACCCACCACTGAAATCAAACCTGATTTGCTATTAGGTTTTAGACCATCCAGTTCTTACATGCCCCCCTGTAGCCACAAGAGTATAGACACTTTTGAGACATTAGTAAAACAAGACATTTCTAAAATTAACTTCACCAAGAAAATCAAGCAAAATATGACCACCAAAGATAAGGATACCTTACGGAAAATTGCGAACAACACATCGATTAAATGTTTGAAAGCCGACAAGGGAGGCGCCTTGGTGATTCTCAACACCAGCTTATATAATGAAAAAGCCATGGAACATATCTTAGACCCAGACACTTACATGTTACTAAGTGGGAACCCCACTAGTCAATACAAAACAGAATTGTCTGACCTGATTTCCAGAGCTTTCAATGACGAAATCATCGATGAGAGAACTAAAAGATACCTTACAGTGGAACATCCCAAAAGCCCCACCATCACAATGCTACCCAAGATACACAAAAATCTAAGGAACCCACCCTTCCGACCCATTGTTTCTACTAGAGGGTCATTACACGAACCCATCGGCAAATTTATCGACCGATATTTACAACCAATGGTCACCAACCTTAAAAGTTACATCAAGGACACCACAGAATTCATCAACAAACTTTCTCAAATCACAATTAATGACGACGAACAAATAATCCTATGCACGGCAGATGTCAAAAGTCTTTCCACCTCCATCCCGCATGGCGGCGGAATTGAGGCAGTAGAGAAATCCCTATTGCACAGTGACATTGCGGATCCCCTTCAAACATTCATCTTGGAACTAATGATCTTCACCCTCTATCACAGTTATTTCACTCACGATCATCAATGGTACTTACAGATGTCCGGCATGGCTATGGGCAATTGCGCAGCACCGACATATGCGAATATCTATATGGGTGAATTTGAGTCTAATTACATATACACTAACAACAATTGGACTGACAACCTTAAGCTTTACACCAGATACATAGACGATCTTTTTTTCGTCTGGAAAGATTCCCAAGAAAACTTAGAAATGGCTCTAACGGATCTAAATTCCAAAGACAACCGGATTGAACTCACTTGGAACATCAATAATCAGGAAATCACCTTTCTCGATGTTCTCATAAAAGTGACAAAAGACGGATTACGGACAGACCTCTTTCGAAAAACTACAGACCGCAACAACACCTTGCATCATAGTAGTTTTCATCAAAATTCGCTAAAAAGACATTTACCATTCAGCCAAATGCTGAGAATCAAACGGATAGTATCTGATCCAGGTAACAGCGACTTTCAAATGCAAACCATGGCGAAAAGATTCTTGAGTAGAGGGTACCCCAAGGAAACCATTAATGAAGCCATCCAGAGAGTATCCACCATTCCTCGATCAGAAGCCCTTAAGGGCTCAGTTAAGAAAGACAACAAAAAAATGGTACTAGTGTCCAGATATTCCACATCCAGCAAAATATATAAGAACATTATCATGAAACACTGGCGTATTCTATCTTTGGAACCAGACTTTGGCGACCTATTCAAAGAAACGCCCATCTTTGCTTAAACCCGCACAGCGAATCTCAAAGAGATCTTATCAAGACCTACTACTGAACACCAAAAACACACTGGCACACGTCCATATCATCATTGCAATAATTGCAACAACATCATTAAAGGAAACACTATCAATCATCCCATGAGAGGATTTGAGATAAAATTAAACGTTGATGCCACCTGTGATTCATCAAACCTCATCTACCTACTGAAATGCCCATGTGGCACGATATACATCGGAAAAACCACCAGGAAGATTAAGACCCGCTTGAATGAGCACAAATCAAATATCAGAACTAAGAATGTTAAGTCCAATGTAGCCATCCACTTCACTGAAGCAAACCACAGTGTCGCACAACTCAAATTCCTTGTACTTGAAGCTGTACCTAAGGTGGAAGGAAGAGACATTAACAAGACACTCCTACAGAGAGAGATTTCTTGGATATACAGGCTTCAAGCCATGAAGCCACACGGCCTGAATGACCGTTTAGAACTAAGTTGTTACCTGTAGTACCTGCGGGTACCCATGATACACATTGCAACGTTTTGTCTCAACTGCTTGTAGTGCATGATGGTTCATTTAACACACTTCACCCTTTTACTTCACCCTTTCTCTAACCCCCTTTTAAGATGGCCGACCGGTTCCTATACCTTCCACCCCCAGCCCCCTTTCGATCTCCTATTCATCCCATCACGTGTCCCTCTGTTTGAACTACGCTTTAACTTCGCGGAGTTCGCGTACTCCACCGAGCACACTCCAGTTCAAGGAATCCTTTGCATAGCCAGATGCGTCCACATTCCCTAGTAAGTACGAACCACTACCCTGATGATACCCGAGAACTCTTCAATTATAGCCCGATCTCCATTAACATTATTCTTTATTTTTCTTCAGACTATTTGAAACGGGATTAATGTCATTTACGTAAGTCTCGTCTTTGACGAGCTGCACGCATTTGCTTTCTTTATGGAACCGCATCCTTTAATACACACGCTAAACGCAAACCGCTAATTGTTCAATATTTTAGTCACTACCCACGACCCGCTTGGTTTTAACTTCCCCTCACGAGCATTCCAGTTAACACAGCACGCCCGCATGATCCCTTCACTTGCACATCCTTTTGACGATGATTTGCACGTATATACCGTCTCTATTTTCACCGCAACTCTCTTTAAGCTGCAACTCTCTTTAAGAACTCTCCTCACGCGCACAGAACAGCATGCCTTTTCCCACCACTTCGCCATTAAATCACCAGTCACTCCTCATTTTTACCAGGATTTAACACCATTGTGAACGTTTGCAGTTATTGTTTTCATGATTATGTTTTATCACATATATACTGATAAGCGCTTGGTTCTGTTTCTTACAGCGCTCCTAGAAAAAGGACCTTGTGGTCCGAAATGCATCGGAGCACCTTATGATTAACCCCTGATGCCAAAAGAAATACTTTTTGCATACTATGAACGTTGAATTATAATTTGCAAAGAAAGCAACTAAACAACGAATCTTTGAAATTAAAAAGATCTCCTTCATTTGAATTTACCGGAGTCTGTTGTATTTTTGCAACGAACCACCAAAGTGTGCCCAACCGCAGGGATGCGTTTACACTCAAAGTAACGCACTCAACCAATTAATAGTTCCACGACGTACTTGGACAGTTACGTCACCTGATGGTGCACCTTTAAAATATATGAACTTCACAACATAGCTACCTATTAAAATTCATAACGAATCCAAGCAGTGCGCCGTGCCAGCTTTACCGTATTCAGAAATGGATAACTGACAGAATATCGACAGTCAGAATATCGAGCTACAGAAATATTGACGCAAGAACATCGATTGCCAGAATATCGAAGTCCTATCTACATTATGGTAAGTACGAAAATATTGAGAGAAAAAATATAGTTGTCAAAAACATCGTTGTTAAAAATATCGGGGTTTTTATGTTAAAAAAATTATGTAAAGTAAATAATACATATCATCAAAAGAAACAGTTAAAAAATATTTTAAAATGTTTAAAAATAATAACTAATACAGAGCATGTAAAAATAAATTAAACATGCATATAAAATATAATATATATGCCTAATAATATTCATAAATAATTATTTGAATGACATAATTTGTTAAAAAATCATTTTATAAATTATAAATACACATATACACTCACAACAATAATATAAATGCACATTTTAAAAATATATATATAACAAATTAAAAAATTACAATATTTTTACTCATTTTAAAATAAAAACAGTAGAGTAAATATTGTATAGCGGAGGGAATAAAATTACTATTCCCACTCCAGAGAGTGTAACAGTAGGGAACGTATTGGATAGCGCAGGGGTAAAAATTACTATTCCCACTCCAGAGAGTGCAACAATAGGGAAAGTGTTAGATAGAGAAGGGGTAAAAATTACTATTCCCACTCCAGTGAGTGCAACAGTAGGGAAAGTGTTAAATACTGTAGGGGTTAAAATTATTATTCCCACTCCAGAGAGTGTAACAGTAGGGAAAGTGTTGGATAGTGTAGGAGTTAAAATTACTATATCCACTCCAGAGAGTGCAAAAGTAGGGTAAGTGTTGGATAGCAGAGGGGTAAAAATTACTATTCCCACTCCAGAGAGTGCAACAGTAGGGATGGTGTTGTATAGCGAGGGGGTTAAAATTACAATTCCAACTCCAGAGAGTGCAACAGTAGCGAAAGTGTTGGATAGCAAAGGGGTAAAAATTACTATTCCCACTCCATTGAGTGCAACAGTAGGGAAAGTGTTGGATTGCGTAGGGGTTAAAATTACTATTCCCACTCCAATGAGTGCAACAGTAGGGAAAGTGTTGGATAGTGTAGGAGTTAAAATTACTATTTCCACTCCAGAGAGTGCAACAGTAGGGAAAGTGTTGGATAGCAGAGGGGTAAAAATTACTATTCCCACTCCAGAGAGTGCAACAGTAGGGAAGGTGTTGGATAGCGTGGGGGTTAAAATTACAATTCCAACTCCAGAGAGTGCAACAGTAGGGAAAGTGTTGGATAGCAAAGGGGTAAAAATTACTATTCCCACTCCATTGAGTGCAACAGTAGGGAAAGTGTTGGATAGCGTAGGGGTTAAAATTACTATTCCCACTCCAATTAGTGCAATAGTAGGGAAGGTGTTGGATAGAGTAGGGGTACAAATTACTATTCTCACTCTGGTGAGTGTAACAGTAGGGAAAGTGTTGGATAGCGTAGGGGTAAATTTTACTATTCCCACTCCAGAGAGTGCAACAGTAGGGAAAGTGTTAGATAGCGAAGGGGTTAAAATGACTATTCCCACTCCAGAGAGTACAACAGTAGGGTAAGTGATGGATAGCGTAGGGGTAAAAATGTAAATTGATACTTGTATAGTGCACTACTCACCCGCAAGGGTCTCAAGGCACTTGCACGAATACCGCTGTGGAACCCATCCTGGCTTTCCCTGTGAGGTGTCCACTCCTAGGCACCCCCAAGGTGGAGGCCATGCATCCTTAGCGTCGTGGGGGCCGTTGTGGAGATTAAGCAAGCTATTGCCCAGAGTTGCAGAGTGGGACTCCATGATTGGAATAGGCACCGAGACGAGAATTATCAGGTCCGTGGAATTTTTTGAGCCCAAGAACCCTGGTCCCGGGCTAGACCTCTGCATCAGGGTCTGGCGCTCTAACCATTGAGCCACACTTCTCCAAGTCCCACTCCAGTGAGTGCAACATTAGGGAAAGTGTTGGATAGCAGAGGGTTAAAATTAACATGCTTATAAATGAAATATTTATTTAAATTAAATAGCCAATTATTAATTAATTCACTTTAAATGAACGATGAATACCAATAAATGTAAATTAATAATTACTTCAATAAAATTAAATTACCTTCCACCCTATTCCCCTATAAACCCACAACCTGCTCCTAAAATAAATTATTACAATTAATATAATAAACAATGAAACATTTAATAAAAATAAATTACAATTATTAATTTATTAACAATAAATTAATTATCAATACCAATAAATAAAGATTTATAATGACCTTATTATAATTAATTTACTTCCCACCCTATTCCCCTATAAACCCACAACCCGGTCCCCCAAATAATTCACAATTAATATAATTCTCAATTAATCAATTAATAAAACAAATTAATAATTAAATAGCAATACGTTATTTATCAATACCAATAAATAAAAATGTATAATTACTTAATTATAATAAATTACTTCCAATCCTATTCCCTTATAAACCCACAATCCGCTCCTAAACGAAATTAACAAAATCAATATAATTATCAATAAATCAATTCATAAAAAATAATTACCAATTATTAATTAATTAGCAATAAATTAATGACCAATACCAATAAATGAAAATTATTAATTACTTATTTATAACAAATTACTTCCCATCCGATTCCCCTATAAACCCACAACCCTCTCCTAAAATAAATTAACACAATTAATATAATTTCCAATAAATCAAATAATGAAAATGAATTACCAATAATAATAATTAACAATACATTAATTATCAATACCAATAAATAAAAATGTATAATTACTTAATTATAATAAATTACTTCCCACCCTTTTCCCCTATAAACCCACAACTCGCCACAGAACTAAAATGCAAAATTTCAATAAAAATAATTAATCATTTCTAAAAATTATTATTTAGTTTACTATAATTAAGTTACTTCCCACCCTATTCCCCTATGAACCTACAAGTCACAACAGTACTAAAACGATTAAATAATTTACTTAAAAAATAATTACTAACTTCTAAAAATATAATACATATATTTAAAAAATACAATACATAACAAAAAACACATACAAATAAAAAATACGTACTAAAATACATAACACTAATATAAACATAGATATTATTAACAACAATATTTTTGTAAATGATATTACTGACTTCGATATTAACAAAAATATTTCTTACCTTCAGGTTGATAGTCTGGTCACCAATATTCTTGATGTCGAGATCCTGACCCTTCGATATTTAAAACTCAATATTTCTGTTGTTCGAAGTTAACAACTCGATATTATGTCTTTGCACCGTTAGAAATATCCAATTACCACAACTTTTCACAATATTTGTCTAAGTGCATGTTTTTCTAATTTAATTTTTCAAAAATCATTTTTATATTTTCATAAACTATAGGAGATCTAGTATTACTGTGCGAAGTTTCAGGCTTTTACTAAAATTGTACACCGTTTTGCACTAACTTTTCCATCTGGTGCACTCTTACAGAAAGCAGGAAAAATAATATGCCACTTCACTTAACATCATAAATGTTATCTGTAAATGTTAATAAGCAACATGTGCAATAGAAAGTTATTTGTGCAACTTCGTTCATATGCATAACTATTACTTTATATGTGTGGTTTCTTCACCTCATATTTTAAAGCACGCTTTTACAGTGCTTCTACTACACTTGTCTCAGTTTCATGTGTCACTGTGTCTAACATGTGCATCGTGTACTTTCAACTTTTCGTGTCTTCTTTGAATAAAATGTAGTGTATAATGATTTTTAAAATCGTGCGCCATCAATCACAATGCATTAATAACTCAATAGACAGCTACCTCTCACATAAACCGGAGCCTTAATGCTTGACTTTGGCCCTAAAATTATCTTCAGCCTTTTTGGCGAGACTTGTGCTATAAAATACCATTGGCATGCATATATACATCCATAAATACATGAGTCTGGCAGTGTTTTGCCAGTACGTTTGATGAGTGATTCTAATTTGTCATCTAGATGTGGTATGCAGCTGGTATATATGTTTGCCTGAGAGTGATTGATGGTTAGCTGTAGGAATGAAGGAAATACCATCCTGGCTAACATTGTGTACCCTCGGTGGAGATGGTCTGTTGAGGGGCACCACAGGGCATAGATGGGCTCAAAAGTGTCAAATAGTTGCATAGATCAGTGCAAGGAATACCAGGCCCTCTTATGGTTCATTCCCTGTGAGATGCCTTCCTCCACTGCCTTGAAGGAAGATGGCAGCTGGACCATTGAGCTTTACAGTTGAGCAGGATTTAAAAATGTGCTTTGTAAGAGAGCATTGTGCTAATATCACCACCAGGAATAATGAACGTGTGGGTGTTCAAATCGACGTGGAGACAGAAGATAGGCCCATGAAGTTAGATTTCAGTTTTCCTGATCACCTTTCTTAGGCTCTTTCTAATGACTATTATTGCATTCACCTCTACTCATGACGGATAGGAGCCAAAGATGGAAATGTACAAAGCTGCTGCATGCTTTTGCCTTGTAGCCAATCTGTCTCACTTTCCTTTTGGAGACCATGTTCTGTGGTAACCCAGTCCCAGACCCAGGTAAGAAAGAGATCTCCAACAATCCCATACTGCATTATTGGGTTCCAATGTGTTGACAATAGGTTTCTGTGATTGTGAGGGATTGATATTTCCATGATATAGCCCTGTTCTCTATCCAGAAGTTGAAGGTTAAGGGGGCCAGTTCCGATGTCGGGCGGACTCAGGTCCGTCCGACATCAGTCAGGAGCAGTAACCCACCGATCTGCTGTCGTGGGTTACGGCCCTGCTAATACGATGCTACTGAACAGGGTTCGGTCGCACTCGTATACTTCATCCGAGCGGAAGGCATGCCTGCATTGAGAAAAGCAGGGGTGCAGTTTATCCCTGCACCCTGCGGCCGGCATCCCAAGGTGCCTGCCACAGAGTGCAGGGATCCACAGAGGGGCACCATAGGTGCCCCCAGGCTGCCATGCAGCAGCCTTGCGCCCATGGGGGCCCTGCTGGGGTCCCTAAAAGACAGTTTCCGACTGCCTTTTCGTGCCGGACAGACCAGCACGAAAAGGCAGTGAAAAACTGCCATTGTACTCCCTCGGTCGTAAAGAGGCGACCGGGGGAGTACTTGAGGATTTCCGGGTGGCAGACGGGCTCTCCGAGCCCGTTGTAGGCCATCCAGAAATCCGAATCGTATTCCATTCCGACCGAGCCCATCGGAATGGCTCAGTCCGAATGGAATCCGGCCAGCACTGACCAAGTCGTAACGGAATCGGCCCCTAAGTCCAATGTGACTTAGAATATTCCCTCATAATGTATTGTTATAAATACTTGCACTTTTAGCATTCAAGTATAAATGAGTGATTGGCCCTAAGGCCCCCATTAGGATGGTGGGCGGACTTTGCCCGCCCGCCATCCTCCCGGGACAAGGGACCGCCCGCCATTATGGCAGGGGTCTTGTGGGGGGAATTAGGATGCGCCCGCCACAGTGGCGGGCACATCCTGTATTTTTACCATTGCGGCGGGCGGTGCTTTTAGCACCGCCCGCCGCAATGGTAAAAATACATGTTGTGCATTTCAAAGCACAACGTGACAGGCACCGCGCGGTGCCTGCCACGTTGTACTTTGAAATGCAGGGGTACCATCGGGACCACCCATGTGAACCCCCCACCCTCCCCGGAGTCCCTGCGGGCCCGCAACGGGCCCCCAGAGCAGACTCTGCATGCCTTTCCGTGGCGAAAGGCATTGGTAAATGGCAATTATAATATGGCTGATAGATACCGCCACCATATGAACCCTTTCCGCCGTGGTCGCAAGGCGACCGTGGCCGGAAAGCGGCAGACGGTCTTTCCATCCGCCGCGGACCCCCCAGTCATGCTAATATGGCGGGGGCATTCTGGCACGGATGGCGGGCGGATCGCCCCCGCCAGGCCAGCAGTCGCTACCGCCGGCCTGGTGGGGCGATCCGCCCGAAATCCTAATGGGCCCCTAAACGAGGAGTTCAGTAATTTAGATTGCATTACAGAAGCAAGCCGAAGTCTCGGTAAGGAACAAGGGCCTGGGGCCAGGAGGCAGCAGTACAGTAATACTAAAAGTAGTACTTACATTCTTAGTTCTTTTTGTATAAAATGGTGATTATATAGATGATAGTTAATTTAAATAATTGCGGAAAATTGATATTGAGAAAAACAATGAGATTGAATGGTATTTTTAAAAAAATACCTTGTTTTAAAACTATATTAAAACCAATACAGATATAATTACTAAATGTCATGTTTTTGAGCAATACAGTGCAGTGAAGATTACTATGACTAGATCTGCTCCTACTTTGTCTGACATATACGAGGTCTAGAGTTAGTCATTTAATTAGTTAGTAATAGTAATGTATCTAGCCATGCTATTGTAAAACAACTATGGGATTATTAAAAGTAACAATTCGTATTTTATTTGATCATTTTCGATTTAACACTTATTAACACCAAGGAATGTTATAATATTTAATTTGACCTTATGCTGTAATAATGAAGATTATGTTGATATCTATTGCCAGCACCTTGCCCCAGAAATTCTAGAACTGAATTTGTGGAGAGACGCAGAGCAGTCAGGATATGCTTCCTCGGAGCCTAAGTGAGAAGCTCCACTCCAGGGTCTGCTTAGAGGAGGGAATGATTTTTCCCTGGCTAGGAGCAGCCAGTGGTTGTCGGTGGCACCTGAACTGATTGCGGATGAGAAAGGTATCAGAGAATCCCCACTCTACTTTGTTGGAATCCGTGTAGATCAAGATGGTCTTGCAGCTGTGTGTGCCAGCTAGGGTGACCATCGTACTCCATGTCATCATGGGCATTGCTTCCATTCCTCAATGTTTTACCTACAAATGATTGCTCTCAGTTTATTTAGTATAGTCTAATTAGTTCAATGGAAGCAAATCACTACTACAACATCCAGAATGCATATGGCTGAAACCCAAAAGTCCAGGACTGGAAACAATGTCCATAATGACATGGAGTGAGGAGACCACTCTATTGCCGGGAAATAAACTGACTCTGCCATAACTAATACAAAGACAAATACTATTGCAGAAATAGAATCAGCACCAGTTGGTGGAAACTACCATTAGAGAGAGCCAGGCTTGCAAACGCTCTGGTTGGCAGCCCTACAATCAGGTGGGCTGCAACCCTGGAGTATTTGAGGGAAGAACTGATGCAAAAGCTTCCCAGAGGTGGATGTACCAAAACCTTAGCATTGAAGTGCCCCTATAAGTGAATAGAGACTTACAAGAGGAGCAGAATATTTAAATTTCTTACAGAAGCTCCCCAACTTCATATCTGATCTATGCATAACTGGGCAGACAGTGAATGCCGGAGGCCATATTTAAAGGGAGTGGATTAACTCTGAAATATCTGCAGATTAGGTTCCAAAAAACTGTGAGGTTTCATTAAATTTTGTTAAAAAGGAGTCAGTCCTGCCACCCCCCTTCGAGCCAGCATCAGTTCTACCCGGGGCTGTCTTGAAAACTATGGCAGTTCCAGCTAGAAAAACAAGCCAGAAAACGTCTCCCAGGTGCCTGGAGAAAACTCTCAAGGCTGGAAGACCTTAGTTGTATTATGTTCTAACTCCCTCTTCCCCTGATTTGGGAGGAAATTATCTGCGGACTTAAGGGCCAATTACGACCGCCCGCCATCGTAGCGGGATCGGGACCACCCGCCACCGTGGCGGTCACATCCAGCAATTTCACATTGCGGACAGTACTGCTGCCTGCAGCACCATTCGCAATGTGAAATGGACATGAAGTGCCTTTCCCTGCACTACGTGCCAGGCACAAAGCAGTGCTTGACACTTTGTGCAGGCAAATGCAGGGGGGTACCCCCCCGTGCAGACACACCCTTCCCCCTTCACAAAGGGGGCCCACAATGGGCCCCCAAATCCAGCCTCCACAAGCCTTTCCATGAGGTTCCACCGCCATGCAAAGGCTGGCTGAAGCCAGCATTGTAATCTGGCGGATGGTGCTTGCTAGGCACCACCACCATTTTAAACATGCTGACCGCTCCGCCAGGCAATCGTGACGATTGCCTGTGGCAGAAGCGTTGAGGACGGTCTTTGTGACCGCCACGGTCACACAGCAAATCCCCCCCACCATCCTAATGTGGGGGAGGAAATGGGGCTCAGATGGCGGAAGGACTGCCAGCGCCTGTCGGGGTTGCTCCGCAGAATCCGGATGACGAAGAAAAGGGTCCACCTCCTGACGTTACCAACACCCTGAATATATAACACAGGGTGCTCGAACTATCAGGCGAGGGAAAGAAAAAAGAAAGGGTCAGCAGGGACAAGAACCTGAAATGACAAAACAACAGAAATATATAAACAACGCCAACAGATATGACTACTCTCATGAATTCTCAATAAATCCTGAATACCTGATAGAAATTCATTCTGAGTTCCGTATGCTTGAATTCTATCTTCAGGCTCCTGAAAACAAACACACCACATAAATAGCTGTGACTCATGAATTGCGTATGAAACGGAATATAGGGAAATTGCGCAATCAACGCACCATTCAGTAATTGAGTAATATTCTTGACCCTAATTAAGGTAAGTCTCTGATTATCCCAATCCTAAAAGAAATCAAAAGTTTGGGAACTAATCTTCGTCCGAAGCGCTCCCCTTTGTTGAACCCACGACTTAGCAAAGTCTGAGAGTCTAAAGCACAAACAATGAAAGGAAAATAAATGGAAGCGTGTGGTTGCGACCACCACTACGCTCCGCTATTCATAACCATATAAAGTGAACAGTCACACATTCCAGGAAACAGCAGCACGTGGTTGAGACCACCACCGTACTCCGCTCAATGAATTTCCAAACAATAAGAAGTAGAGTAGTACCGGCAACGGGTGGTTGCGACCACCACAACCGCTCCAGATAAGAAAACTCTTTTGCGCTAGATCATGCACACGGAAGCGTGTAGTACCCCACCACTGCGCTCCGCTGCATAGAAATAAACCAATCCTCAATTTGTTCTTAATATGGCAACATGAGGCAGACCACCTCTGTGTTCCGCATTTAGTCAAAGTTCAGCAGGAAAACGGCTGTGCGCCCCGTTAAACCGGAAACTCGGCAGCCAGTTTCAAAACACAATGGGAAAACTCCTCCGATATCCAACCATGAAACCCTCTTACCGGAATCCTAAATAGATGTCGGTTTTCACCTTGAGCGACACACGACAAGGATCCTGGCTGGGGAAAATGCTCCTCACCATGGACATCGGCAGGCAAAAACAAACAGGAAGTTGAATTACGCGCACCAGCCAATCGCGCAGGTTAGTGATATACTTCCTCATCGAAGAGGCTCATGGAATTTGTAGTTTATAGTCGTTTAGGCAGGCGCAATATGATAAATCCTGACAGTGCCGGCCCAGCGGTGGCAGTCCTTCCACCATCCTAATGACCCCCTTAATGTCTGTAGACAAAGCAGAAACCTATAAAATGTCAAATAGTTCCCTGGCATCATCAGTAGAAGGATACGCTTCAGTGTGAGACAGAAGCAACATTAGGAAGTAAGGACAACCATTGAAGTAGGAGCAGAAAATGTAAACAGAAACGAAAGACTTCACATTCAAACTAAACACCCGTTCTAGGTATATGTTAAAGGAATATTTACAATGTTGTTGCTACCGCACCGTATTTAGGTCCCTTTTCCTTGCATCCTGCAATTGAACCTTCTGGGTTCCTGAGGAATAAAAGAAGTTAGGATCAATAACAATTTAACAATTACTGTGTACCACATATGGCCACATAGTAAAGCTCAGAGTCGATAGAAGGGATTAAGTATGGATATATTACAAATTCAAAGCCAGACTGATATACACAAGTCTCACGAATATATTGTAACAATACAGGATTACTACAGGCAGGCCAAAACGACAAATAAAGTTTAGCCTCATCAACAAGAAACATAGAATTTATGGTCCTCTTGCCTGTTATGCTTGAGGATAATCTTGTATAGCTTGAAGCGACACAACAGAGATGTCACAAGAGGTCTGTACCTCTCCAAGTCTAAAAGGAATCTGAATGAACTGAAGTGTGATCATCAATTATACCCACAAAAGAACTTTCAAACTGCCAAATGTCTCATAAATGTTCCACCTTCAAACAGTAAAACTTGGCAGCTAGACTTGAAACTCCTTACTTTTGGTCCACACATCAGAATGTCCTAGGATTCCTCCTGTCTCCCAATTCTGTACACACAGTATTCCTCCCTTGTTCATTAAGGCTCCTCGTCCTTGACAAAAGATACTCCTTTGGAGTCTCACTATCTCTCTAACACAATGGACCGTTTTCTATTAGTAAGATCACACAACTGTACCTGTAGAGGAGAGAAAAACATTGCATGCAAAGCAAACATTCATGCTGAAGGTTAAACATTAGAAAATTCAAATGTTAGTGTGGCAAGCATCTCAATACATGTTTAAATGCATGTTTCCGATACATATATAGTTCTAATATAGATAGGCTATGTGGTTTTAGGTTCAAACCTATAATACCTGATAAAACCCCACCGAAATGAAAATAGCTATCACCAGTGTAAACATATAAACACTGAAAAAACACCTGTGCAACCACAAACTAAGGGGCTCATTATGATGGCAGGCGGACACCACCATAACGGTAATGGGACCGACCACCAGACGTGCAGTGGTCCCACCGGCCCAATTAGGATGCGCCCGCCATACTGGCGAGTGCATACTGGCCTTTTACCATTGCGGACAGTGCTGCTGGCTGCTGGCTGCAGCACCGTCTGCAATGGTAAAAGGGCATGCCTGGCATTTCCCTGCACCACGTGGCAGGCACCACGCTATGCCTGCCACTTGGTGCAGGGAACTGCAGAGGTAAGTGCAACCCCCCACCCCCAAACCCAAAGGGGTCCACAATAGGCCCCCAAAGTCAATCTCCACCAGTCCTTCCATGGCGGCGATGCCGCCATGGAAGGGCCTGAATGAAACCCCCATCATAATATGGCTGGTGGTGCCTGCTGGGCACCGCCACCATATTACTGCCCCTGCACCGCCCAGCCGGCAACAATTGCCGAACTGCATAAAAGCGGCGGACGGATTTTGCACCTGACACGGTACACCCCGCCATCATGAAATGGGGGGGCGTATTTCACGTTACAATATCATAACGGTCTCCACCGCCGGCTCGGCAGTGGCGATCGTTACGCTATCATTATTTCTTCCTGAACAGGCCAATACAATGTAACTTTGTTATACAAGTTAGCATCAAGAAAGACTGGGCTAACATTACTCTGCTTGAGTTTTGTTGTTTAGGGATGTCATTGTCTATTCTTCCTTCTGCTTTTTTTGTTATTTGGTCTTTGGTCTAAAGATGCAGTGTTTAGATGCATGTTTTAGGTCTTAATTAGTTATTTTATAAACTGTAGAGAATCGGAAATATCCAAATCATATTTGATATTTTGGCTAAATTTGATTTCACTGATAGGAAAAATGGCTGGTTTCATAAGAATCTTTCCTTATATGTATCATCACATTTACCCACAGACAGAGAATAGGTGAAATCATTTGATACATCAGCCCCCTTTTCTAGTGAGTCAGTATTGATTGTAAGTGAAATGCCAAACACCCCAGGTTTTAAACAGTCAATGCAAGATGTAGTGACAGGTATATGTGAAAAGAATGTAGTCACCCAGCATTTGAGATAGTGGTGAAAATATGACCCCAGATGTTTTGTAAACATGGAACGCAGTGTCACATGGAATGCTGCTGAAAAAAAGTTCCTACCAAGTTCAATAAAGATTGTAGTTATATATTGTTTGTTTTTGCAGTAATTCAGCTACGTATATGAAAATGTTGTATGATGGCCTGTCAAAATCGATACCTGAGCCGAAGTGCTTCCCTGAAAGAGATATTTGTCACATGCTAGATGGTATGCTGAAAACATCATTACAATCTTCAGAGATAATGAAGAATGCTATTGACTTTGCAGTCCATTCTGGTGCAGTAAAACTTTATTTGGACCTCATATACCCTGTGCACACCCTGTCTATACACTTGCACTATTAGTGCAGAAGTCAAGCAATAATTAAAATTAAACTAAAATTCCATAAACACTGGAAAAACACTGATTCTGTTGTTTTTAACAGTGTGAAAATGTGATAACCACTGTTTTTTTACGGTATTGAAAAAACTGAAAAAACCCCACCAGAATTTACCAAAAATAAAAACTAAAAACTGGAAAGCCTCAATATAGGTGTAGAGTACTATTCAAATGAATGCATTTTCAGTTACAAAATAAATGAAGAGTATTACTTACATGAGTACGCGAATAGATAATAAATAACAATATTATTCAAACCACACAAATGCAGATATATATGAGAACTGCAATTTATTGTTACTGTAAAGAAAGCATTAATATGCACACATACATATATAAGTCAAGATACACAATAAATGCACTTTCTGTATCTGTTCATGTGTACCACATTACATTAATAATGTGAAGTCACATGAATATATGAGGCCATACGTAAACATATCTGTGGCCTAATCAAAAAAACAGTGGAAACAAAATTAAGCTGCTCCACTGTCTACTAAAGTAGTATGTAGTGCGACCTAAAAAAATACAGTTAAATAACTACTTTTAAAGCACAAAGTCATTGGCTTGCATAAACAGATCAGAGGAAAACGTGTGAGTCTGGTGTGGTACCCAGAAGTATTATTTCTCTTCCAAAGCAAATCATGTGTGTCACTAGAAAATGAACAATCATTGGCTATGACAATAGGTCTCGCATTTGCGTAAGTTAGAACTATTGGTGTTGTAAGTGACAATGTCTTTTATGCGTGTTGATTTGGAATTCATGGTATAATTGTGTGAAGTAGATTTGTGTAGTGAAATTATGAGGGATGGTGGACAGATGAGGTGTGAGCTGCAGAGAATAGATAGAAAGATAGATTGATAGTGATAGCTAGTTTTTGTACAAATTGCTGAATACATTTGAGATAGAGGAGCTGCAAGAGTGTGTGTGAAAGAGAGAAAAGTGGTAGAGTATGCGATAGATGTATAAAGTGGGAGTGCTTATATATGTGATACCCTAATAATACAAGTGTGTGTTTGAGGAATGGAAAGTTTGAAAAGGTACGTGAATTAAACTGTGCTTATTCATTTAATTATGTTAGAAACTGTGGAAGTGTGTGTAAGAGAGTGTGGTGAGTGAGTATGAGAGAGTGAGAGGGACTGCTTGCTTTTCTTAATGAAAAATATTAACCTTAAAGTTAGATAGAGTGGCTGTGGCCAACATTTCCTGCTTCTTTTTAATTAACAACAAGAGAAAAGGTAATAAATAGTGTGCATGTATGTGGTTGAGAGTGAGACTGACAAACTGTTCTAATGCAAGCTTCCGGTAGCGTAGTGTAAAAGGAAGTTGCCACACTGGCCCTCTCAGACACCCTCCCAATTAATGAGGGGTCCTTGATACTCCAGAAACTCCCCAATATTCCTAGTTCTGCTTATTTTATCAGGTAGTTTTCAGTCTCTTAGAAACAGATGGGCACCAGTAAATCGATAAATGAAACTGGGAAGAAACATTTAAGGGCAAAAACACCAATATGACAACATGATACGTCTGTCATAAAATAACCCATAAAAGATATAGAGAGTATCCTTTACTGATGGGACATGCGCCGAGTCTGCTAGCGTTTTGGAACAGGATGTTTGGCCCAAAGTGAATGGACTAGGGCTATTATTTAGAAAATGAAACATGTTTGATGATGTCGTGCTTCATGCCCTAACGAGGAGTTGAAGCCCTTTCATTTAAGTGGTAACATCCCTCAGGTGTTTCGAACACATATACTTCAACTGATCAGCCAGCGTTTAGAGGAAGCACCTTTTTAGGTCACTGAGAGTAATGGAGCTCAGCTACACAAATCCCTCCAGGCGACGAGTTGCCCCGCCCGCTCCCCTCCATTGTTTTCACCAACTGCACGCTTTTACCTTAACCTTAAATCACCACAGACATTTTGATATTTGATATTTTTGATATTTATAAGTTTTTATAAAGTGCAAACTTTCGCTCCGGAAGGAGCATCTTGGCGCTGAGCATGCATGACGTGGATATGTGATGAAGATACGTGATGAGGATCTGGAACTAAATGGCTGCCAGTACAGAGGAGTCGGGTTGTTGATACACCCATGTCTTGAGGAGTTTTCTGAAAATACTCTCTTTTTCAATTAGTCTAAGGTTGACGGGTAAGTTGTTCCATGCCCTTGCTGCCAGAACGGTAAAGGTTTTCCCACCCCTAGTTGTATACTTGAACCTGGGTATCCTTGTGAGATTTGTCCCAGAGGATCTCAAACATCGTGTGGGGTTGTAACAGGTGAAGCGTTTTGCAAGGTAATGAGGCCCTGTGCCTTTCATGGATTTGAAGACAGTAAGTAAGAGTTTAAAAAGAATTATTTTATGGAGTGGCAACCAATGGAGGGAATTTAATGCAGCTGAGGCCGATGACCTTCTAGGAAGTTTCAGGACCAATCTGGCGGCTGCGTGTTGTATACTCTGAAGCTTCCTCAGGGTGGACTTTTTTACTCCAGCCATTAATCCATTGCAGTAATCAAGTCGGGAGAGTATTAAGGCTACCGCGACTGATTTTCTAGCTGCAATGGGGAGGAAGTCAAAGAATTTCTTTAAGGATTTGATCAGTCCGAAGCATTCTTTGGTGCGTAAAACGGTCACAGTTTATTCATCAACATAACATTTTTTATACATAAAATTTTATATATTTCCAACATTCATGGTCATACACACATTCGATGTCCATGTTCTAATTCTTCATCTATTGCTCATTGCAATACTTTCGCTGGTATTATGGACTCAGCCTTCTCAATTTCTTGGGAGGGGAGGGGACTCTTTTTATGGGTCTCCAATTCAAGGGTCTAGGCTTCAGCTTGCTACCGATTTGGAGGGTGTCCGTCTGGACCTGCTGGGTCTGCAAGAGCCGTCCCGCTCACCCTGTAACCCTTTCGTGGGCCCTCCATTCTCCCAGGGGTCCCTGCCATGTGGCATCCCAAGGGCCTTACTTGAGCATCTACTCTACCTTTCCTGAGGCAGAGTCCTTGCCATGTTCTCACTCAGTACCCCTGCCATGAGGCATCCCAAGGGTCCTGAGGGAGCATCTTGTCTACTCTTTCTATGGCGGCACGCCGAGCCTTTGGCTCCCTCAGTGCCCCTGCCATGAGGCATCCCAAGGACACTGTGTGAGCCTTCCATCTATCTTCTAGTAATTTTCTCTTTCTACTAGCTTCCTTGTGTTTGTTCCGCTGACCTTTTCCCCTCACGGCTACATTGCCCGTGTTCTTAGGTGTGGGTGGGTGAGATTCCTTTCCTCTTCCTGAAATTGGGAGGGAATGTGGCTGTTTCAGGCCATTGGCCCCTTCTTATCCCCCCTCACACTACCTTACTGCGAAGGGGGCTTGCTTTGTTGACTCGGGCCAATCCTGGCCCCCGCCGGCATAGCTGGCATGCTAATGGGGGCGGGGTGTGCTCCCACCTCCGGAGGGCGTTCTACCCTGGCCCCCATCTGGTCTGGCTTCGCCTTCCCAGTCCGGGTCCTAACCCAGATGGCGAGTCGTCCTGCCCTGCTCCCCTCCATTGTTTCTACCAACTTTGTGCTTTTACCTTAAATTACCACTGACAACATTCTTTGGTGCCTAAAAAGGCCACAGTTTATTCATCAACAAAAATTTGTTTACACATAAAATGTTATACATATGCAACGTTCATGGTCATATACACATTCGAATGTCCATGTTCTAATTCTTCATCCATATCTCATTGCAATACTTTCTCTTGCATTATGGACTCCGCCTTATCAATTTCCTGAGAGGGGAGGGGCACCTTTTTATGGCCCTCCGATATACGGGTCTAGGCTTCAGCTTGCTACCGATTTGAGTGTGTCTTACTGGACCTGCCCGGGCTGCAAGTGCCATCCCGCTCACACTGTAAACCTTTCGTGGGCCCTCCCTTCTCCCAGGGGTCCCTGTCGAGTGGCATCCCAAGGACCTTACTTGAGCATCTACTCTACCTTTCCTGAAGGTGAGTCCTTGCCATCTTCTTCCTTGGTACCCCTGCCGTGAGGCATCCCAAGGGTCCTGTGGGAGCATCACATCTACTCCTTCTATGGCGGCATGCCGCCCCTTGGCTCCCTCAGTGCCCCCGTCGCGAGACATTCCAAGGACCGTGTGAGAACATTCCATCTACCGTCTAGTAATTTTCTCTTTCTACTAGCTTCTTTGTGTTTGTTCCACCACGCTATCTACAGTTTCTCGATCAGAGGGAGCTCTCCCCTGCCCCTGACTCCCTTTTTTGTTCTACTTGAAGCCCATTTTCTCCAGTATCCCCACAATGTTCAGGAGAAACATGTCATGGTGAAATTTTGGAGTAATACGCCACTGCGTTTAGGTGTGTCTGGGCCTAGGTTTTTGTCTTCCCTGCCACCAAAGCCCACTCAATAAATTCTAAGACCTCCTCCTGAGAGGCCCACTTGTCCCTTTTTGGCCCTGTCCTGGCCCTGAATGTAAACCAGCACCTACTGTAACAGGTGCTTGTCTTTGGGGTTAGTGCATTGTTCAGCAATGTCTGCAACCCAGCTCCACCCATGACTACGCCTCTTCCGGCATTGGCGTCATCCTTTTGTCTGCTGCTGGGGCGAGTTTTCAGAATTTCTCCCATTGAAAATGAGAAATGGCATCCGCAACTAACTTGTCTATCCCCAGGATGTGTCTCGCCCTAAGCGCGATGTTGCCTTTTAACTGACAGCCAACTAGTTTATGCAGCAGGGTTGCCACAGCTGGGCATTTTGCCGACCCCGTGTTAATTGCTTGCACCACTGCGTGGTAGTCGGATCGCAGTGCAATCGGCCTATTTGCCAGCTGCTGGGCCCAAATATGGAAAGTCACCACTATGGGAAACAACTCTAGTAAGCATATGTTTTTTGTCAACCCAGCGCTTTGCCAAGCCCCTGGCACCTCCCCTGCTTACCATGCGGTCCCTAGGATTGCCCCAAAGCCATAGCCCCCAGCTGAGTCAGTTCAGAGTTCAAATTTGCTTGCTTCTATCCAGGGGGGACGCATTATCAGTGTGCCGTTGAAATCTGCCAGAAAGCTATCCCACAGCTCCAGGTCCTCCTTCACCCCTTGTGTGATGCGGACCCTGTGGTGCTTTTGTGTCATGCCCCTGGTTGCAATACTTTCGCTGACATTATGGACTCAGCCTTCTCAATTTCCTGGGAGGGAAGGGGCCTCTTTTTATTGGTCTCCAATTCAATGTTTAAACATGTTCTGGTAATAGTTCTGATACTTGACCTTAATAATTGTATGCTCGAGGAGAGACACGCCCTCCATGACTGACCGGGCATCACATGAAGCCACTTTCAAGTGTATGATAGAGTGTCTCCAAAACAATGTGCCAGCCTGTAGGTAGTACACATCACTGGTCCTATGGTGCCACCAGGGACCCTCTGTTACCCCAGAGCACACCTCCCCAAACTGCTTATTGTTTTTAAGCATGGCTGGACAGAGCGTAGGGGGTAGAAGCTTCCAAAAAATGGTCTTGCTTGGATGTGTGCTGCTGCAAAATTAGAGAAGGAAAACAAAAGCCCTGCGGTCTTCATGGCATGCACATGCTGTCCTGTTGTGTGGAGACTCTCACTCTGGGCTAAAGTCAGGCTTCCACGAAAAGCACTCACCCTCTAGGACCCACGGCTTTCCACATCTGTGTAGATTCCTCCTTGTGTTAAACTGAATTACAGTAGATCCCTAAGCACCACCCTCTGCAGTCTTAAAGGGACCTCAGGATGGCTATAACCTAGCAAGGCAAAATGCAATCCTCTACCATCTTCATGTACATACACAGCACAGAGCAAATGTGCGGGACTTGCTTTTGTCCCCCGGCCTTAGTGATAGATGCAGAGAACGGTGCAAAATGGCAGCCGGTGAAAGACTGCTACTCTTTAAACAAGTGTGGGCAGTGGGGCGGGATGTGGGGTGGAGCAGCAAGACAGAGAAGTTCTGGATGGGACCCGGGAGGAGGAAGGAAACGTCAGGAGCAAAACATTTAAAGTACATTAAAACAATGCTAAATCACAGCGCGTGCAGCCAAGAAGCGACAGTGGGCAGCAACACAGAGAAGTGGTAAGTGGGAGGGGAAAGAAGAAATACGGGCAGCATTTTTTAGTAGCAACTGGAAACATGAGCAAAACAGTTAAAGTCAATATTTTAAAAATCCTAAATCACAGCGGGAACATATCAATAACAAATAGAACAATGGCAAGAAGGTGGTGGGGGAAGGCGTCGCACAGGGAAATGACCTAAATTGTGAACAGTGAAGGGCGGGAGGTGGTGGGGGTACAGCACCCTGAGTTGAAACAAAAGAAAAAGTAATATGCTAAAAGTAACTAAATGGCCAGAAGTGAACTGATCCATGTAACAGGGTCAGCCTCCAGGGCGGAAACAAAACAGCCAAAAGGCAGGACAAACGTAAAGTCAAGCGCGGCATGTGCAGGTAAGAGCGGTTGGGCGGGGTGCGAAGAGTAGACAGACAACGACAAGTGAAACTAACATTTAAAAACAAGCATTGGAAAATGCAATAGGGCTCGCATTAGGAAAGTTTGAGCTATTGGTCTTATAAATGATTTTTTTTTTTATTTATGTGTTATTTTTTAAAATAGCTAAATTAATAGCTTTGTCATTTACAATGCCAATAGTTATAACTTTCGCAAATGTGACACCTATAGCATTTGTAATGCAACATGTTTTGACTTTACGTGACTTAGATGTATTGATATTACAAATAACAATGGCTTTTAATTTTTTTAAATAATTAATAATTAAATAATTTATTTAATTTGTAATGGCAATAGCTTAAACTTTTGTAAATAACTTTTGTGAAGATTATGTTCAGTGTTTTTTATTGTGACGAAAATCCAAGAACAGACGTGAAATATTAACATCTTTTTGTGATTTGTAATAAAGCGTGAAAGCTTGAAAACAGATTGAAACATTGAAAGAACATATTTGAACCAGTGATGCTGTGGTTGCGCTGAGTGATGCTGTGGTTGCGCTGAGTGATGCTGTGGTGGTGCTGAGTGATGCTGTGGTTGCGCTGAGTGATGCTGTGGTTGCACTGAGTGGTGTGTGCATCGGTGGAGCTAAGTGGGTGTATTGGTGGAGCTGTGTGGTGGGTGCATTGGTGGAGCTTAGTTGGAGCATCGGTGGAGCTGTGTGGTGGGTGCATCGGTGGAGCTGTGTGGTGGGTGCTTCGGCGGAGCTGTGTGGTGGGTGCCTCGGCGGAGCTGTGTGGTGGGTGCATCGATGGAGCTGAGTGGTGGGTGCTTCGGTGGAGCTGTGTGGTGGGTGCATCTGTGGAGCTGTGTGGTGGGTGCATCTGTGGAGCTGTGTGGTGGGTGCATCTGTGGAGCTGTGTGGTGGGTGCCTCGGTGGAGCTGTGTGGTGGGTGCATCGGTGGAGCTGTGTGGTGGGTGCCTTGATGGAGCTGTATGGTGGGTGTCTCGGTGGAGCTGTGTGGTGGGTGCATCAGTGGAGCTGTGTGGTGGGTGCATCGGTGGAGCTGTGTCGGTGGAGCTGTGTGTTGGGTGCATCGGTGGAGCTGGGTGGGGGGTGCATCAGTGGAGCTGTGTCGGTGGAGCTGTGTGGTGGGTGCCTCGGTGGAGCTGTGTGGTGGGTGCATTGGTGGAGCTGTGTGGTGCGTGCCTTGGTGGAGCTGTATGGTGGGTGCCTCGGTAGAGCTGTGTGGTGGGTGCATCGGTGGAGCTGTGTGGTGGGTGCATCAGTGGAGCTGTGTCAGTTGAGCTGTGTGGTGGGTGCATCCGTGGAGCTGGGTGGTGGGTGCATCGGTGGAGCTGTGTGGTGGGTGCAACGGTGAAGCTGTGTGGTGGGTGCATCGGTGGAGCTGTGCAGGTGGAGTGTGTGGTGGGTGCATCGGTGGAGCTGTGTGGTGGGTGCATTGGTGGAGCTGTGTGGTGGGTGCATCGGTGGAGCTGTGTGGTGGGTGCATCGGTGGAGCTGTGTCGGTGGAGCTGTGTGGTGGGTGCATCGGAGGAGCTGGGTGGTGGGTGCATTGGTGGAGCTGTGTCGGTGGAGCTGTGTGGTGGCTGCATTGGTGGAGCTGTGTGGTGGGTGCATCGGTGGAGCTGTGTGGTGGGTGCATCAGTGGAGCTTAGTGGGAGCATTGGTGGAGCTGTGTGGTGGGTGCATTGGGGGAGCTTAGTTGGAGCATCGGTGGAGCTGTGTGGTGGGTGCATCGGTGGAGCTGTGTGGTGGGTGCCTCTGTGGAGCTGTGTGGTGGGTGCATCTGTGGAGCTGTGTGGTGGGTGCATCTGTGGAGCTGTGTGGTGGGTGCCTCGGTGGAGCTGTGTCGGTGGAGCTGTGTGGTGGGTGCATCGGTGGAGCTGGGTGGTGGGTGCATCGGTGGAGCTGTGTCGGTGGAGCTGTGTGGTGGCTGCATCAGTGGAGCTGTGTGGTGGGTGCATCGGTGGATCTGTGTGGTGGGTGCATCGGTGGAGCTGTGTGGTGGGTGCATCGGTGGAGCTGTGTGGTGGGTGCTCGGTGGAGCTGTGTGGTGGGTGCATCGGTGGAGCTGTGTGGTGGGTGCATCGGTGGAGCTGTGTAGGTGGAGCTGTGTGGTGGGTGCATCAGTGGAGCTGTGTGGTGGGTGCATTGGTGGAGCTGTGTGGTGGGTGCATCAGTGGAACTGTGTGGTGGGTGCATCGGTGGAGCTGTGTCGGTGGAGCTGTGTGGTGGGTGCATCGGTGGAGCTGGGTGGTGGGTGCATCAGTGGAGCTGTGTCGGTGGAGCTGTGTGGTGGCTGCATCGGTGGAGCTGTGTCGGTGGAGCTGTGTGGTGGCGGCATCGGTGGAGCTGAGTGGTGGGTGCATCGGTGGAGCTGTGTGGTGGGTGCATTGGTGGAGCTGTGTCGGTGGAGCAGTGTGGTGGGTGCATCGGTGGAGCTGTGTGGTGGGTGCATCGGTAGAGCTGTGTGGTGGGTGCATCGGTTGAGCTGTGTGGTGGGTGCATCGGTTGAGCTGTGTGGTGGGTGCCTCGGCGGAGCTGTGTGGTGGGTGCATCGGTGGAGCTGTGTGATGGGTGCATCTGTGGAGCTGTGTGGTGGGTGCCTCGGTGGAGCTGTGTCGGTGGAGCTGTGTGGTGGGTGCATCGGTGGAGCTGGGTGGTGGGTGCATCGGTGGAGCTGTGTCGGTGGAGCTGTGTGGTGGCTGCATCAGTGGAGCTGTGTGGTGGGTGCATCGGTGGATCTGTGTGGTGGGTGCATCGGTGGAGCTGTGTGGTGGGTGCATCGGTGGAGCTGTGTGGTGGGTGCTCGGTGGAGCTGTGTGGTGGGTGCATCGGTGGAGCTGTGTGGTGGGTGCATCGGTGGAGCTGTGTAGGTGGAGCTGTGTGGTGGGTGCATCAGTGGAGCTGTGTGGTGGGTGCATTGGTGGAGCTGTGTGGTGGGTGCATCAGTGGAACTGTGTGGTGGGTGCATCGGTGGAGCTGTGTCGGTGGAGCTGTGTGGTGGGTGCATCGGTGGAGCTGGGTGGTGGGTGCATCAGTGGAGCTGTGTCGGTGGAGCTGTGTGGTGGCTGCATCGGTGGAGCTGTGTCGGTGGAGCTGTGTGGTGGCGGCATCGGTGGAGCTGAGTGGTGGGTGCATCGGTGGAGCTGTGTGGTGGGTGCATTGGTGGAGCTGTGTCGGTGGAGCAGTGTGGTGGGTGCATCGGTGGAGCTGTGTGGTGGGTGCATCGGTAGAGCTGTGTGGTGGGTGCATCGGTTGAGCTGTGTGGTGGGTGCATCGGTTGAGCTGTGTGGTGGGTGCCTCGGCGGAGCTGTGTGGTGGGTGCATCGGTGGAGCTGTGTGATGGGTGCATCGGTAGAGCTGTGTGGTGGGTGCTTCGGCGGAGCTGTGTGGTGGGTGCATCGGTAAAGCTGCGTGGTGGGTGCATCGGTGGAGCTGTGTGGTGGGTGCTTCGGTGGAGCTGTGTGGTGGGTGCATCTTTGGAGCTGTGTGGTCTGTGCCTCTGTGGAGCTGTGTGGTGGGTGCATCGGTAAAGCTGCGTGGTGGGTGCATCGGTGGAGCTGTGTGGTGGGTGCCTCAGTGGAGCTGTGTGGTGGCTGCATAGGTGGAGCTGTGTGGTGGGTGGATCTGTTGAACTGGATGGTGGGTGCATCTGTGGAGCTGTGTGGTGGGTGCATCTGTGGAGCTGTGTGGTGGGTGCCTCGGTGGAGCTGTGTGGTGGGTGCATCAGTTGCATCCCACACTCATTGTTTCAAGATAAAAGTATGCAACTTACCACCATGCTTGAAATGCACACAGAAAGAAAGCTTATTAGTTAGAAAGTATTAGGCTAAGTAAGACGCTGAGTGAAAATACGCCTGCAAATGCTCACAGCCATGTAAAGTTACAGAAAGCCCCTGAAATTATAAAAGTGTGTTATATTCAAATAAAAGTACGGTATCACTAAGTAAAACGAGTCTTTGAGGCATAAAGTTTGAAACGCAAAAACAAAAAGAACTCACTTAAAAAGTAGCAAACATGCATAGTTCCTATGTAAAAAATATAGGGGCATATTACCAAGCAATAGCGATAATTATCGCTATTGCTTGGTTAGAGACAAAACTTTACCGCAGCGCTGCAGCGATTTTTACCGCAAATAAACCTTGGTATTACCAAGGTTTAACGCAAATGCGGTAAAAATCGCCGCAAAGCATGAATATCGCTGAAAAGTCAGCGATATTCATGCATTAGCGAGCTAATGCTCTTAGCCATGTTATCCACCTCCCATTGGATAACATGGCTAAGAACTGCTCAGGGCAGGTGTTAGCTTTTGGAGATATTCCCGCTTAGCGCGAATATCTCCAAAAGTTGGTAATAGGAGATAGCGATGTTAGCGACTGTTTTCAGTCGCTAACATCTTGGCACGCCCACTTTGCATCTCATTAGTGATAAATATCACTGACATGCAAAGTGGGGCCCAAGATGGTCGCTATCTCCTACTAGCTGTCGCTAACTGGTGTTAGCGGCAGCTAGGTAATAGGGAGATAATTTTATCTCCGCTTTCTTGGCTTTTAAAGCCAAAAAAGCGGAGATAAACCCCCTTGATAATATGCCCCATATTTCTCCTAAATCAGAATGTAAATAAACGACAGGTGTTTTTTTCTGAGAAAGGTGCCCAATGTGCCACGCCTGCTTTTGACTCAGTTCACCAACACAGCAACGTTGGGCACCACAAGACATGCGCGTGACTGAACAGTTAGAAATAGCATAAGGCACCATGTGACGTTTAAGAATAATGCTGAATATTATACCGTACCATGTTGCTCATTACTTGGACAGCACATGACACTATATTGAATTTTCATCTGCCATGATGTGCAACGCTTGCGTCCTGCCTGTCGGGGGTTGTTGGTTGCTGTGTTTAGTCCTGGGTAAGATGCCATACTCTGAGGGTGGAGATTAGAACCAGTTTGTTGTTTATTGATGCTGGACTCTGGGAGCGCGGAGGAGAAGGAGGGACCCCCACAGATATGCTCCGCTGACTACTGGGAGCCTACACAGCGCAGGGACACGCAGACATAACAAGCACTGGTAAATGCAATCATTTTCGCCAAGCATTGGTAAATGCATTGTAAAAAAAAGCAGAATGAAGTCCCAGGCATCAGAGCTAGGGACAGTTTAGTGTGCAGGCCAGGGAACGTTAAGTAAACGAGTATGGGAGAAGGCAGACAAGCCCTCGGCATTGCTGTGGTGGGGGTGGGGGGTGGCGGGGAGAGGCAAGAAGGGAAGAATAGGGGAGAGTAAGGGTGACAAGACGCACGGGGAGCAGCAGCCTTTGATGTGCCGGCTGGCCGTGGGCAGTAAATAATTCGGGGAGCAAAAATGCCAGAGCGCACGCTGGGGGAAGGTTGTGGAGGAAGGATGATGGCTTTGATGCTGTGCACACGCTTTTTCATTGGCACAGCATCAAATCGCCCGTTTAGTTAAGCTCTGGATAAGCCCCAATATGTCTCGACATCTGCAATGCTTGCGCATTGGCAGAGGTCGAGCCTTAAAAAAGAAAAACACTTCCCTTGTGCTCGCCGCATCGCTGATTCAGCAATGTAGCGAGCGCAAGGTGAGTGGTTTTCTTTTTTTTATTTAAGTTTCACTAGTTGTCGTCTTTCGACTCCACACCACCACTCTTACCTGCACCGGCCGCGCCTGTGAAAAGTATTTACCAAAGAAACCAAAGGGTGAAAGGCAGACCAAGGAACGAATGAAAGTGATGGGCGTGTGTTGGGTGCGGTGCAGGTAAGAGCAGTTGGGCGGGGTGCAAAGAGTAGACAGACGACGACAAGGGAAACCTACATTTAAAAAAAAGAAAAACGCTTACTTTGTGCTTGCCGCATCGCTGACTCAGCAATGCAGCGAGAGCAAAGTAAGTGGTTTTCTTTTTTTTATTTAATTTTCCCTAGTCGTCGTCTGTCGACTCCACCACACCACTCTTACCTGCACGGGTCGCGCCTGTAAAAAGTCTTTACCAAAGAAACCAAAGCAATTTTGAGAGGTAGACCAAGGAACGAATGAAAGTGATGGGCTTGTGCTGGGTGAGCTGAAAGTCCACAGAAGTAGATACAGCATGTCGAGCCGAGGCTCGACCTAAAAATAAGCTATTCCCCCATGGCCTGTAGAACTGATGGGCCCACGGTCCCTCTGTCCCCCAGGAATTTTCTCAGCGTCCTATAGGGTCAGTCTAGTTATATGACTCAGTGGAAGAATTACGTATTGTCAGGGAAATCTCCCCACCCTCCCTTATCAAACGGCCCCATGACAAACGTACGTAGAAGCATTAGCCCTGAAGAATAATACAAGAGGAACACTTGAAGAGCCCAGAATTGTGCCTTGGCAGCATTCTTTACTCCTCGCCTGTCCTCTGTTTTTTGTCACTGTTCCAGAACGCTGCATTTCATTACACCGGTGTTAGTGAGATGGCTGCTTAGCTCACCCGTTCCTTTTCGGAAACAAGCGCACACTTGTTACGGACACCGGAGTCCACATTCTTCGGGGAGTGATTAGCGCCAGGGAGTAAAATTGCCATTACTTATTCCACTCGACAAAGAGCGGGAATTTTTCTTCATTATTTTCAGGTGACGTATGACCAACTGAGTTTACTGCCGGTGGACAGAGGGCCCAAGCAATGAAAGGCCTCTTTAGGAGTTGTTTTCGGTTGCCTTGGAAACATAACAAACCCACCCAATGGCTGCCGGGACAGATTAACGAAAGCCAAAGCAGAAGTGGACATAAACGAGCAGCAGTCTTAAAATAGCGATACCCTTCGAAAACCCAATCTGACATTTTTTTTTACCTCTCTGTCTTGATGACACTACCAAAGACACGGAAATGTATCACAATAGGAAAGACTTCATTTCAAAACGAAAGACATTAACGGTCATATAATAAGACCTTAAGCCTCTGTAACAAATGTGCTTGAGGTGAGATCTCAATACCTCGATATTTTTCTAATTATTGTTTACATTACATAGTTATCTTTGTCTCTGTCTTCCATTAAAAGGTGGCTGAAGACTCCGAACAAACTGGGGATTTCTTCACTTTTTACACTAAGGCCTTCAAAGTTCAGTGATACCGTTTCCATGGCGACGTTTTTATTAGGTAAAGTTGTGCACACCCACTGCTAAAGTTATATCTCGGCTTATCACATTAAAACACCAGCAGTTGTTTCGTACTAAACCACAATAATATGGTGATAAGATACAGCCTTAGTTCTGACCTAAGGGTATGGCAATATACTTTGTTCATCTCTGTACCTACAGTAAGCGGCTAATGCACAGATTTAGTTTCCAGAAGAAGAACGTTCTGCTGCACATGACGATTCGATGTTCTTGGCTGGCAAATGGCCAGATTAAAGTATTCGAAGAACACCAATGGGGAGCTAGCATCTCCCCTGCCCACAGTTGTCTTTTGTTGTATTTTAAATACGAATGATGTGTGAGTGTTTATTGGAGACATTTTCTTTCCAGGGAAAACTGTTTGTTAGATGCAACATCCATAGAAATAGTTTCTTTTGCATGAAATCATGACCTCACATATGAGAAATGGGAGGGTGTCACAGAAGTTATGTGCAATAATGTTAGTGAGATGCTGTTATGTTACAAAAGTGAAAACGCACATTACTATCATTAATGTTAGATGTAAACACATTTGGAATATGGACGAGTGTGCCTGTGTGCTGTCAGTGACTCGGCCAAAGAGGGCATGAAATCTAAAATTGGATCATAAATTGAAAAATTATCTTAATGGGGGCCCCAAAATATGCTTGACCCAAGTGTCGTGTCCCAACACAGTAACACACGGACACGACGGGGGTATGCTTAAACTCTTTATTCTGCTTCTTCACAGGTCCCTGTCCCTACTCTAACTGTCCCCTGGTTCCTATCCCCGGCTCCTCCTGTTCCTGCTCCTCCCTCTGACTCCGCCCCGCAACCACTAGACTGCATCCCACAATACTACATCTCCCCCTTTCTTAACAGAATGAACTTAATGTCCTTAGTGTTCGCAGTTCTTCAATCCGCCACACAGGTTGGCGGACAGCCTGCTCTTCGAGCCTCAGTAATGTTGAATCCGCGGTGGGCTTGACTTTGGTCGATCTTTCTGTTGTCTTGATCAGGGCATTCTGGATCACATTGCGTGTGAACAGTCTGCTCTCACATTCCGCAGTCAGCATGTCTCTTTCCCGTGGTGTAACTACTGTTGGTTTAGGTGCTCGATCTCTTTCATGGGTGGATAGCGTTCCGGTCCTCTTCCGAGCACCCTCATCCGCTTTTGCTTCCGTTTGTCTTGTCCGGTTGAAGGCAACACTGTCCTCCAGTTCAGGGTCATGTATGCCAGACGGTATGGTGTTGTCTGATGAGACTGTCTTGGCTTGGTCCAGTAATTCATTCACCGCCTTTATCTTTACTGCCTTTTGCTTCGTCAGGTCAAGAACAACACTGTCTTCCTGTTTCGAGTCTGGGGTGCCGGCCGGTGAGGTATGAACGGTGGAGGTCAGCTTGGTATGACTTGGAGATTGATTTGCTGTCTCGGGTTGTGTCTCCCACACCTGCTCGCGCCTGGAACAGGCAGACTCTGGGGTCGGCTGAATGTTAGTGTGTCTTGTTCTCCTCCGATGATGACTTAGTTCTCCTGACACGTCTGGCTTCCTTTGCGGATTGACTGGTTGGTCCGTTTTTATTTGGGTACTTTTGGCCACGATGCCGGATTCCGTTTTATAGGACCAGGACCAGGGCCTTCGAGTCAACCTTGCTGCCCCTACCCGGGGTGACGGTGTGGTATTAGTGTCACGATGCACATGTGCTCGATGCGACGGGTTGTCTGGTGGAGTGATCGAGTGTGCATTGACATTGGTGTGGGACACGTCGCTCTCGACGTGAAGAGTGTTCCTTGGTTTGCTGATGTGTTCAGGTGCTTGGCGCCATGGCCGGTGTCGGGACCACGACTCTGTCGACTCAAAGGATCGGACCGAAATGCTGTCCGAATCAGAGGAGTTCTCCCTCACTTCCCTCTGAGAATGTTTCTTTAAGAATGTTGCACGTGGTGGTTGTCGGGACCATGACTCTGCCGATTCAAAAGATCGGACCGACATGTTGTCTGAATCAGAGGAGTTCTCCCTCGCTTCCCTCTGAGAATGTTTCTTTAAGAATGTTGCACGTGGTCGTTGTCGGGACCATGACTCTGCCGACTCAAAAGATCGGACCGACATGCTTTCCGAATCAGAGGGGTGCTCCGTCAGTTCCCTCTGTGAGTGTTCATTTGGGAGTGTCCTACTAGGTGGTCTTCGGAACCGGGTAGTTCGTGACGAGCTGCTTTCCCCTTCGGAATTGTGTTTGAAAAGCTTCTCCATGTGTCTTTGTTGGAATATCTTCAACGCTGTCTCATTTGGGAGATTGTTTGAAGATTCCGTGCTTGTTCCTTGTGCTTGATCCCAAGCTTTCGCCTCGTCGTCCCTCTCGTCTGATGTTACCCATCTACGCTCTGTTTCGTCGTTTTCGCAGGGCCCATGGATGCTTTGGGGCCCATGAAGGCATGGATCTTTTCTTGCTGGTTGTTGTTGTTGTGAGGGACCAGTCCGTCTTGTGTTATCTGATTCTCCTTCCCAATTGCTTGATGTTCCAACACCTCTGACTTGGGGTTTATGTGTTCTCCGGCCAGATGTTTCCTTGGACTCGTCTTCACTGCTTGTCGACTGGTGTCCCTGCGCCGACTTTCGGTGTTGACCAGTGCGACCCCTTCTTCTCTGGTTAGTCTTTCTCTCCCACTTGCTGTGTGGGATGCCTTCTTGACCAGGAGTGTGATCTGTCCCACTTGATGCTCTTTCTTCCTCCTTTGAATGACTCTTTGAGGAACTCCTGGGGGGTGAATAACTTTTTGGAATTGTCTTTTGGATGGTTGACTCTGGGTCATCTGACTCCGAGCAGTCCTTGGTTGACCTTGAGTAGTCAGATGCTGAGAAATCTGACTCTGAGTAATCCGTGTTATTTTCTTTGTCACTGTGTCTTTCCCGTTGTCTTTTTGCTGGTCTGTCTTCCCTCTCTCTCCTTTCAGTTCTGTTTGTGTTCTGAGGGTTATCTGTCCGGGCGTCTTGATAATTTGCTTTCAGATTCGGGGCCTTTGATTTGTCTCTTACCTTGACGTGCAGTCCAACTTCAGCCTTCCTGATGATTTCTTCCAGTGACCACTTTCCTCGCAAGATCTTGAGTTTCGTGTCAGGGTTTGCGCAGCCTTCAATTATCCGGAGTCGGACTGCGTCCTCATTCGTAAAGGTGTTGAAGTGGCAGCCTTGTACCAGGTATTTTAACCGAGTGATGAAGGTTGGCAGTGGTTCACCGGGTTCCTGCCGAGCTGTGTTGAAAGCGATGCGCTCTCGATCCACTTCCGTTTGTGCGGAGAGACGGGCACATAGCTTCTCTTGGAGTCTTTTATAGATGTCTGTGTCTTCGTCGGAAAATGTTTCGATTGGGCATCGGCCCTCTGGACCCACCAAATGGAGTAGCAGCATTAGGCATTTTCTCTCTCTTTGTTCTCCATTGGCATCCAGGAAATCACTCAATGTGGCCAACCATTGGTTCCGTTTGAGACACAGACTCCAGGTGTCCGTCTGCATCCCTGAGGGTGGTGCTTCAAAGCAGGGATTGAACTGTTGTGCGATTTCTTCCCCCGCCATAAGAGGAGGATTTTGATGGATCATGTTCGCAGAGCACGGGCGGTTCCTTTGTCTTCTCGTCTTCGTAGTTGATCTGTATTCAGTCGAAACCTGCGGTCTGGTCATGTGCTGGGACGTTAGCAATGCTGGTTTGGCCTTCGCCAGTGCTCGCTTGGTCTTTGCTAATGCTTGATTCTGTTATTTTCGCCAGTGCTTGTTTGGTTTTCGGCAATACTTGTTTTCTTTCTTTGCTGCGATTTGTCCAATGCTTGTTGATCTGCGTGTATCAATGCTTGTGTCTCTTTGCATGAATCAGTGCTTGTTCCTTTGCGCGTACCAGTGCTTGTTGATTTGCACGTATCGATGTTTGTCTAGTTGCATGTGTCACTGCTTGTTTATTTGCATGTACCAGTGCTTGTTTACTCTTGGCCAATACTTGTCCTTGCATGTCCCAATGCTTGTTGAGTCACTTCCGCCAATGTTTGTTTGTGTGCAATTGCCAATGCTTGTTTGTATGTTTGTTTATTTGCATGTACAAATGCTTGTTGATTCACTTTCGCCAATGTTTGTTTGTATGCAATTGCCAATGCTTGTTTGTACATCTCTTGCCCTTGCCAATGATTGTTTGGTCTTTGCCAATGTTTGTTTGTTTGTCCTTTACCAATGCTTGTTTATTCTTAGCCAATATTTGTCTTTGTATGCACCAATGCTTGTTGACTTCCCTTTGCCAATGTTTGTTTTTCTTTTGTCTTTACCAATGTTTGTTTTGCACTTACCAGTGCTTGTTTTCGGGCCCTGTGGCACTCGCCAATGTTTATTTGCAATTTCAGGTCTTCTGCCTGACCTCAAAATGGCCGCCGATGATCCCTCGCAGGGGATTGGACACTGCTGCCTGACTCCAAAATGGCCGCGCGGGAATCTCGTTTTCGACGGGATTTCGGCCGTTTTTCTTCGTTTTTTACCGGAATCACAGTATTTTCTTAGCGCTTCCACTCACCACTTGCCGGTTGCAGCCAGGATCCACCGCTGGAGTCAATGCTTCAGGTAGGGTCACTTGTCTTGACTTCTGCCGCCGGGGTGGGCTCCCGGTGGGCACTTCTGGGCACTTTAGGCGGGACGCTCCCACCTCTGCACACGGGGCTCCCGATGCTAGCGCTCGACCGCGCTTTTCACAGGTGCATTTGTTCAGCGCTCAGCAGCGCTCAGCAGCGCTCGTTTCCAGGCGATGTCCACGCCTTACTCAGCAGGGCTCCACACACTCGGGCAGCACGGCAAGGTCGGGGTTGGGCTCCCGATCCCTCGCTTGGCTCGTTTCAGCCCTCACCTCACTCGGGCACTTGCAACTTCTTTTGGCGCGAACAGCGCTCGGTCAGCACCGCTTGGCAGGCGGTCTCCGTGGGGCGCCGTTCTCCACGCGAGGGCACTTTCTCTTTCCTCTTGGGGTCTGGCAGAGTCAGGGTAGGCTCCTGGCTTCTGCTCCTGCAGCGCTGGCTGGACACCGCGCTCTCTTGCGCAAGTCGCGTTTTAGCGCGAAGGGGTCACTTCTGCCTCGGGCGTTGCGACGCTTGGTGCCACGGCTCCCTCTTGAGTCCCTCCCAACTGCTGGGGGGGGGACAGGGTCACCTGCTACTGGCTTCACGTGGCAGGTCGCAATTTCGTCCTTCTGGTCAGCGTCGCCTGCTCCTCGAGGCACGCTGGGGACAGGGCTCTCTCGTGAGGGTCTGTGGGGTTCAAGCAGATCCCACCCTCGTCGCCAGCTGTCGTGTCCCAACACAGTAACACACGGACACGACGGGGGTATGCTTAAACTCTTTATTCTGCTTCTTCACAGGTCCCTGTCCCTACTCTAACTGTCCCCTGGTTCCTATCCCCGGCTCCTCCTGTTCCTGCTCCTCCCTCTGACTCCGCCCCGCAACCACTAGACTGCATCCCACAATACTACACCAAGAAGTCTAACAGCAGGCCCTCACCTGCCCTATCTTCATTGAACACACAAACCATTAACCAGCCCTCAGTAGAGATTGCAGTGCAGGGAATAGTCCTAAGAAGTCGAGGAGCCACACGCTGGGGGGCCTGACACTGTAGGGCTTGCGCCAACATTGGACTTGGACAGTCAGTTAGCCCCCTTCAACTTAAACAACATCAATGATGGGATGTCGGGTGCACAAAGCACCGACCTAGCAGTAAGACGGTTGAACGGGAACTCAGGAACCATCGGGTCCCCTACCACGATTTCAATCCCTCCTACCAGAACCCTGAATATCAGCCAAAACTACCGTAGGGATGGAGGACACTTAACAACCCGCCCTGGGAATGTACCCACCAGTATTGAGACTCACAACAGACATGGAGGCTGTCTAACAATTTGGCCGGGAAATGTACAAGGCCAACCAATGGGACATTTCCATCAACCTAACAGCCCGATTCCAACCTCCTCCACTAGTACCCAGAATAACACCAGGCACAGAGGAATTTTAACAACCTGCCCGGGTAATGTTCAAGGACCACCAGTAGTTCAACTCTATCAGCCTCTTGTCGTCCCCATCAGAACTGTGTCTCCAAGATCAAAGCAAGTAACAGAACTTGACCCCCAGGCTCCCTGCAAGCCCTCCAGCCCAGATCCACCCACGTGGGCAATAATCTCACTACGCAATGGCCTCTTTTCAACCCTGGGTCAACAAGGCCCCCCATGGGAACCTTGGGAGAGGCCCATTCCTCAAAAACGAATTTGATTCCAAGCTATACGTCAAAGGGCAATCATGATTCTCTTAATAGAACAAATATTTTGACCCTCCTCCAACATACACAGACACTCTCCCAGATCTCAACCGGGGACATTGTCAGGGTCCAATTTGCCTCCCTGCCTTCACACACAGGAAAAGAACAAACCATCGTAACCTGGGCCAACACAGACATTGCTGACAGAGTCCTCATGGAAAAAGAACAATTTGCTGAATGGGGGATCGAAGTGCAGAGGTTGGAACAGGAACAGAATCCATATATCCTCCAGGCACCCACAAAGAACCCCCCAATGGTTAGCATATTGAAGGGGATCTGAGGAGGGGAGGGCTCCCTTGCTCAAGCCAACTTGAACATTCAGTGCACGGTCGAGGGGCTTGGGGGGGAGACAGGTCATCTACACATCGAAAACCCCCACCCGCTTTTGCTCCCCACCTTCTCCAAATTCGGCCTATTGGGGGTGGGTCGCTTTCAACTTGGCCAACAAAACTCAAGGCCCCATCAAGTGAGGGGTCTGGATTGACAAAGGCCTGGTTCGTCCCAAGTAACAGCCCTGCTCAACCCAGCCCCTTTTCTGCCAACATCCAATCACTAAACATAATGACCTGGAACGTCGCAGGGATGACGAAGGTTCTGCAAAGTACTTCGGCGACCATGCTCCTTGCAGGGGCTGATCTATTTTGCGCTCAAGAAACGTGGTCAACCACGTCCATTCCAATAGGAGGTTATGCAGAATACTTCAAACCAGCAATCAAAGGCACTATATTTGGGAGACCTGCGGGGGGCATCTCCATATGCATCAAACATGCCTTGAAAGTCCATTTCACCGAGATAAAGAATGACTCTGACATGTTCCTGTCTGGGATCTTGAAAGGGCTAAATACAGGCGAGGGTCCCCTATCCCTTCTCTTAATCAATGTATATTACAACCCCTATGGGCCAGCCCCCAAGAACAAGCTAACTTAACTGAATGCACAGATTGAGTCTTTGCTCACACAGTTGGCTTCTATGGAACCTATCATTCTTGGGGATCTCAACATGCATAAAAGAGCCCAGGATGTGTCGGGAAGCCATTCCGTTGGGTGAGCTGGGAGATTTAATGCCTTTATCGGACATACAACCTGGCCACCACGCACTCCCTATCTACAAAGGTCAAGCCATGGGTATCTCACGCACCCACTTACAAAAATCAGACCAGCATAGACTACATTCTATCAGGTGAGAGGCTACAAAAATACATGTTAAACTTCAAAGTGCTTCCACGGAGCGAAAGTGATCATGTCGCCTTAACTCTGAACTTAACCATCAGAGCAGACATCCGCTATACTGTCCCCTGCATCGGAGCTTCCCATGGTGAAGAACAGTATAGGCTCCTTAGAAGGATTAAATGGGGGCAAGGACAACCAATGACTTTGCCTTATGGAAAACATCATGGATCTGATGGCAGACCGCCCCCAATAACTGGTCGTATAGGGGAATGGGACGCACTGGCCACACTGCTGCAGAGGCACACAACATACAGTATCCCCCGAAATCCAACATACATCCTGGGTCAAGTTCCAGCCATAAAGCAATGCACGAAATGCATAAAGGCCAAACGAAGGGCCTTTCAAAAAACTAGGTCAGAGTCAGCCAAAAAGGAACTCAAATCAGCCACTAAAAATCATTCACAACAGGTTTGGAAGGTAAAATGTGAACTCACTGAGGCAAAAAGGCTGAACATTTTTGACCTATTGGTACCGTGTAAATCTCAAGAATTCTGGTGATATCTAAACCAACTATTCCACGGGACCACAAAAAGAGAGAATCCTCTTGATGCAGCTACATGGGTAGCTCATGTTAAAAGACTGTATACCGATTACGCAAATGGCCCCCCGCAGAATAGTGCCTCAAAATCTGGAGAGGGACATGGAAACCCCCTAGCAGAGCCGGCAGTCCCTCCAGCCGCTTCAACTTTCCCCAGCAAAGGGTAGGTCCGTTTAATTCTAAAAAAGACAGAACGGAGCCCCCGGCCCTAGTGGTCTACCAGATGTACCTGGGTACGGGTCAAACTCACCAGTCAGTTCACTACAGGGGAAATTACCACGGACCGGGGGCTAAAGCAGGGATGTGTCCTGGCCCGATGCTCTTTAATTTGTATACCGCGGATATGGGCCGGGTACTGCACGGAGCCTCACTAGCCACACCCAGGATTGGCTTCACAAAGATACAGCTGCTGCAGTACACAGATGATCTGGTTCTTTTTGACCATGCTAAAATAGGGCTTCAAAAAGCGCTTACGGCCCTTTCGGTATACAACGCTCAGAACAAGCTGGTCGCTAATTCAACAAAGTCCAAAATAGTAATTTTTGGCCATTACCCCCCCAAAAAAAGGTGGCAAAATGACAGTTGGGCACGCTGACTCTGGACTGTGTCAAATGTCACAACTACCTGGGGGTTTGGATCAGCGAATCTGGACGCCCACAGGTGCACCTCCACAAACTGCAGCAGAAGGGGAAAATGGTCACCTATGCCCTTTGCAAATTATACGTGACTCTGGATAGCCCTATGTTAGAACTGGGGGTCTCTAGTTGGCAGAGGTAGGTACCACTGTCCAAATAGGGACCCTTGATTCTAGTCAGGGTAAGGAGGAAACCCTCTGAGATAACCCCTGCTCACCCTCTAGGTAGCTTGGCACGAGCAGTCAAGGCTATTCAGGAGGCAATGTGTAAAGTATTTGTACCAGCACTCACAGTAACACAATGAAAACACCACAAACTGACTCTACAACAGTTTAGAAAAATAAAGGTATTTAATCTAAACTACACAAGACCAAACAAAAAAAAAAAAACATACAAAGTTCAAGAATATGGTTTCAAAAGAGTTCTTAAGGTTGTAGTAAAAAGTTCTTTAGGTTGCAATAAAATAATCCACAGTTGTGTGAAAAGTTCACAGTTGCGTCACGTTTCAGACACAGTACCTTTAGTTGCGACAAAGTTCCGAAAGCAGAAGCTGGTGCGGTGGAAAACAAGTGATGCGTTGCTCCTGAGACCCTGGGGAGGCGATGCCACAGCCCCGCTGCAGCAGCGGGCGTGTTGCGATGAATCCGGTCTGTATGGGGAGGAAGGCCACTTGTATGGATTCCGGTGCGTAGGTTCCGTAGGAAGTTTATTTGCGCAAAGGCACGATGCCGCGAATTCTGGAGATGCGACGATGTCCGGGGCGACGATGCGCGAACCAGCGGTGATCTTCTCTCTCGCAGCTCCTCGATGCGATGGCCTCTGCGACAAAACTCGCAGCGACGTGATGCGGTCCGCAACCAAGCAGTGCGGCGATCTCACCCAGCGACGACAGGCTCTGCGACGACACTCGCAGCGATGTTAGGCTTCCTGCACCGATCGGGTGCGTCCCGCAAACGAAGGATGCGACGGCTCTGACAGCGGCAACAGGCGCTGCGACGATCTCGACCTTCGTAGCGGTGGGAAACTTCTCGCACTGTCAGGGATGCGCTCCGCAGCGAGCGATGCGATAACTTTTTAATTGCAAAAAGTCTCTCAAGCTTAGTTTCAAGCTTCCCAGCACAGGTACAACTTCCAGAGGCCCCACAACTGGATCAAACACTCTAGGAAGGACAGAACTCTCTCAGCAGAGTTCAGGGAAGTTGGGGGTGAAGTCCTTTTGTTCCTGGGACTTCAGAACAGGGAGCCAGCTCTTCTCAGGCCCTTGGAGATTCCTTCAAGACAGGGGACACAGCACAACAGCAAAGTCCTTCCCCTCTCCTTGGCAGAAAAGCAACAGGTCAGTCCAGCAGAGCAACAGCAGGACAGTCTTCCTTCTTCAGATTCAGCTTTCTCCTTGGCAGAGGTTCCTTCTTGATTCCAGGATGATCTAATTTTCTGTTGTCAGGGGTCCTGTACTTATACCCCTAAAAGTCTTTGTTCTCTTTGTGCATGTGGGCCCTGAGCCCGGTCTGAACCAGTTCTGGGTGTTTCTTGAGTACTTTGTTTTCCTGGCTACTCCTTTCCTTTCAGAGTGAGGGGCAGGGTCGTCAGCCGCCCAGCAGGAGGTGGAGCCAGCATTGTGGAAGGCAGGCACAGCCCTATTCAGGCCCAGGTGCTATCTCCTCCCACCACTCAAGTTGCAAATGCAGTCATTCAGCCTAGGGCTGACTCAGCCAGCCTCCTGGGGAATCCCCAGCCCCTGTCACTCTCAAACCAGACAGTCAATACACAAACAGGCCAAGGCACACAGAAGGGTCAGACAAGATGTAGTGTAGTTCCTATATTCCCAATAGGCTCTGCGCATTGGAATAACATAAACAGAAGTGTAGACGTAGGACTGAGGTCATCTAGGTCTCTACTGACTATGTTAGACCTAATTAGTTTTGCCAGCTAGCTCAGAGGTCACTAGAAACTTTCTCGAATGAATAGGGAGGGGTTAACTTCCCTGATTTAGACAAGAAGGGATTAGCTTCTGACAACCATATAACATGACAACTTTGCTCCCCCAGAATAAGGAGTGTATCTCCAGAGTCGTGTGAAAACAATAGACAGCTATTTCACTCAGTCAATCGTGCATGCTTAATTTCACCAGGGTGCAGAGAAATAGAGAGACGGGCGTTTTCAATAAAAGGTGTTATTTTATTGAGCAGTCTTCTTTCTCATGCAAGAGAAATTAATTGCCACAATTGCAATACTTATTATGAAGTAAAGTGCGTACAGTAAAAGGAGTATTATAAAATAATACTGTAAAAGCATTGATATGGTTTCTTAGCCATAAGATACTTTAAAATGGATAAAATATTTACATGCATAAAAACATTGACTAACGAACTCAACTGGTGCTTCTAAGATACACCTACCCCAGTGTACCTGACCTAAGCCTAATACGTGGGAAGGAGTAAGTAAGTTGCAGCTTTAAGTTAAGTTTTTTGCCAAGAATCTGAATCAAGAATTCTCTCTAAGGTTTGAATCAGCTCCGTACCTTGGTTATAGAATGAAGGAGGTCTTGTATCTTGTTTCTCAGGACTCGATCTCCCAGTAACCCGCAAGGGTGACTGGAAAACACCGGAGCTGGATTTCTCGGCGTGAGAAAAGGCAGCTTCTCCAGTGTGTCAAAGGGGAGGGGCGGCTTCCTTCGGCTCTTGCATCAGCTGGGCTTCGGATAAGTAGATAGCCGCTCTGCTCCACACCACCATGTGTTTGCTTAAGGCAAGTGTTGGTATATTTATACCTGGAAGGTGCCGTGTTTGACGTAAGGTTGGACATAAAACTTCAATAAAAGATGTCACTAAGAACTAACTGTTCCTTTAGTGCTCGCAGGAGTTCAATGACAAATCAAAACAAAGACATTGGGAATTCCCAGGTTGCTGAAGGTTTGGTGTGTCGAAAGAACTCGTGCTCTCTAGGAATCTAAGGAAGTAGCCTTGCCGTATTTGGGCTGCGTGGGCTATTACTGAATATGGGCAAGATTTGTATGTCTTCATTAGGACATGGTTTATCATAACCGCATGAAGGCATGAATCAGGAATATTTAATTAGGGTCCTAGATATATTCACAACACCCACTCCACGTATAATGTCCATAATTACTAAAAACTAAGCAATATATAAACATATAGGTATGCATGTGTTTTCCAACCCACCCCAAAATACAATGAAATACATTTGAAATGGTATAGATACATGAAATGAGTATTATACTGTACGCTTTCAAGCAGAGTTATCATTCAGGAAATGCAAATATGAATATAGGCTGAATGAATTGCAAAAATTACATTTATGAAATGGCTCTGAATACAGAAAAAAGGTCGAGACCATTCCATCACAAGGTTATAACATCTAGAGGCTGATTCAAAATATTGTCTCTAGAGTCTCTAAAAATAGAAGCTCTGTTCTCTAAGAATAGTTCTACTTTAAGCAGAGTACCATGTGCCAAAAAATGGTAAATATTTTGGAAATTAGGGGAAAATAATTTCGTTCTCGGGAAGGGAGAAAAAAATAGTGTCACTGTATTTTTGGAGTTCTGTTTATCAAAAACTGAAGGCCGAATTCAGAGTTCAGGGAACGCTGTGAGCTCGTTTTTTCAAATATTATTCTCGTTGTTAGGGTAGAACATTACTTCTGATAGGCCGGTAAAAAATGTGTCTACAACAGTAGGTGAAAGTTGGGCCAACTCCGGAAAGGTGGAAATAGTGCAAATGTGCGATGCATTGCCATCATCGATGTCAGGATCAACAATGTTCACAGAAGGTTGTGCCTGTGTGGTGCCGCTTTCATCTCGTACCTCACCCCCACTTAATCGTAATGGTGAAGTCTCAACGAATGCCGTCATCAGAATAGGTAGCCGCTGGGGACAACACGTTGCATGAGTCGTTACAGGACAAAGCAAAGCGTCGATATCCATTGGTACTGCTGATGGTAGTGTAAGACAAACGTCCAACAGGCATTCTTCTCCACATAGCAGACAACGAAGCACAGGTAAGATGCAATTTTGCCAAATTTGTCTGAATGAAAGAAACCAGGTAGTATTCAGATCTCTTACCCGGGCCAATCCGAGGACCTTAGTGATACGGTCTCGATATCGTATTGCTAGGATCGTTTCTTCCATTGTTGCCAGAGGTTTGTCTGTGACTTGGTTTGCCATATCGGAGCAGGAGGAACAAAAATAAAATTCCTGCTACGAGTCCCAAAATAAGAGGCAGGCCACCGAAGAGCGAATGCACAAAATTCGGGAAGATGCCAAGAACTGCTTCGAAGGGTGTTAGCAGTCCCGAAAAAATTGTCTTAAATACATGTGCAATGCCATGTTTAAGATTTGGCTTAACATTTCTACGAAATGCACCGGACAATTTGTCGATAATAGAGTATGTATCTCTGCCACTGTCCTTGCAACTTGCAGGTCATATGTCTCTTTGGAAGAGGTTAAAGGCACAGTTGTTTGTAAAAGAATAGACTTCATTCTGCTTAAAGTATCAATTCGAATAGAAGAGATATTCACATAAGGCCATATTGCCGCCTCCATGTCTGGATTGCTGTTTGGATACAATACTTGCATACAGCAAATGACCCTGGAAGTCACAGTTACGAGATAGGGTTTTCCTGGCACCCTGCCACAGCAGCTGTGATCGCTTATTAAAAAGTAGCTACCGTTGGAAAGCTGTCTGAAAAATGGCTCTATCTGTGTAGTAGGGGTGCCCTGAAGATGATATGAAAGGTTGTTCGAAGAACCTTCACAGGCCCCATGCAAGTTGATACCTTGGCACAGGAGTGTACTGCTTAGTGAAGTTTTATAATCATTACCACTAAGAAATACCTCTTTTTTCCCTTAACTGTAACATTTGTGTGTGTAAGGTAAATTCCAGGTCGATTTGATGTATCCTTTACCCAACCTTTCATACAGGCCTGCTGGTATATATTTTTGGCAGTATTGAAACTGAAAAGTCGTAATCGGGATTGTAATGGTGCCATGTATTATCCATTCAATGACAGGTCTTTCTGACATTGTCAAGTGTAATCTCTCAAGTTTTTCAATGCTCAGTATTGTATAGTCTGCTCCTTTTTGTGCCAAACTCATTTGTTTATCAGTAAGGTTAAAGATAGAAAACAATGATGTTGTGTTGATTAAACACCATGGCACATAGCCTGAACGCAGGTTTTGCAACGTTAAGCCTAGCTGTACAATAGAACGTAATTGGGACTGGCCATGTTGTAACATTAGCATGTCCTGCTCTATTATATCAATAGCAGATGATACGATGCTGTCCAGTGAATAGATTCTGGAGGACAGAGTCGTTAACCCATTGTCTACTACAGAAAATGATTCTTCCAAATTGATACGGTCAATTTCTCATATTTTTTCTGCAGTTTCAATCTGTTTCAATTTCCATGCTTCATTGTAAGCTGCATATATATCGGCATATATGAAACGTTTTTGATGCTGTTTGCGAGGTCCCATTATGAAATCTCGCAAGTCAGCACCTTCTTTAAGTAAAGTTAAGTGTTGCTTTATTTCGGGAAGTGTGGATTTCTTTAGCCACTTAAGGCATAGTTTTCCTACACTATATGTTGTTACTATCCCTGGATGTTGTCTCTGGGAATATCTAGGGTCTGGCCTGTTCAGTTTGAACCCCTGTATTTTGTTCAGGAATCTATTTTGACAGTTATTTGTGTCTATGGGCCAGATCAACCATTTTTTCCAATCAGGATTTGTTCTGTTTTGTTTAAAAATATAGGACACATCTAACCCCTCATCTGTAGTGGTATTTCTATCAGGCATAGGTTTTGGTATAGACGGGTTATTTAAATCTTTTATCTTAGCTAAGCCAAGATGGATGGTTTGCTGAATTGTGTCATTCAGGAACATAATTTGTTCTGGGATCATGCAGGCTCTGAATAATGCTTCTAGTCCTTGTACCTGCCACCACTCTTTTGTTCCCCAGATGGTTTTTGTTTCAATGTTGTTTTTCCAAAACTCAAAACCAAATGTTGACATTTTGTCATAAAATTTTTCGGAATAAATCAATTTAGTATTTGTGAGCATGTTTTTCATTCCTGTCTTATTTAACATCTTGAAATAAAACATTTCTGGATTATTGTGATTAAACCCTGAAAAGTATGGGAATTTTTCATAAAACATTTTTGAACTGCCTATTGGCGGAGTCGGACAATGTTCCCACTGATTATAAGTAAATACATTTCTAGGATTCGCAGACTTATGCAGATAATGATGACCATAGTGGTTATAACAGTACATCTCTTCATAATTCGATGAGCCCTGTAAATAATCATGTTCTGTAAATTTTGCTGACATTTCTAAATCTGACATCATATTACTAATATTTTCAAAGTCCCAATCATCAGAAAAAGAACTTGGTGTCACAAAGTGACTTAATGAAATCTTGAATTGATGTGGATACTTCAAGAGCTCTACCGGGCCATAGATTTCATACTCAGTTCTGTTCCATGCTATACCACCAGGTATAGGCTTTGCTGTGATGTTCACTGATGATAGTTCTCTTTTCTCTAAGTGAGAGGATTTGTGTGGTTTCAGGAACAAGTTGATGTTCTGACTTGCTGTGTCCATTGTACTGTAATAAATCTACCCAAAATGTAAACTAAAATTATCCAAAGTAGAAGGATAAGTACACCTAACACAATCCATAGTTCAATCCAAGGTGAAATCAGATATGTTTCTTTGAGTTGATGAAAAAGTTCTGTAATTTTCATTTTGAAAGTTTTTGTTGCTGGCTTGTCTCCATGTTCACTCGGATCATCGGAAAAGTCATCAAAGTTGATAAAGTAGCCAGATGCAGTTCTGTCAATTGGTGGGATTGCTTCCGGATTTCCATTGATCTTTGCATTTTCTTTTGTTACATTTGTATAGTTCAAGGCAACATCGTTGTAGACTGGTGTTTCTTGAACTGTTGCAATTTGGGTTTCAAGAGGCACAAGTTCCATTGCTTTGCTGCATAGTTCTTTTTTATTCACTGATGGTTTATCAAAAGTGATTAGTCTTTCAGTTTGAACCTCTTGAATTGTAGCAAGATTTGGTCTTCTGTTATTTCTTGGTAGTCCACTGGGCCTACTACTTATTATTGGCCACATGATTGTGGTTTCACCAGGTCAATGGAAACAATTCTGTTTTCCTTTTTACCAGCAAGTGGCAGTAGTACTACTGATCTTGTTCCGCTGACAGCTAAGACAGGTACTGCTTTTCTGTAAGAAGGCCCAAATTCCTTCTTCACCGCGATCTTTTCTCTGACCAGATCCCCAATCTTTGGAATCCAGACAGGTCTTGCTGGGACAGGTGGTTCTTCAGTGGTTGTTGGCTTAGACTTTATGTTACTTAGACTTTTTCTTGTTTCATTCAAGTCCTGTAAAACAGCCAAATGATCTTTGATATCAAAGGTTTTTTCTTCTACCACTGAAGTATGACCATCTAAGTCCTGAATTCTCATTCTAGTGCCGAACAATAGTTCGTATGGACTGAAACCTTTTAGAGAATTTCTTGGTAGATTGTTAAGACTACGTTGGACACTTGTTAGATGTTTGACCCACCCATCACCCGAACCTAATACCCTCGCCGTTATAGATTTCTTTATGTCACAGTTTTTTCTTTCCACAACCACATTTCCCTCAGGATGGAAGGGAGAAGAGTACCGCAATGCAATGCCCATGCTGTTCATGGCCTCTTTGTAAGCTCGAGAGCTAAACGCAGGACCCTGATCAGAATGTAGCATGTCAATTGCGTATGTGCCGATAAAGACTCGCAAATCTTTTATAACAGTTCTGGCGTCAGCCGAGCACTGGGGCCACATCTTTAGTGAATCTTAGTCTTAATAATTATGGGACCGCATTTGTCCGGTCGGACGTCTGTGCATAGATAGCCTGATGCTTTCTAATAGTGGTGTCTGGGCTGGTGCTTGGTCCGGTTCACAACTGCGATCTCTGTTGCAGTCCTCACAATTTATTGCAAAATTGTAAATTTCTACGCTGATTCCAGGTCACCAATATTCTGATTATAATTCTATCAGAGATTTCAGGATCACTTGGTGCCTCTGACCCAATCCCATGTGTGCTTCTTGTATCAAGAAGATTCTCCGGTTCGTGTTTGGAATTACTCTATCCCCCACTCCAGGGATTCGAGCAAACGGAACGGAGTTTGCATCAATTATGTATGTAATATTGAGTGGATAGTTGAGAGGTAATGCCGCATAGTCGCCTTTTAATGAGGCTTTTACTGCCAGCATGGTTTCTCCATCTATTTGTTTTTCTGAACGCTTTTTAGTGGCTACGGAAGCCGGATGACCAGCCGCCGCTGTGGCTTTATCAGCCAATGAATTCCCTGCAACGTGAACGCCATCACGTCGATGACTCAGTGTATGTATCACGTGAGTCTTTTGTAGTTCTTTCTGTAAAAGAAATACTTGTTCCCAAAGTTTTTTATGCTTTATTGTGGCACCTGTGTCATCTTTGTAACCGTTTTGAATCCAAGTCTGCAGGCTCTTATTGTAAGACTGGACGCAGTAATGAGAATCGCACACTATTAGTGTGGGGAATTTGTGATCCGCATTTTTAAGCGCCATCTTTAGGGATCTTATTTCAGCTCGCTGAGCTGTACAGTTTCTGAATGACTCTGTTTTAGTGACTATTGGTCTGAATTTACCTAAGCGCCAACGACCTTTAACAATCGCGCATGCGTTGTTGTAAATTTGTTTTTCCACAACAAAATGTTGTGCAAATCTGTCTGTGTAGATTACACAGGTTTATTGTTCTAGAGGCAGGATTTCAGTCGGCAGAGGATATTCATATTTGTATTCCAGATTTTCTAGTTTTTTCATATTTGGAACAAAATAGTGTTTCACGTCTTCTGCAGCAAGAGAATTTTCCCATTGTATCCATTTCGGATCTAATGCCACTGCCTGTAGATTGCGTGGGCTTCTCAATGCCTCAATAGCTGATTCTGATGTATAAACAGTTATTCTCTTGCCTTGGACTAGGGCTCTTTCTCTTGCTACAGCAGTTTGAACCGCTGTCAGAATTTTTTCTGTAGAACTGAATTTCATTTCAGCTTGTGTGTACAAATGTGATTTGTAAGCTATAGGTACCGTTTCTCCCTCAGAGGTCAGGTATGTGAATCCGCATCTTCCTGGGATGACTCGGATTACCAGATTGCGTTCGTTTGCGCGTGTTTGCAGTTTTGTTTTAGTTAACATGTCTGTCTGTAATGATCTCAAAATTTCTGTGTGTTTTTGAGTCCAATTATTTGGTTTGAAATCAGGTTTTAATAATTCGTAGAGAGGTTTAACTCTCTCTGCATAATTTAGAATGTATGTTCTTCCGAAATTCAGGAAACCTAGTATTGATTGTAAATTCTTCAGCGTTTTAGGTGCTTGGAGTACTGCACATTTCTCTAAGAAATTGTCTGCAAGGCTTTTGCCTTCACTTGATAATTCATATCCTAAAAATAGGACAGTTATAGATGGGCTATTCTAGACTTTTTAAAGTTGAATTTGTAACCTTCGGATGCAAACCCAAGTATTATGGTGTTCACTCTTTTCAAGTGAGTCTCCAGGTCATCGTCTGTAAGATAGATGTCATCGACATAGGATAATGCTTCATCATCATACATTTGTAGTAATTCTGTTACCCTTGCTGAGAATAATCCTGGGCTATTCTTGAATCCCTGTGGGAGTCGGCAAAATTGTTTTTGCGACCCCATTATTGAGAAAGCGGTCAAATACCTGCTTTCAGGTGCTATGTTTTGACAGAAGAATCCATAAGAGATACCTAACGTTGTTTTATATTTTTTGCGCACGATGTTATTCATTAGTGCTGCACTGTGAGAGTTTTGCACTGCAAAGGTTTTACAGCAGGAGTTTAAATGTCTGTAGTCCAAAACTAGACGATATGAATCGTCAGGCTTGGAGACAGGAAACAAAGGATTGTTCATTTGTGAGGTGCATGTTTCAATCACCCCTTGATATTCAAGTTGATCTAAGATCTCCCTGACTTGCTTTTTAGCTTCTTGTTTAACTGGGTACTGTCTTTGTGCAGTAAGTTGATTTTTCAACTGGATTTTGTGGTGAGGAGAGTCCTCATCCCATCCTACATGATTTTTATATAAAGCAGGAGCTAGGGCCACTGCCCATTTTCTTGCAAATGTGTATTTTTTATGATTCGGGATATGATTTGAGAAGGCAGGCATAATCATTTCTTCGCCATGAGGGCACTCCCTGACAAACTCTGGTGGCCAGTCTTTTTCAGCTAACAGGATATCATAGCCTTTAGAAAGATTCTCCCAAAAGAGACCTTTTATTTTCCTAGTTTTATCTCCCTCTATACGTAATGTTATTTCATATAGTTTATGGGGCACGCTGACTCGCGTGTCTGCAGTTTCCATCTGAATGTATTCATTTGTGTCCACTGTCTCCAGAAGATTCATCAGGATCTTGCGAGCTATGGTCACTTCTGCTGCGCTGTCTAGCATTGTCTGGGCCCACTCTCCGTTTTTCAGTTGTGTCCTCAGAATTCTCTGCATGTTTAATTTTAATACTTGCTACCTTCTTCCTGGGAAATTGTGATTTTTTACTTTGATGAGCAGGTTCTTTGTCTTTGGACTTGACTTGCTCTTCCTTGTGTTCTGACCGTCCTCTTTTTTCCGATTTCTGTGAGGAAGTCTGAAAAGATCGAGAGGGACGTGTATAATATCTTGATATCTGTCAGGTTTTCTTAATTTATCCCTATCTCTAAGGTTATATCTTTTTTCAGAGGGCTCCCTTTGGGGAGACTTGTCCCCTCCTCCTGGAGATTTATTTCTCAGTTGGGGAGACCTTCCTCTGGACTGAAATTGTTTTTCTCTGGGAGTAGTTTGTTTATTACCCTCCCATTTCTTCTTTTGATAATTGAGATTGTTTTTAATAAACGTTTTTTCAGGATTTTCAATTAGTTGGGGTTTTACTGGTTTACCACCCAAACTATCTCTGCCTAATTCTTCATAGCATTTTACAATTATTTTAGCAAGCTCAAAAGGTTGGTGTGTTATATCTGTTTCCTTCAATTTTTGGTGGATTGCCACACATGCTGCTTCTCCTTTTATGTTGGCTAATAATATAGCCGAGACCTGCTTAAAGTCTTTCAGTAACTTCATACCCAGAGTTAAAGCAGGTTCTGGGCCGTATTTGTTTTGAATCTGTTTTAGTACATCTGGTATAATCGCCATTGACGGAACACCATGCGTTTTTGTGTAGATAGAAGCAAAGACCGTGCCCCAAGTGTCACAGTCCTCCACATGTGGTGCGATATCCATTGGGAGACAGATATTCAGAATTCTGTGTTTTTCGTGAGGGGTAGTATTGTCATGCACGCACCTTTTTTGTCTCGGAAGTGTCCTGGAGTCACGAAGCTATGCACCCTGCTTTCCCCCTGCCACCACCCAGGCGTCAGTAGTAGAAACTAACCCCCGAACAGTAACCACAGAGAACACAGGGGAACAAAACAAGGGTAGGAAGGGGGAACAAAAGAATGGCACTTCACAGTCTTCTTCCACTCCGAGGGTGCTCTTGTCTTCTGTTAGAACACTGTAGTGAAACATAAGAGATATAAGTGAGAACTAATCCCTCCCCCAACAACCTCACAGTATTAAGTGTCAAGTATTGTATGTTACCTTGTGGAGTACTAGGGAAAATGATAAAGAACACAAGAAAGATGCCAGGAACTCTGTAGATTGACTGGATATGCCTTGTACATATATTCTGTACTCTAAACATAAAATAACAGCCCATGAAATTACAAGCTCTCTTATGGATAAAGAATATCTTGTCTCCTTGTGACACTCACCAATTTAATATGATACTCGCTCTGTGAATATCTCTACAAACGAAACCCAAAGAAGATGATTCTAACCACTATAGAACCACTCCGATATCAAAAATCCCTGTCTCAAAACGAGGGACACAAGTATCCTGCACTGAGGAAAACCACACAAGCATACAGCGGTAACACGAAACGGAGATAACAAGAACAAAACAAAGAATCTTTGAAGCAAGCCGCTTCTAACTCACACGCACAGCGATGATCCCGCCAAACGCTACGATCACCTAGCTCCTCGGACGCCGCAGTAAACCCGGAACGAGTAGGAAAACCATCTGGCTAAACGCGAAGCACTTCCGTCAGGTCTGGGGCGGGTTTAAGACCCGAAACACTACCTCTCGGCGCATGCGCGGAAATGACGCATGCGCCCTAACTCATTTCACTTAGGATTTTGCCAACCAACGCCAACCACGGTATGCCATAGTCAGTATTCGGAACATATTGTAGCGGGCAACTGTCTATGCTTCTAAACTCCGGCACATACTCTGCTCTTCGTGTATACGGCAGGCATGACAGAACACCCCTCCCACAACGCCCCCCACCGGTTTGGGTTTGTGGGGGAACCTCCTATGAAAAGCTCGTAATAGACGAGGAGCGTGTATTTGACTGGCAGGTTCCCATGGCCTCTCCTCTACATCAAACCCCTTCCAATGTATCAGATATTGGAGACGACGTCTTACTCTCCTGGAGTCTAGTATAGCTTCTACCTCGTATTCGTCATCATTATCTACCACAGAGGGAAGAGGAGTCGCTGGAAGACGAGTATTTGGCTGCATTGGTTTCAACAGAGAAACATGAAAAACAGGATGTATTTTCATCGAAGGGGGCAATTTCAATTTCATTGCTACAGGATTGATGACTTTGAGAATGGAGAAAGGGCCAATAAACCTAGGTTTAAATTTACAGGTACCCTTCAAAGAAAGATGTTTAGTGGACAGCCAAACATTTTCGTTTTGTTGATATAGTGGTCCTGTATGTCTGTGTGTGTCTGCTGTCTTCTTGTTATCTGTTTTGGCTTTGTCAAGATTGTTATGTATGGTGGAATGTACTGTTTGTAAATGTGAAACTAAATCCTGGACAGCCGGGATGGCACAAGGCCTCAATGGAAAAAAGGGGAGAACTTTAGGATGGAAACCGTAAGAAGCATAAAAAGGGCAGAACAGTGTGGAAAAGTGATGGCTATTATTGTAGGACAGCTCTGCCAACCAAATCAACTCATCCCATTCCTTTTGTTCTTGCAGAAGTTGACAACGTAAGAATTGTTCGAGGCTTTGATTTACCCTTTCAGTTTGCCCGTCTGTCTGAGGATGATGACTGGAAGACAGACGGACTTCAATTTGCATCGATTTACATAACTGTTTCCAAAATTTGGATACGAACTGAGAGCCTCTGTCAGTGATCAGTATAGACGGTAGACCATGGAGTCTCACTATATTTTGTAGAAAGACACCTGCTAGTACAAAAGAGGTAGGAAGACCCTTTAATGGGATGAAATGAGCTGATTTGGTGAACATGTCTACTACCACTAAAAGGGTGGTATTGCCTCTTTGTGTCTTTGGTAATTCCACAATGAAATCCATTGAAACAGACTGCCAGGGAGCTACAGGTGTAGGAAGGGGAATTAACAGACCCACTAAGCCTTCATGCGAGGATTTACCTTGAGCACATATATGACATGTTTGAACATATTGTTGTATGTCTTTACTCATATGAGGCCACCAGCAGTGTCTTTTAACCAACTCTATGGTTCTTTTGTATCCTGGATGCCCTGCCACCCCATGTGAATGACACCATTCCATCACCAGCTGTTGAAGGGGTATTGTGGGGATGAGCAGGCAGACAAAACGGTAAGGCTGATGCCTTATCCCGCCTAGGGTTCGAACCGGTTCCCTGTGATGAGACACCTCCTTGTATCATTGCTCACCAAAGGATAATGGGGGCTTTGACTTCTGAAGAGGAATTCATCATGCTGGTGAAGAAGGCACAACAAGAACTTGCCTCCCACGACATTCTGCAACAACATCAGTCCATGGTTAAAAATGACCTTCATTACATTCAGGGAGGGCTGCTTTCCCCTAATCTGTGATCTAGTTTCACCACCAAATCGATTAGTTCAGGACAAGTGGCAGGAGGATCAACAACGTGGGCCAACTCGTCCTTGAGTTCATATCGTAAGCCTTTGTAAAAAAGAGCACTACGTTTATTAGCAGGCCAATCTGCCTCTACCACCAATCTGTTGAACGTAGAGATGTATGTAATTAGATCTTTTGAACCTTGTTTCAGATTTAGTAGCTCCGTATCAGCAGCGTGAGTAAACAAATGTTTGTCGAACATCTTACGCAATTCTCTGCGAAAAGCGTCATAATCTAGCAACATGGGATCATCCTTCTCTATCAAGGGAATAGTCCAGTTAGCTGCTGAACCCCCCAAATAAGATAGCACAAAAGCCACCTTTGCTTGATCGTTAGGAAAACAAGCAGCTTTACATAGGAAATGTAGCTGACATTGTGTCAGAAAGGCTGCACATTTTGAGGGATCTCCATAAAATCTTTCAGGGGGTGCCAGGGGAATAGTATGGGGAGTAACCACCTGCACTACAGGGGTAGGATTACTGGTGCCTGCCCTTTCACCTCCCTGTACACTTAACGCCTCTAATCTGTCTGAAATGCTTTGGGTCTCTAGCTGGAGATTTTCTACCATGCTAGCCACATCCTGTAATGTGAGATCCATGACACCTGGGAGACAATTAAATAAAGGCTTCGCGTTCTGTCATGCACGCACCTTTTTTGTCTCGGAAGTGTCCTGGAGTCACGAAGCTATGCACCCTGCTTTCCCCCTGCCACCACCCGGGCGTCAGTAGTAGACACTAACCCCCGAACAGTAACCACGAAGAACACAGGGGAACAAAACAAGGGTAGGAAGGGGGAACAAAAGAATGGCACTTCACAGTCTTCTTCCACTCCGAGGGTGCTCTTGTCTTCTGTTAGAACACTGTAGTGAAACATAAGAGATATAAGTGAGAACTAATCCCTCCCCCAACAACCTCACAGTATTAAGTGTCAAGTATTGTATGTTACCTTGTGGAGTACTAGGGAAAATGATAAAGAACACAAGAAAGATGCCAGGAACTCTGTAGATTGACTGGATATACCTTGTACATATATTCTGTACTCTAAACATAAAATAACAGCCCATGAAATTACAAGCTCTCTTATGGATAAAGAATATCTTGTCTCCTTGTGGCACTCACCAATTTATTACGATACTCGCTCTGTGAATATCTCTACAAACGAAACCCAAAGAAGATGATTCTAACCACTATAGAACCACTCTGATATCAAAAATCCCTGTCTCAAAACGAGGGACACAAGTATCCTGCACTGAGGAAAACCGCACAAGCATACAGCGGTAACACGAAACGGAGATAACAAGAACAAAACAAAGAATCTTTGAAGCAAGCCGCTTCTAACTCACACGCACAGCGATGATCCCGCCAAACGCTACGATCACCTAGCTCCTCGGACGCCGCAGTAAACCCGGAACGAGTAGGAAAACCATCTGGCTAAACGCGAAGCACTTCCGTCAGGTCTGGGGCGGGTTTAAGACCCGAAACACTACCTCTCGGCGCATGCGCGGAAATGATGCATGCGCCCTAACTCATTTCACTTAGGATTTTGCCAACCAACGCCAACCACGGTATGCCATAGTCAGTATTCGGAACATATTGTAGCGGGCAACTGTCTATGCTTCTAAACTCCGGCACATACTCTGCTCTTCGTGTATACGGCAGGCATGACAAGTATCAGGAAACACCGCCTCTATCTGAAGGATTTTTTGAGCTAACCAAAAGGGAATTTGTTCCCGTTTTGCGGGTGTTTTTCCAAGACATGATTGAATATTCTGTGGTGTAATTTTATTTGTATTCCCCTGATGAGGGGTGTTTTGAGGAATTTTAATTGCAGGTTGGACTGTTGAAGTCCGCATGACATATTGGACCAATTGTATATGTATTTTAATTAGTTGTTTTAACTGAATTAAAATTTCTCCGTATGACATTCCTTCAATGTCTGGGTGTGGTGTGTAGCTGGCTAGAACCGGCCACGTGGCTCCTGGTCTACCTAGTGGACCGAGCCTGGTAATGTGATTTTGATGTTTTATGGCGCCATTAAATAGGAGCAGGTGCTCTTGGTATGTTAGTGGAATTTCAATTTCCTCGAAAGGAGAGTATTCCGCTGGAGATTCCGCTACTTTATAGTAGTGGAACTCACGTGTCACAGTATGTGCTGCTGGAAAAGTTATCCAGGAATAGAATACCTCTGTCTGCCGATACTCATGTGCCCCTACCACGAATACAACTGTACCACCTCTTGGTGATACCCCATTTTCTATAAGTTTTATAGTTATGGTTTTTCTTATATTGACCGGGATGAGTATTGCATCCGGTTCTGTATTTTGGATGACTGTGTCCTCCGCTAGGAGTTGAGCTGCTAGTCTAACTCTTTCCCTTTCATCCTCACTGTCTGACATTTTACTGACAGAAAGGTTTTTTGTTGCAGATCAAGTTTTGTGGAAACAAAGATTGGGTGCACAATATTTTGGAACACTGTATCGTTCAACGTTGACTATACCGTAAACTAATACATAGGATTCTCATACTACTAAGTTTCGGCGGATATCAACCTTTCACCCACTTCAGACCTCTATTGGAGTTTTTACGAGAGAAAGGGGTCTGTGTGAAAAGCACGACTGAGTTACTCTAGTATCTTGCGCTAGATTATCGCCTTGCCCCACGTTGGGCGCCATGTAGTGTAGTTCCTATATTCCCAATAGTCTCTGTGCATTGGAATAACATAAACAGCAGTGTAGACGTAGAACTGAGGTCATCGAGGTCTCTAATGACTATGTTAGACTTAATTAGTTTTGCCAGTTAGCTCAGAGGTCACTAGAAACTTTCTCGAATGAATAGGGAGGGGTTAACTTCCCTGATTTAGACAAGAAGGGATTAGCTTCTGACAACCATATAACATGACAACGTTGCTCCCCCAGAATAAGGAGTGTATCTCCAGAGTCGTGTGAAAACAATAGACAGCTATTTCACTCCGTCAATCGTGCATGCTTAATTTCACCAGGGTGCAGAGAAATAGAGAGACGGGCGTTTTCAATAAAAGGTGTTATTTTATTGAGCAGTCTTCTTTCTCATGCAAGAGAAATGAATTACCACAATTGCAATACTTATTATGAAGTAAAGTGCGTATAGTAAAAGGAGTATTATAAAATAATACTGTCAAAGCATTGATATGGTTTCTTAGCCATAAGATACTTTAAAAATGGATAAAATATTTACATGCATAAAAACATTGACTAACGAACTCAACTGGTGCTTCTAAGATACACCTACCCCAGTGTACCTGACCTAAGCCTAATACGTGGGAAGGAGTAAGTAAGTTGCAGCTTTAAGTTAAGTTAAGTTTTTTGCCAAGAATCTGAATCAAGAATTCTCTCTAAGGTTTGAATCAGCTCCGTACCTTGGTTATAGAATGAAGGAGGTCTTGTATCTTGTTTCTCAGGACTCAATCTCCCAGTAACCCGCAAGGGTGACTGGAAAACACCGGAGCTGGATTTCTCGGCGTGAGAAAAGGCAGCTTCTCCAGTGTGTCAAAGGGGAGGGGCGACTTCCTTCGGCTCTCGCATCAGCTGGGCTTCGGATAAGTAGATAGCCGCTCTGCTCCACACCATTGTGTGTTTGCTTAAGGCAAGTGTTGGTATATTTATACCTGGAAGGTGCCGTGTTTGACGTAAGGACAATAAAAGATGTCACTTAGAACTGACTGTTCCTTTAGTGCTCGCAGGAGTTCAATCAAAACAAAGACATGAGGAATTCCCAGGTTGCTGAAGGTTTGGTGTGTCGAAAGAACGTGTTGTGTTCTCTAGGAATCTAAGGAAGTAGCCTTGCCGTATTTGGGCTGCGTGGGCTATTACTGAATATGGGCAAGATTAGTATGTCTTCATTAGGACATGGTTTATCATAACCGCATGAAGGTATGAATCAGGAGTATTTAATTAGGGTCCTAGATACATTCACAACAAAGAGAACAGCAACTTTCTAAAAGTGCTGTTCTCAAACACAGGATTTAAAAACAACCTTTCCTAAAAGATGTGTTATTAAATTCTGAGTTCAGGGATACTAGACTCTTATGTCCCATCTTGTTCCTATGAGAAGAAATGCTGGTAGCCACTGTAGTCAGCATCCCCCATGTTAATCTATGGAGCAAGATAGCCTTGCAGCAGTGAAAAACGAAAATGGCTGTAAATCATTACCAGAGCATGTCACCTCCACAAGTACATGCTCTACCTTTCACATACACTGCACCCTGTCCAGGGGCGTACCTTGGGCCTTCCATAGGAGTGACCAATGTGCACAAAAAAGGGAAGGGTTAGGCCTGGTCAGTGGGGACACTGACCAGGAGGAAATGGCAGTTCACAGACTGCACACAGGCACTGCAGTGGCAGGCTTGAGACACCATTTTGGGGCTACTCATGTGGGTGGCATAATCAGTGCTGCAGGCCCACTAGTAGCATTTGTCATCACCAGCCCTGGCACACTCAGTGCACTTTACTAGGGACTTCATGGTGATACAAATATGCCAATCATGTAGATCCAATCACAATAATAATTTACTCAGAGAGCATATGCACTTTAGCACTGATCAGCAGTGGTAAAGTGTGCAGAGTCCTAATGTCAACAGCCACGGGTCAGGAAAAATAAGGGAGGAAGAAGCAAAAAGTTTGGGGATGACCCTGCAAGAAGGGCCAGTTCCAACACAACCCCCTTCCAGCCTAAAGCCAGGGTAGACCAAACGATACCTCAATGGGATTCCCTGCTTAAGGCGATAGGACACGGAACCTGGCCCAAACAGCAGGGCAGTCCTATTCTACGCCGTCCTAAACCCAGTTGTATCACTCTATCCATACTCTCAGGGTCCAACATGCCAATCCATGTGGAACCCTTCTCCTTACCTGTGGACACCACCTGTGCAGCACCTAACCTTAATTTACTCACAGGTGTGTCCCAACAGACAGACAGCAAGCCACAGTGACCACCAACAGTGATCATGGATGAGACACAGGCCTCATGCCTCTCATAGCTCTCAAACCTCTGTGGCGTCAGAGGGTGGGGGGCCGTATCCCCAGGTGCTGAGCACCCTTTGTCCACTCCCTCTCTTGTCAGGTCAGGTCTGACACTCTGGCACTGACCCACCAGTCCCGGACCTGTATCCAGCGGCTGGACAGGAGGCTGACGTGGGCTTCTCCACACCCGGTCATCCTCTTCCTTGGGGCTCTGTACCCTCCAACCTGGAGCGGTACCCGCATCTAGAATAGTCAAGGCACCTGTGGCAGGTGTCCTGCACCATTCACCCACCAGTTCAGGGGTTCTATCCTTCAACTGGCATTCCAGGTCAGGGGGGACACCCCAGACCTGGCCCTCAAACCTAGGCTCCAAAGCCTCCAGGTCAGACAACACCTGAACCTGGCCTCCCCACCCAGGGACCAACCCCTGCGGTGGAACACTTGCCTGGCGCACCAGGACTTCACTCACTGATGTGCCCACACTAGTAGACAGTACCCACCTGGCCAACACAAGGGTGTGGCCTAGTCCACCACCAGGGTGAGACTCCCGCCCTCCTTCCAGGGGCAACCTGTCCACCAAGACAACCAAGAACACAACTTTCCTACCAGTTCAGGACCTCCCTCCAGCAACTGGTCTCCCAACCTAGGGTTTAACCCCTCATGTTGCACCAGGGTCAGAGGCGATTACTCCCTCCCTCTGCACCCCCTTCCAGTGCGCTGCACCCTCCCTACTGGAGGGGTACCCCTGGGAACCACATAGGTCAGGGCACTGGTTACAGATGCCCTTCATTCCAGGTCAGGCAGATCCTGAACCTTGTCTTCCAACCCAGGGACCAATACCTGCGGTTGGGCACTTGCCTGGAACGCCAGGACTTCTGGGGACTCCTTCCCCCTCTCACCCCTCCGTCTGGACTTCTGCACCCTCCCAACTGGAGTGGCACTGCCAGACACCAGAACTGATGGAGGCCTGGTTACAGGCACTCCCCATTCAACAGACACTAGGAGATCCTCCTCAAATGGCCTACAAGTACAGTCTAGGTCCCCAACCTGGTGTTCCCTTAAGGAACCCTTCAGGCCCTGAGACTGGGTTTCGGGCATAGTGAGACACACCGTCCAACACTCATTCCTTCTCCACTGAGACCGGACATGAGCCCCTACACCCCTCCCACTACACTGGGACCTAACTGGGCTACACTGAGCCTCTTCCACCTCACAGGTCTGGAAGATATCTAAGCCACCCCTTTTGGGATCACTCCCCAATGCCTCCTCATACTCTCTGGAATCCACCAAGAGGTCTGCCTCCAATGCAAGCTCTCTGGGATAAGAGAGCTCACACTCCACCGGGTGTTGGCATAGCTCTGGAAAACAGGGACTTAAAATATGCTCTCCAACAAATGAATCACACAGCCCCCCACAGTTGTTAACCAAGCTACCCTTTGCCTCACCCTCCAGTGCCTCAAACAAGTATCCCACACCACTCTCCTGAGACAGGCAAGACAGTATCTGACTGTCTCTGTCACACGACCCACACTCTTCTGGCTGGTCTTCACACACACACTCCAAGGTTTCTACCATGGGGGAACCCTTCTCCCTGTACCTCTCATCTAGAGTCAGTAGAGTGTACCTCCCACCACTAGGAATATGGTCCCCTGTGCCAGTCCCCCAATCTACTTCAGGGACACTGCACTCAACTGGAACTACATCATAAACCTGAACCCCCTGGTGTATTTCGACCCCCTCCCTCAAGTCAGGTCCCACATCTCTGGGTGTTTGTACCTTTCTCTCCGCACTGGATATCATAATCATGCTGTCACCATCTGAGCTGGACTCCACCTCCAACTCAGCAAAGCTCACCTCTTGAGCTACCCATGTTTCTTATTCAGCTGAGACCCTCAAGGCCTCACGCCTCTTTAGCTCCAACTCAAGTTTCCTCATTCTTAATTCATGGGCCAAGGTCAATTTCAAATCTTCCAGGGCACGGGCATTTTTGCTCTACTCCGCCGCCCTTTCTCTTTCTTTTTCCATCTGCTTCAGCTCCATTTCAAGCCTCAACATTTCCAACGCATGATCTCTAGCCCTTTGGTTTTCCTCCAACTCCTCTGGGGAAAAACCGTCAGCTGAATGGTTGCTGCTAGCCCTTGAGGCCACTCTGGACACAGGCAGATCCTGTGGCCTGAAACCATCCCTTTGTGCCTCCTCATCCACTTCTGAATCATCTGTCTCCCCAGCATCTTTGGTCTCCCACCAGGCCCTTACGCCTTTTGTAGCTCCTCCTTCTTAGAGTGGCGCTTTATAGGGCATCCAAAGTTCCTGCAGAACTGTCTGAGTTGACCTACTTTGTAATCACTTAACATTTCAATATCAAACTCCAGTTATGCAACATCACTTGCTGGTTTTTCATTCTGAGACATGATGCTTGGATCCTTTCAGGGTTACGATCAAAAATAGAACCACAAATAAAAAACTTAACCGTAGTATGCGGTGGCGTAGTGGTCTGCACTCACTAATGATGTACACCAATCACTGTGGGTCTAGTACCAATACAAGTTCAATTCCCACCGCTGACCAACAATGTTAGAACTGGGGGTCTCTAGTTGGCAGAGGTAGGTACCACTGTCCAAATAGGGACCCTTGATTCTAGTCAGGGTAAGGAGGAAACCTTCTGAGATAACCCCTGCTCACCCTCTAGGTAGCTTGGCATGAGCAGTCAAGGCTATTCAGGAGGCAATGTGTAAAGTATGTGTACCAACACTCATGGTAACACAGTGAAAACACCACAAACTGACTCTACAACAGTTTAGAAAAATAAAGGTATTTAATCAAAACTACACAAGACCAAAACGACAAAACCCCAACATACACAGTTCAAGAATATGGTTTCAAAAAATTTCTTAAGGTTGTAATAAAAAGTTCTTTAGGTTGCGATAAAATAATCCACAGTTGCGTGAAAAGTTCACAGTTTCGTCACGTTTCAGACACAGTACCTTTAGTTGCGACAAAGTTCCAAAAGCAGAAGCTGGTGTGGTGGAAAACAAGTGATGCGTTGCTCCTGAGACCCTGGAGAGGCGATGAGACAGCCCCGCTGCAGCAGCGGGCGTGTTGCGACGAATCCGGTCTGTATGGGGAGGAAGGCCAGTTGTATGGATTCCGGTGCGTAGGTTCCGTAGGAAGTTTGTTCTCGCAAAGGCACGATGCGGCGATCTCTGGAGTTGCGACGATCTCCGGGGCGTCGATGCGCGATCCAGCGGTGACCTACTCTCTCGCAGCTCCTCGATGCGATGGCCTCTGCGACGACACTCGCAGCGACGTGATGCGGTCCGCAAGCAAGCAGTGCGGCGATCTCACCCAGCGACGACTGGCTCTGCGACGACACTCGTAGGGATGTTAGGCTTCCCACACCGATCGGTTGCGTCCTGCAAACGAAGGATGCGGCGGCTCTGACAGCGGCAACAGGCGCTGTGACGATCTCGACCTTCGTAGTGGCGGGAAACTTCTCGCACTGTCGGGGATGCGCTCCTTAGCGAGCGATGCGATAACTTTTCAATTGCAAAAAGTCTCTCAAGCTTAGTTTCAAGCTTCCCAGCACAGGTACAACTTCCAGAGGCCCCACAACTGGATCAAGAACTCTAGGAAGGACAGAACTCTCTCAGCAGAGTTCAGGGAAGTTGGGGGTGAAGTCCTTTTAATCCTGGGACTTCAGAACAGGGAGCCAGCTCTTCTCAGGCCCTTGGAGATTCCTTCAAGACAGGGGACACAGCACAACAGCAAAGTAATTCCCCTCTCCTTGGCAGAAAAGCAACAGGTCAGTCCAGCAGAGCAACAGCAGGACAGTCTTCCTACTTCAGATTCAGCTTTCTCCTTGGCAGAGGTTCCTTCTTGATTCCAGGATGATCTAATTTTCTGTTGTCAGGGGTCCTGTACTTATACCCCTAAAAGTCTTTGTTCTCTTTGTGCATGTGGGCCCTGAGCCCGGTCTGAACCAGTTCTGGGTGTTTCTTGAGTACTTTGTTTTCCTGGCTTCTCCTTTCCTTTCAGAGTGAGGGGCAGGCTCGTCAGCCGCCCAGCAGGAGGTGGAGCCAGCATTGTGGAAGGCAGGCACAGCCCTATTCAGGCCCAGGTGCTATCTCCTCCCACCACTCAAGTTGCAAATGCAGTCATTCAGCCTAGGGCTGACTCAGCCAGCCTCCCGGGGAATCCCCAGCCCCTTTCACTCTCAAACCAGACAGTCAATACACAAACAGGCCAAGGCACACAGAAGGGTCAGACAAGAGAACAGCAACTTTCTAAAAGTGCTGTTCTCAAACACAGGATTTAATAACAACCTTTCCTAAAAGATGTGTTATTAAAGTTTGAGTTCAGGGATACTAGACTCTTATGTCCTATCTTGTTCCTATGGGAAGAAATGCTGGTAGCCACTGTAGCCAGCATCCCCAATGTTAATCTATGGAGCAAGATAGCCTTGCAGCAGTGAAAATCGAAAATGGCTGTAATTCACTACCAGAGCATGTCACCTGCACAAGTACATGCTCTACCTTTCACATACACTGCACCCTGCCCAGGGGCGTACCTTGAGCCTTCCATAGGGGTGACCAATGTGCACAAAAAGGGAAGGGTTAGGCCTGGTCAGTGGGGACACTGACCAGGAGGACATGGCAGTTCACATACTGCACACAGGCACTGCAGTGGCAGGCCTGAGACACCATTTTGGGGCTACTCATGTGGGTGGCACAATCAGTGCTGCAGGCCTACTAGTAGCATTTGTCATCACCAGCCCTGGCACACTCAGTGCACTTTACTAGGGACTACATGGTGATACAAATATGCCAATCATGTAGATCCAATCACAATAACAATTTACACAGAGAGCATATGCACTTTAGCACTGATCAGCAGTGGTAAAGTGTGCAGAGTCCTATTGCCAACAGCCACGGGTCAGGAAAAATAAGGGAGGAAGAAGCAAAAAGTTTGGAGATGACCCTGCAAGAAGGGCCAGTTCCAACACCCTACAACAATGGCTATACAAAGAGTTCTGAGGGCCAAACTTTTACCGTCCCTCAATTATGCCCAACAGGCATTTCCAGGGAAATTTGCGCAAGCCCTGGAAAAAATACATTGCACCGCCTACAAAAAGATATTCGGTTTACCAGCTTGCACCAGGAACACCTTAATTCATTTGGAATTTGACCTTAATCAACAAATACTAGAGGAGCTGGCGACTCTCTCAAAATACTTTTTCTTAACAACGGCGGCCCCCATAAACTCTATGAAGGCGGTTTTAAAATCTATATTCCTAGAAACCAGCAACCCATGGTCTGCCTGTCTTGCCTTACCCAAAGATCTTCTGCAGCTTGCCACAGAGAATTGGGACACCAGTTTAACCAACTATGCTATCATCAAGGCAACAATAAAAAAGCAATTGCGGCTACGCTCTTGCACTTTGGATATGGATTCACTGGCAGCAAGAGGCTTTCACGAGACCCAAAGTCTCCCCCACACACAGTCCAGCCAGAAACTCCACCGTAGGCAGGCCGTGGGGAGGCCAGCCTTACACAGGATCTTAGCTGCCAGATTACACCCTCTTCCTTTAAATGAGCCGAGTATTAGGGAGTGCCGCTTCTGCAATTACAAACGAGAATCCTTGGCCCACATTCTACTTTGCTGTCCAGCCCTCCAGCCAGCTCGTAGAACTTATCTTACACCAATCCTTCTTCAACTGGGGACCTGTACAGCAAAAGAGGCAGTCCAACAACTTTATACTTTGGACATTGTAAAACACATGGTGAGCTGTGCGAAATTTTGTTTACCACACTCGCACACTATTGAAGGGCAACTCTCCACTTGGCGAGTCAGGAGCACCCTCTGGAGTTCCATAGAAAGCTGGGCTCGGGTTGTGGAGGCTTGGACAATACTGAACTTTTGACTTGCTTTGCCCATAACAGGTTTTTCTCAAATTTCTGTCTTATTTTATAAACAAAAACAAATGGTGGTTTTTAATAATTTTTCGAACAAATATTTATTGTTTTATAATTCTAAAAGTGTTTTTTCTCCTGTTCTTTTTAAAATATGATGCCTTTTGTAGTGGTTTCAATTAACCGCACAAATAAAAGTCATTCATTCAGTCAACAGAAAGAGTTAAACAGGCAGAGATGGGGATCGGAAAAAGGAGACGAGAGGAAGAGGAAAAGGAAATGAGTGAGGCAGCTTATAAAGAGGTGACAGACAAGTGAGTTAGAAAGAGAGCACAAGAGAGAGAAAAGAAGGTAAAGAGTGAGAGAAAGAGAACAAGAGATTCAGCTGACAGAGACATCTGAGAAAGACAGCAAGGTGGTGACATGGGCAGGTGATAGAAAGAAGGAGAGGCAGAAAAAGGGGAACATGATGATGAGGGAGAAGACAGTTAGGAGATGATAACAATTAGAGCAGGACACACAAGGGGAGACAGGACAGGGGAGATGTGAGAATAAGACCACGTGGGGGAAAGAGAAATTTGGAGGAAAAGAAAGGGCAAAGCAAAAGAGGAAGACAGGACAGAGACAAAAGCAATTAAATAAGTATGTTTTTGTGAAAGGTGTAAGCATAACGTATGATGGACATAGAGGTTTATACATGCTTATATATTCAATACATCTGGCTGTAGTATGATGTAACAGGAAGGTATTTTGTGACAATAATCATTTACATTTAGTCTGTGACTAAATGATGGGCATAGGTAATAGAACATTATTGATCCGTATTCAGTGATAAAGAGTTTGGCAGTTTCTTTGATGTTTTATCAACATTTTCTTTGAGTATAAAAATTCAGCAATTGTTTTTTAAAGCCAACAGCAACAAAGCAGTTTAGTTTTGGTGGGGGACAAGGGCAACCGTAGCTTGATTCTGAATTTTTCTAGGGGGCCCCAATCATCATTCTTGAAAGGGAAGGGAGTGAGTTTAGGACAGTGTTGCCACACCTGTATAATCTCTTTTAGAGTGTTATTATCTATTTCCACCCCCCGCTACCCCACCCCCATGGATGCTTCGGGTCTCATTCAGATCTTTAAGACCCCCATCCAAGCATGGAACATAGGTCCTTTAGTATTCTGAAGGGTCCACGGGGATGGCAATAATAGATAACGAGGCAAAGTAGATGTGTATCCGGTACTATATCAACCTATTTACACTGCTAAGATGATCATGGCATACCACCTGTTGTGATCTGATTGTTATATTAGGAAAATGCATTGATATTCAAAGTTGAGTATCTGAGGGCTGGTGAATGACTGCTAACCATCGGCAATGACTCTACATTCTACAAGCTGAGTTTTCTGATATTTTCAATATACAAGAAACTGCTCTGCTGTTGTTGGTCTTTGGCAAGTTCATTAGAGGGCATGGATGACAAACAAAGAATCCACCCACTTTCGTAGCCAGATTCTTGCTACATTTAGCGAGGAAACTAAAAGACCTAAGTACTTGAGAAGGAGAATACGAATGAAAATCTGAGCAAAAGCAGAACTCTTATTGTAGATTGTCAAATGTTCCTTAATCATTCCCTTTCTAACCAGACGTCAGTGCAATATAGCCAAATGCTGAGAAACAGATATCCACTGATTTAACCTGCATGTCAGCCTAATGACTGCATCTTGAATAGTTTGCAGTCTTGTGGTCGTTTAAGCATTTCCAAAAACAGAGTCTTATCGTAGTCTTGACAAGATGAGATAGATCATTGCCGGAACTATGATTTTCCTGGCATGATTCAGAAGAAAACAAGTAATTTTCTTTAGGTCTGAATACAGGTATAGATGACCGTATTTACCTGAGGAATAACGGACAGTGCCTTGTCAAGCCAAAAAACTTAGGGCCCCATTAGGATGTCGGGCGGATTGCCACCGCCATGCGGGTGGTGGCAATCCACCCGACATCCTTCCCCACCCGCCACCCATTTCCCCCCACCATATTACTATGGCGGGGGACCACGGCGGACAGAAAGACCGTCCGCCGCTTTTCTGCCCGGTCAAGGAGTTGACCGGGCGGAAAAAGGTTTCATATGGTTGCGGTGTCTGTTAGACACCGCCATCCATATTCGGCTGAAGGCAGTGATATGCCCCCCTGCACTTCACTGTACAACGTGACAGGCACTGCACAGTGCCTGTCCCGTTGTGCATTGAAATGCACAATTTGCATTTTTAGCATTGTGGCGGGCGGTTCAGCACCGCCCGCCCCAATGTTAAAAATGCGGGATGCGTCCGCCAGTGTGGCGGGCGCATCCTAATGGCCTCCCCAGGACCGCCGCCCTTATTGCGGGCAGTCCCATTTTACGTCTGGATGGCGGGCGGACACAGTCCGCCCGCCATCCTAATGGGCCCCTAAGAGTGTCTGTAGCCAACTCCGTAGAAACTATTACATCCAATCTAGTGCCTATTTCATGGAATTTTAACCCCTTCGATGCTTGTGACGGAACTATTCCGTCATCAGTCATGGTTGGGCTGTGCTGATGACGGAATGGTTACGTCACGGCCACACCCATTTACATAGGGGCCTAGCACAGCAGGATAATCTCTTTAGCAGCCAAGGTGTTAAAATAAAAACAGAATGGCTGATGTGGACAAACATGATAGGGGCGAGGATGGGTTTACATTACATCGATATAACTAGGAAAGCAAACAGGTTATGAATATGATATTGCTTACCAATTAGACATGTAGTAGAGAAAAGCCCTTAGGAGGGGATGATCATGGTAATTATTGGGTCTGACCATGGTGTGGCTTTAGATAATATCAGGACTGATGCAAACAATCTGAGCAGATTCCATAGTGTAGTATGACTGCTGCTTCATCATTTTCAGCCACCTGTGTGTGCTCTGAATTACCAAAATGCCAAAGCTAGAGGAAGTGACATCGCATATCCTTTGACCACCCCTCCACCCCATGATACCACAGTGATGTCATGGGATCTATGACCCACTGTCACCCCCTTTAGTTGTCTATTTCTCAAAAGTGTCTATTTTACTCTCTCTCTCTCTCTCTCTCTCTCTCACTCTCTCTCACTTGTCTTCCCTCCGTGTTTCTGTCTCTTTCTCACCCCTCTTTTTAGGTCAAGCCTGGGTAGCGCATGCGCTGCTGCCACCACACATGGGGTACTCGGATATGGACGTGAAGCCCTGCCCACTCTCAGCCCATCTTTCGAATTGACTCCTGTTGCTGTCTTTTCTAAATGGTTGCTTCTGATTTGTTAACAGGCTTGTTAGTCCCTCCTTAGTAACTCCTGTCTGCATTTGTAATCACCCATCAGGACTGGACCTTTTATGGTGTCCTTACTGATTAGCTTACATTTGCCCTTCCGAGAACTCTTTGCTCACTTTATCTAAAGAACAATGACTCAACTGGTATATCAAACAGGGGACTGTTCATCAAGGTGTATCAATCACATAGCACAGGAAAAGGGACAAGGGAGACCAGAACAAGGTGGAAGGGTTGTTATTTGCATATAGAAGCACAAAAATACAACTATATTGCGGTAACCATACGAACCAAATGTGTACTGGAAGTGTTGCAGTGAGTAAACGGCACAGTGACACAAGTGATTATGAAACAACGTGAGGTGGCGAGGAAACGATACCCAGTGGGGGTCAAACGCAAGTATTTACAATTAACAGGTACAATTTCATTGTTTGTAAAGAGACCCTTCGGTTGCCGCGAATGGCGTTGTGGAGTCGACGGCGTTTTGACCTGTTTAACTAAAGGTCATCATCAGGACAATGGTTACATAATTCTGGAAAAGTGCTCTGAAGGCACTAAGGGGAGCGAGAATCCTAAGGGTGCGCTTCGCTCAGCTGTAATTGCATCACTTGAAGGGAGACGGCATTTACTGGCTTGGATGAGGTCTTGTGTAGGGTATCCCAGGTCAAGGGAAGGCGGCATGTGAGTAGCCGGGCTACAGTCTGGAAATGAATTATTCGGGCTGCGGGAAATGCTCAATTAATCCAAGGAGATGGATGGTCAGCTAAGTTGTGGTCCAGAATAACGGCGTGAAACCGAAGAGGGACAAGTAAAGTGTCACGAAGCCGGAATAATTCATTTCCAGACTGCAGCCTGGCTACTCACACGCCACCTTCCCTTGACCTGGGATTCCCTACACAAGACCTCATCCAAGACAGTCAACACCCCCTTCAGAGCACTTTCCCCGAATTATGTAACCATCGTCCTGATGTTGACCTTTAGTTAAACAGGTCGAAACGCCGTCGACTCCACAACGCCATTCGCGGCAACCGAAGGATCTCTTTACAAACAATTAAATTGTACCTGTTAATTATAAATATTTTTGTTTGACCCCCACCGTGTATCGTTTCCTTGCCACCTCACGTTGTTTAATAATCACTTGTGTCACTGCGCCCTTTACTCACTGCAACACTTCCAGTACACATTTGGTTCTTATGGTTACCGCAATATAGTTGTATTTTTGTGCTTCTATATGCAAATAACAACCCTTCCACCTTGTTCTGGTCTCCCTTGTCCCTTTTCCTGTGCTATGTGATTGATACACCTTGATGAACAGTCCCCTGTTTGATATACCAGATGAGTCATTGTCATATTGTTATATTACTTACCCGGTCTCAGCTGGGATAACGGGTTTACTCCGGTTTTGTTTTACTCACTGTATCTAAAGAGCACTGGTGGAATGCCAGCTTTAGTAAGGGCAGACGCTTTATAAAAATGTATTTGCAGCACACTTTCACTTTTACAATAGAGCCACACGCACCGCCCGATCATTATCTTTTTAACAATCTCCCTTCCCGCTCCTCAGCTGTGTACACAGTATCTATGTTTTTTCTTTTAACAGTACGGCGTGCCGCTGGATTTATTTTTTATTATAATGGGGGGCACCCCTTTTTTTCCCCTCAGCTTCCATCTTGTTGGCTACACACACGCGCACTGCGGCACCGCAGCTAATTCTTTTTTGTTTTAAAACAAATTTTATTGACAGATCTTATAACAGTCGCAGAGCTCTGTAACCCAGAGGGATCTGCACTTCAAAGGCATACATATACATCACCATGTCTGTCTTTTAATAATAGTCAGGCATAGCCAGTAACAATGAAAACCATGGAAACACCCCACCTTCCCGCCCCCATCCCCCCCCAACTCCCCCTACCCCCCCGGATCCCTCCCCCCCACGCACAGTTAGGAAGTCTCCCACAAACAATGCGCACACGACGTGTACCCTAGTGCACTCAAACATCAAGTGTTGGGTCTTGCTCTGGCGGAGGCTCGAGCCATAGGCCCCTAAAATCAGCCCAGGGCTTCCAAATCTTAATATGCTTACGCGGACATCCCAGGGCTATAAATACAGGCTTCTCCATCCCCATACAAAAGTCCAGGCCCCTCTTCCAAGCCACCACCGACGGGGCCCTCGAGTCCTTCCATGCCCTGGCTATGTCCCTTTTGGCCACCATGAGTCCCATCAGCAGTAGATGTCGCTTGTAGGTGTTGCCCCCACTCCCTCCATTACATGTAGCAAACCTAATTGCGGGGACCTTGGGAGCACCCATTCCAGGGCCTTGTCTAGACTACTCCATATCCCAGTCCAGAACAGCTCCACATCGTGTGTAGGAATGTACCTATTTCCTGCCCACACCTCATACAATCCGGAGATGCAATGAGGCCCGCCTGCCAGAGTCTATGCCTGGTAAAATACACCCTATGAAGGTAGTTAAATTGGATGAGCCTGAGGCGGCCAGATATAGCAGCACCTCGGGGGCCCACAAGCGCTTCATTCCAGTCTTCCTCCTCCAGCATCCCTATGTCCTCCTCCCATGTCTTCCTCAATTTTTGTAGCGTGGAGGAGCAGTGTATGATCAGAGCCTGATAGATGCGTGATATTTTCTTAGTCTCTATGTCACCCATGAACACACGGGCTTCCAGGGGACTATACTCAGGGAGCGCGGTCAACCCCTCCAGATAGGGGGTCAGGGCATGGCGGAACTGCAGGTATTTGAAGAATTGGGTGCGGGGCATGTTGTATTATACGCTTAGTTCCTGAAAAGATTTAAGGGACGTCCCTGACATTACATCACCTAATTTGGATATTCCAATGTCGTCCCACCTCGTGAATCCCCTCAAAGTGGCTAGGCCTGGCAGACGACCATTACGCCAGAGGGGAGTCTCCTCGGTCAGAGTCTGCCACCACCCGATGCGTTGCAATGCCTGTCTCCAGACGTCAAACACCACCTGCGTGGCCAGTGGTAATGCCCTACGCCTCTGCGCCTTATAAAGAATGGTGTGTATTGTGTGTGGTTCCATCAGAAACCGCTCCAGGGCATAGGCCGGATCCCTCAGATCCCCATACCACCAGTCATTTAGGACAAGGAGATGTGAAGCTTGGTAATAAGAGAGGACATCCGAGGTCGCCAGACCACCACCGTATGTCGACCGAAAACATGCACGCAGCACCACCCTTACCGAGCCGCCCGCCCACAGGAAGTAAGTCAACACTGAATCTACCTGTTTGAACCACTGAGGAGAGACCGGGTACGGGTGATTTTGTAGTTGGTAAAGCAGCCGAGGTAAAGCCACCATTTTAAATATGGCCGACCTCCTGATGATGGTCAGGGGCATGCGGGACCATGTTTTAACATCCTCACGTGTCCGGTCCCAGACCGGTGCCACATTTCGCTCCCATGCTACTGTGGGGATCTCTGTTATGAACACTCCCAGATATTTAATACCCCCGGCCGCCACTTGTAGCTTCGAGGCCCAGTCCCCAACTTCCGGCCCGTCTCCCAGCACCCAGAGCGTTGATTCATATATAGTCCAGTAGCCTCGCTAAATACCTGCAGGATGCGCAGGATGCGGGGCCCGACCTGTTAATGTTCGTTAAATAAAATAAGACGTTGTCTGCATACAATGCTATTCCATCCGACGGGCCATGCTCCCATTCAATTCCCTTCACCTGAGCGTCCACACGTACCCATCCTGCTAATGGCTCCATCGCTAGAGCAAATAAATATGGCGAGAGGGGGCAGCCCTGCCTGGTGCCCCTCCCGAGGGCAAAATTGGCAGACGAGACCCCTGCTATCCTGACCGAAGCCGTCAGTTCAGTGTATAACAGTTTTACATAAGACACAAAATGGGGGCCTAGGTTCAGCCGGAGCGAGAACAAGTACGTCCAACTCACTGAACCGAACGCCCTATCCATGTCAGCTAAAAAGAAGGCAGCCTGCATACCCGTCGATCTCACCGCTGCCAGCGTCACCTGAGCCCTCCTGATATTATGACTTGTCACCCTTTGGGGCATGAAACCGGCCTGGTCCGGGTGTATTAGGTCTGCGATATATGGTAACAATCGATTTGTCAGCGCCTTGGCCAACACCTTGGCTTCTACATTTAATAAAGAGATTGGGCGGTACGACGCATAGTGCTCCGGTGGTCGGCCCGGTTCGTGGAACACCACCACCTCGGCATGCCTCCAGTCCGGTGGCAAGCATCCTCACTCCCTAGCCTCTTCTACCACCGCTCTATAATGGGCCCGAGTTGCAGATGAAATTTTTTGTTAAATTCGCTAGGAAACCCATTTGGGCCTGGGGCCTTGCCTGTATTCAATTCCCCTAGAGCAGTACCAAGCTCCTCCTCCGTCAATGGGAGTTCAAGACGGTCCCGAATGTCGTCAAACACCGCCCGCGGCGGTAGATCCGCGATAAACTTATCTATCAGCTCCGCCATCAGGCATTCTTTCGGGGCGTAGAAATCAACATAATAAGCTGCAAAACCATCTGCGAGCTCCCTGGGGTCTGTGACAGGGGTACCCGTAGCATCCTGAATCTTTGGGAGAATCTGGGGTTGATAGATGTTTTGACACAGCCTATTGCTTTCATCTATCTCATTCTATTTCATTCCTTTCTATGTCTTTCTCACACCCATCACCTATTACTGATTCTCTTTAATTCCCTTTATGTCTCACAAAAACACCGTCTTTATCTCTCTATCTTTTGCCTGTTTCTCTGTTGTATCCTCTTGCTACTATTTCTTTTGTTCTTTTCCTCTCTGTCCCCTAAGTCTATCTCCCTCTTCTCTCTCCTGTATTTCTTGCTTCACTTTTTCAGGGGCCCAGAGACACATTTTACTGAAGTCTGCTCCACTTGCAAAAATAAATGTTTTGCAAATGTGTTACTTTCTTCTAAGCGTAGGAGCCCAGGAGGTAAGCCAGGCATCCTAGCTGCGACACCTGGTGACCCCTAAATGTCGTCCATTTGATTGATGTAAACGTGTTTTACTCAGAAGGACTCCAGTTAATCAGTGACTTCCCAAACCTGGAACAGTTAGCCATTACAAACTCCCAAGCAAGCCCAGGGGTTACCATCACGTTCTCATTTTAGGAATGGGTCCTTTAGCAGACATGGCCAAGCCGGTCTAGGCCTCCGGATAGTTAGTGGGATCATTAGGCTCAAGGGAGTATAGAGATCCCTATGAGGAGAGTAAAGTAGGTTTAACCTCCACTGTGTCCTCCAAAACCTGTACAACACTAGAAAGAGGCACTTGATGGTATTGAAGTCACCTAGGACCTATTAAGTATTTTTTGAATTCTCTGAGCTGTGGGTCATCAAAAGATTTTTGAGAGATCGTCACCCCCAGCTAATTGAGGCATGCTTTATCATTTGATGACCTCTCATATTGGGGTACAATTAATGTCTCCCTGGCGGACTCAACCGAGAGAAGCTAATCTAACCCTGGGAGTGCTAACAAATCTATGCTCCAAATCTGGGTCCTGTTTCTTTTGGGTGCAAGAGAAAATATGTAAAACATATCTAGAGGTACACTTAAAATATTCTTGATTCTGCAAGTGCCTCCGATATGTTTATTAAGGCTAACAATAAAGCGGTCATATTGTGAGATAGAATGAATCACCTGACCTAAGATCTGTGCATTAACAACATATTTCGACCATTATGCAAGCCATAATGGTCTGGGGTCTTCTTCACGATAATAAACTATAAAGCAATGGCGTACATTCAGACCATGCAAAAGAGTGAAAACTAAAACCCTACCGGTCCCGCTGTTGATTCAGCAATACTCCAGTCGTATTAACTACGGGCTCCATGGCAAAATGTGGGGGACGCCTCCTTTATGGTCCCACATTCCTCAGAAGGTCGGCGTTAAGGAGTCCCCTGTCCGGCCCCTGCCCACTGCCATCATAACATGGGGCCCATAGTTAATACGTGACATGTTTTCCACAGACAAGAACAATCTCCTATTCCAGTGGACTACGAGAGTCTGGTCTTACGCTCATTTTGTTCATCAGCTGAAGGTCTTTTTTCAGACTGCAATGAGTTCTCTTGCAGGTCCCTATGCTTCATGTTTTGTTCGAATTGTTTAAATTAGTTTAGTATACAGATGGAATAATTGAGTGACTTAAGCAGCCGATGAGTTAGTAATCTTTATAGGGTGCATTGAATATTATACCGAAAAGGTTTTGATTGACCAGCAGAGGCCAGAGACCCATAAGATGTGGAGGTGACTAAGTGAATAGATGGACTCTTAAAAGTATTCTACTGAGTCCATAGTCCTTGCTTTAGAGGCAGGACATTCCTGCGGTCTCAGTGCTTCCATTAAAAAAAATGTAATTGCATGGCATTTCATTTTCGATATTATGTTATATGTTATGTTATCAACTTCTTGTAAAGGCTAAAGTGCCTGAATTTTAAATATTCAGCTTCTAGGTACATCATACTGTCAAAATGGAAAATATTTAATGAACTTCTACTTTAAAGGTTGGACAGTGCTTGTCTGAAAGACCTATGTTTTAGCTATGTTATCTTTGTCTCAAAGACGAGCTGTCAAAAAAGAACACAATTCCTAAAAAAAAAATATATATATACTTTAATTACATTTTGTAACATAATATGTCTTAGTATTTCTACACGCTGGACTGTGCAACTGTCCCCAAACTTTCTAGTGGCAAAGTAATCCTAAAATGTCCCAACCTTGTTTCTAAACTTTGCATAAGATTCCAACATCAACAATAAGTGTTTTATCTAAAATACATTTTGTTATGCAATGAAATACATCAAAGAGAAAATAGATGCTTTAGAAAGACTGGCAATACAAATGTTTACACTCTTTATGAGCACAAGAATGTAATGCTTCATACATATTACCTCAATAATCACTTACACTTCACATATCACATCCACCCATCGTCAGGATTTATCTCATCATAGTATATTGCCTATGTTATTATGCGGCTAACACATACATTACATTGATATGTTCAAGCCCAGAAATTGATTCTGTTGACATGATGCTCTGGACCCTTCACCTGTAGCATGTAGTTTTTGATTTGCTACTGAAGTGCATAATCCAGCGCTTTCCCCCAAATCCCCTGTTGTTTTTTCCACCAGTTGCCTTGATTCAGCAAATTCACTAATAGGAAAACTTGTTTTTCTCTCCATCAAAGTTCTAGAATCTACTGGATTTGGGGTGACACTCCCTTTGTATTGTCGTGAGGGGATCACCTTTTTCCCATCGAGGCGACTATCAGAAGCACATTTTGAATAAATGTGTAGAGCCTTCCTATTGTAATCCTTGGGAAGAGATCTTCCAGGTCCCCGTGCATACAAGCATTTCAGTCCCCGAATAAAGAAACCCTAATTCCCCTTGACTCTATGTTTGCAGATGTGTGAAAAATTGAGTTGCTCGGCGAGGTCTCAGGCAACATGGGACAGTAGTGTCCCCCCTCTACAACCACACTGAGAGGTTCAAGACTAAAGGATACGTTTGCTGGATTTCAATGCTAATATGCACTACTTAGAAAGTGATGCTGTTCTGAGTGACAGAAGTTCAGAACACACTCTCGACTAGGGAAAATGTGGGTACGGGTTACAGAACCACCAGAGGCATTGTCGGTGGTTCTATACTAACTTTGCTGAATTGATAATTCTTCAGTCATGAATCTATTTGCACAAGTCCTCCAAGTACCGCCTAGATAAAGGGCATAGAAGACAAGGTGGAACCATCACCAGCTATAACCCCCTCTCCAGTTCCAGACTTATCAGTACTGATAATAGGCCAAGATTAACAATAAACCTCCAGCAACCAGGAGAGCTTGACTACTGGGAAGTGGATGAATTGAGTTGCGGCAGACATGACACCGGCAGAATGTACAGGAGGAAGCACAAAAGAAGCATACCAGCCACATAGGTTGAGAGCCTAACTGGTGCGGTTAGACAGCAGAACCGAGTAAGCCAAACACAGTAGACAACTCCAGAGGGAAGGAAATAAGGAAAAGAAACGGAAAACTGTAAAGTTGCTTACAAGAAGGAAACAGTGGCTGAGACTACGAGTCAGAGAGCCATACATAGAAACTGTTTCACAGCAACTGACCACTATTTCTGACTGCTCTTAAATTCCCCTGGAAGTTCCTAACTTACATCGGGTCATCACTCTGATTCGCCTCTAAGTGATCTTGACCTCTAAAGGCACATGAAACCTTTGTGGCCCAGCTGCCACTAACCTAACCAGCCCTCCAAATCCTCCATTTTCACTTTTCCCTGTTCTTTCCATGCCGTACCTGTCTACTGTTCTTGTTGCTCTCATGCCTCCAAAAACACCTGATCCTGACACCCTCTCCCTTCTGGGATCCTCTGTTGTAGTTAACCTGAGGTCTTTCAAGCCTGGAGAAAATCCTTTTGAGTGCCCACGAGCTGTAATTGTCCCCATATATGCTACATTTTGCAAACTACGTGTAACAATCATTTGTCTACAGAGGTGAAATTATCACAATGCTCTGAAGCCACCGAGCACAACTTCAAACCAGTTATCAGAATGTCACATGCAGAGAAAAGTCAACAAACCAGGTTTTATCCATATTGTCCCACACCAAGGAATTTGAAGGAAGAACCACTGTTTATTGCAAGCTGGACAACTGTCACACTTCCCAGAATTAAGCGAAAACCCTGGACCTTTGGTAGAATAAAATAGGGACCTCTTGGTCTCACTCATGAACTACTGTGGCTCTCTCTCATGTCGAGGAACTTTGGTAGGCCATCATTTTCCCCTCTAAGAACAAGCTATTGTGTAGCTCCTACTACCTACCTCCTGCCATTTGCAGATTACTTGCCTGTAGAAGGCCGGAAAAGTACCCATCAAAAGGAAGCCAGCAAGAGCAAATGGGACCAAATGCCTGATTTTGACTGTATCATAATTTCTATGGTGAGTCATATCTTCCATGCTCATACCTAGGCACAGCAAAAAGCCAACAAGCACTATCCTTGCAGGGAAGTACAGTGCTTTGATGATTAATAACACATAAGCTGGATATTTGTGGGCTTTGGCTCAATTTGCAAGATCCCATGCAATATCTGGACTCATGCACTAGATGCAAGACTAAGTACCCGATTCCGATCTTGTCCGGAAGTCATTCCCAGAACCGTCCGTAGCCTTACCTTTTGACCGATTCGTCCCGGGAGCCAGGCCATCCAAACGATGAAGTACGATGCGCAAAAAGTCTCCAATTTCTGAACGACTCGAACGCTCTGATTCTGGCTCCATTTTTCTTACGAACAGGCTCCTTAAACGCTGAATGAAGTCGTACGGAGGCATTTCCCAATCCGATTCCGGCAGGCCAAGTACGATGCGTACTTCCTACGCACCGAATAAGTCACCACCTCAGGCACGTCAGAGCATCTGGAAGAGCAGTATTTCAGCTTCGATTCGCGCCACAACATGATCCATGCGAACAGTAGCGGTCGGCAGTAGGTGTTTCTATAGGGCGGTGACGTGGGCAGGAGGAGGGGCAGGGTGGGGGGAAATAATGTATGGATTACGGAGTTTTACAGGTAAGTAAACATTTAAATACATAAAACGAATTTCGTTGCGCACACTGCATCACCAAATGTGATGCAGTGCGCGCAACGAAATTCGTTTTATGTATTTAAATGTTTACTTACCTGTAAAACTCCGTAATCCATACATTATTTCCCCCCACCCTGCCCCTCCTCCTGCCCACGTCACCGCCCTATAGAAACACCTACTGCCGACCGCTACTGCATGCGAACGAGACGGAGCAGCTATGTATCCGATCGCGCAGGTCATCCCTATACTGTACGTCTACAACCCTAACCGACGCGTTCATCACAGACGGTAAGTCAGACACCTACAACACACAAAAACGTCACTACCCCGCGAAAGGCAACATAACACACAGCTTGTGATAAACCACTGTCAATATTGGGGTGGGGGTCATTCTTGCAGCAATGTAGAGGCAAGGGTTATGGTGGATGGCAAACACTACCAGTATTGTCCACCCCATAGGGAGATGGATGCCTAACACTCCCCCAGCGTTCTCAACCCCTTTGGGGGGGTGGATGCCTAACACTCCACCTGCGTTGTCCACCACTTAGGGGAGTGGATGCCTAACACTACCAGCGTTGTCCACCCCATAGGGGGGTGGTGCCTAATACTACCAGCATTGTCCACCCCATAGGTGGTGGATGGCTAACACTCTCCCAGCACTGTCGACCCCATAGGGGTGTGGATGCCCATCACTCCCACCATTGTCTACCCCATAGGGGGGTGAATGCCTATTACTCCCACCATTGTCCACCCCATAGGGGTTGGATGCCAATCACTCCCACCATTGTCTTCCTCACAGGGGGGTAGATGCCTATCACTCCCACAGTTGTCCACCCAATAGGGGCTGGATGCTTATTACTCCCACCGTTGTCCACCCATAGGGGGGTGGTTGCCTAATATTACCAGCGTTGTCCACCCCTTAGGTGGTGGATGCCTAACACTCCCCCAACGTTGTCATGCCAAATTGGGGTTTCGGGTGCAAACTGCCAGAAATGTTAACACATAAAGTGGTATGGAGCACAACCCCACCAGCACTGTAGTGATAAAAATATGCTTGTGGGCTCAACCCCCCAGCATGGTCAAGTAATTAAGGGGTTGGGGAGATAACACGCCCATCACTGTAGTGACAAAAAGGTGAATGTGGGGTTCAACCCCCCCCCCCCTGCATGGGCAAGCAAATATGGTGTTTGGGGGCTAAACACACCAGCAATGTAGTGATGAAGTAGTGGGTGAGGGCCAAATACAACCACAGAATTGTTGAGGAAAACATTGTTGTGGGTGTTACATACCCTCAGCCATGTGCAGTCAATCTGCGCTTTTGGGGGCTAACTCTGCCAGCAATGTTTAATTGGACAATGTGACATGTGAACATCCAAAGTGCATCAACACACATTCCGGGTACGAGCAGCAGAAAATACAAAGGATTCAATCACAAAGTCCAGTTTTGATGAGATCCAGTCCCACACTGTGGCAGAAACTTTAAATGCCAAACCTAAGGAATGTGCAGAGTGAAGATGTAGGAGGCCCAAGGACAGTAGAGAAAGAAACAAAACAAGACATCCTCTCAATGCCCTTCAAAGACAGTTGAAATACATGGGGGAAACCAGAAGTGGTTGTGTCACAGCTGTCAACGCTACATGTGTAGACCACATTCATACTTGCTGTGTAGAAAAGCATGGATCAACACCAATGTAGGAGACATTCAACATGTGTGGGCTGGGGGTGTTGCACACAACTCCAGATCAGACCATTTACACTGTCAACTTGGTTGCATGTCTATCACACCAACTCTGCATCTAGCTACAAGAGCTGCATTATGTCAGCTTATCACTAATGCCAAATTGCCAATGCCGAGTGTGTACTGCAGAAGACATGGAAGACACATGGCTCACCAGAGAGAGGATACAACAACGGGTTAGTGGGCTCCAATGCATAGCCAAATGTGTAAGCTAATCTGCCTGCACTGGTGACAATGCCTGGAGGGGGGGGCGCAATCTATGTCTCACAAACCCAATACACATAGCTAGCCATAACACATGGGAAAGGTGTACATCCGTTGAGGATAAAGTACATGTGCAGAATGGAATATTCATTGGCCACATTTGGCACTTGAACACTGTCTCTGAATCCTGAAATTCATCAAGGAGACCTACAAATAAGACATGTTGCCATCAGGCTACTGGGCATGGTATAATGTGCTGATTGGGAGCACTCTTTGACACATATAAGGTCCACACAATCTGGCATACACATCACATGCTCATTTGCTTCATATTGGTATGGCTTTGCTGACAGTGATTTGTATCACTGTATCCTTGACAGTGATGTATGTGGCTGTGTATTTGTTGACTATTTAAGTATGTACTCACCAGGCTCTGGAACTCCTGCTATTCCATAGACGCCCTCCGGCAGAAGGATGGTCTGCACCTTCTCCTCCCAGGAAGTGAAGTGTATAGGTGCTTCAGGAGGGCCACCGCCAGTCCACTGACTCAGTGCATGGTCTCTGGCCAGCAGCTTCTCGACCCTCCTTCGCACATCATAGTACCCGTTTCCGATATCGTCCATTGTGCACAGGCAAGGTGCTTGAGCGTTCACCTTGTTGACAATCCTCTCCCACATCTTGTTTCTCTGGGGCAGAGGGGTCTGTTGGACTAAGTTCCCAAATAACTGTGGCTCTACTCTAACAATTTCATCTACCATGACTTCCAACTCCTCTCTGAACTTTGGATTCTTCTTTGGGGGCATGGTGATGGGTGGTGATGGAGATGGAGGTGTGGGTGAGTGTGAAGGTGACGGTGAGTGTGAGTGTGTATGAGTAAATGAGTGTGTGTTTGAGAGTGTAGCAGTTCACAGGTGCTAGAAGTGTACAGGTTGTGTGGTGAGGATAGTTGTGAGTGTATCTAGCAGAGAGCAGTGTATCAGTGGTATGTCCGGGCAGTTGTGTTAAATTTCGCAAAGGATCATGGTAATATTTTTGGCCCTTTATATGCGTGGAGTTGTGGGTGTTGCTTATATTAAATTATTTTGGGGAGGCATTAACAATGCATGTTTCGACTTTTTCTATTGTACTTTATTGAGCATAACCGTAGACCGCACTGAATGCTTGTTTATGTATTTGCTGAGTGGTCCGCATCTGTCCCATTCAGCTAGACTATGTTGCAGCATTCGCGTACGAGGTGGTCGCCTCGGCCGCGTTTCTGTACAATTCGCTCAGATGTATTGCATCCCATACGAGTCGGTCGTCCATATTGTAAGCTGTGCTAGTCGTTTGGATTTGACATGCAATTCATCGCACTCCTTCAGTCGGACTGCACGCATACATGTCGTTTGGAAGGCATTCTTGATCGAGGAATATTGCCCTATGTCGTTAGTAATTACGGGCATGTGAGCCTAAACCACAACCAACAGTAAGACGCACTTTGCTTTGAGTTCTTCCCAGCATCCAGATTTACATAAACGAACACAGAGTCTGCCAATACCAATGCATTCACTATTTCACAAAAAAACTATTTTAGTTTGAAGCCCTACTAACTTGTGAATTCAGAGATTTTGAAGACAGCATCACAATCAAATGCCACTAAGAAACTATTGCTCTATGAATTAATAGGTTATCCTTTACTAAAGCACTGATGTAAATTAAAACTTAGGAAAGTAATTTCCCACTGATGAAGTTTTTGGTCTGCCCATAATGTATTGACCTGATCTCATAATCAAATCTCTTCATGGAACTCCTCTAATTAGCTTTCTATCCTTGTTACTGGGTGTTAACCCCTTCGCTGCTAGGCTTTTTTCCCCCCTGTTCTAAACCTCTTTTTGGCTATTTGGGGTAGTTCGTGCTTAGGCCCCTGTAACTTTTTGACCACATAAAGTATCCACGCCAAATTTGCGTCCTTTTTTCCCAACATCATGGGGATTCTAAAGGTACCCAGGGTTTGTTTATTCCCTGGAGGGGACCCAGAAATTAGCCAAAATACAGGTACATTTTTTTTTTAATTGAGGAAAAAAGTGCTACAGATGAAAGCGTCTTTTTTTCCCCCTGCAAATGGTCTCAAAAAAGATATTGTGGTGCTGAGATCACCATCTTCCTAGCTTTCAGGGACAAGCAGACTTTTGTCAGAATGCCAAAATATTTTACACATTTATGGCATTTTTCTGGGACATAGCAAAAATAGGCACTTTTTTATGTTTTCAACCTCTTTCCAGTTAATGGTAGAAATGGGTATGAAAGCATTTTTGAAAAGTAGACAACATTTTAAATTCAGCAAGGGGTCATTTGTGTAGATCCTTCAAGGGTTGTTTATAGAAACTAATCGTTGAATACAGGAAAAATTTAAAATTACTTGAAAAAATCAGCCATATGTGTCAACGTTTTCACCTGTAACTTCTTCTAATTATGACAGCTGTTTCGAAGCAATATACAGTTACATCCGCTGGACATTGTTGGTTGTGGGGATGTATAGTACTTGTAGGTTCACCAAGAACCTGACAAACCCAGAGCCAATAATTGAGCAGCGTCTTGCAATGGTTTTTCTATTATGTACTGGGTATATAGCGATTAATTTGGGAAAATATATACATGGAAAAATTGGTATGAAAGACACCTATGTATTTGTGAAAGTGGAACAAAATTTAGAGTTTGGAAACAGTAGATATTTGCACATTTCAGAAATTGTGTGTACCCATACTAGCATGAAAATTATAGGTCATTTTTCAAAATGTCTTCTTTTTTACACATTGTCTTTCATTTGGAAGGCAGAAATGCATCGAAAGCCAATAAGTAATAACAGTTGCTCTACAATTCTATGTTACCCTAAGTCTCCAGATAAAAATGGTACCTCGCTTGTGTGGGTAGGCCTAGTGCCTGCGTCAGGAAACGTCTCAAAACGCAATGTGGACACACTTTATTTTTACAGTGAAAACTGACCCTTTTTTAGGTCTCGCCTACTCAGTGCGCATGCACTCGAGGAGACCTCTTGGAATCGATTCGCTTTTTAGGCCAAAAGCATGCAGGTATTGCATTGCTTTCAATGGCAACGCGTGCACATTTGGCGATTCCCTTGCAGGAGCAAGCTTAGAAACCATCTGTTGGTAATTAACTTTCAAACAGATGGTGCCCTCGCTCACTTCGGCAAGGGAAACGCTGTGTGTGCTCTGGGCCGCACTCCTCCCACCCCTTCCACTCGGCTCAGCTACACCAAGAGCGTTTTTGTTTTGTTGTATTTGTTATGTCTGCTGTTTTTTTTACACAAATTATTTCCCAAGCCCCAGCTCAGAGAAGCAGCCGCTGATGAAGAAACAAAGGCTTCAGCCGCTATTCCTTTAAATCCCTAGTGTCATTTCAGACTTGTGTTCTCTTTTGCCAATATTTAACTCCTTCAGCTAGAAATTGGCCGCGCTGATAAACCATGTGGTTTTCGTGCCGATTCATTTTCTTGCGTGGAAGTTTCGCAGCTCAGCGTCCCGCAGTTCCCTGTCCTGAAGCCCAGAATTAGCAAGCCCTGTCGCTTGGTGCAGGCCCATGCCTCCATAGACCCCTCCATGGCAGAGAGTCGCGTGCACCCAGAGGGCGGCCTAGAAAGTGTTAACTGTGGGCGCAGGCTGGAGCCCGTCAATAGAAGCCTGTTGTTTTCAGACCGGAGCCAGTAAACTACGATGGGAACGTGGCAGGTGTCAGTCAGATGAACCGTTCACTGCTGCCACCTCCTGCCTGTCTAAGAGCTGTGCGGAGCAGAGGGGGCGGTGCTATGAAAAGGCGGTAAGATCACAAGCGGGACTTCCTGGAGCCCCTGATTCTCAGTCAGTGCGCACCAAGGATTCCAGGCTCGTGTGGCGTCACGTGATCACCAAAGGACACATGATAAAACACCTAGGAAATAGCATTTAAGTGCACAGCTCCACAACCGATTCCACAGGCACATTTAACCCGCCAAGGACTCATTCCAAGGCACTCCTGACTGACAGATACCCTCACGCAGTTCAGAGGAATATGTCGGCACTTACTGGCACAAAAACCACAAATCTCATTGACTCTCCCTTATGCATATACATTTCAACGAAGTCTCACTCATTCATACACTTCAACGGAGTCTCACTCATTCATACACTTCAATGGAGTCTCACTCATTCATACACTTCAACGGAGTCTTACTCATTCCTACACTTCATACTCTTCCACCACATGGTACATTTCACATTTGACGTTTCTCTATTACTTGTACTGCACAGACCCTGAACCAACCGGTACATCTATTGTACCCATGAGGCCGGTCCCTGGAGGGGGTGCACTGACATTTCTGCACCTGAGCCGGACCTGGGGGAACTTAAGGCGAGAATGATCTTGAGGGCGCTCAGTCTCACATGGGCCTGTCAACAAGCGCTCTCACTTGTGTGGGTAGGCCTAGGGCCCACGACAGGATACGGCCCAAAACGCAACGTGGACACATCACATTTTCACAGTGATCACCAAAGGACACATGACAAAACACCTACGAAATAGCATTTAAGTGCACAGCTCCACAACCAATTCCACAGGCACATTTAACACGCCAAGGACTCATTCCAAGGCACTCCGACTGACAGACTCCCTCACACAGTTCAGAGGAATATGTCGGCACTTACTGGCACGTAAACCACAAATCTCATTTTACTCTCCCTTATGCATATACACTTCAATGAAGTCTCACTCATTCATACGCTTCAACAGAGTTTCACTCATTCATACACTTCAATGGAGTCTCACTCATTCATACACTTCAACAGAGTCTTACTCATTCATACACTTCGGACCCTTTTTTTGCAAAGTGCCTAGCTCTAGATTTTGAACTTAACTCTGCCCGCACCTAGGGAAACCTATCAAGCCTATACATTTTTAAAAAGTAGACACCCAGGGGAATCCAGGATGGGGTGACTTGACTGGCTCTCACCAGGGTCTGTTGCCCAGAATCCCTTGCAAACCTAAACATTTGTCCAAAAAAACACATTTTCCTCACATTTCTGTGGTGGAAAGTTCTGGAATCTGTTTGGATCTACAAAATTCCACCCACCCCGCATTCCCCAAGGTCTTTCGGTATCTCACTTGTGTAGGTAGGCCTAGGGCCCATGACAGGAAACGGCCCAAAACGCAACGTGGACACATCACATTTTCACAGTGAAAACTGACCCTTTTTTTGCAAAGTGCCTAGACTCTGCCAGCACTTAGGGAAACCTAGCAAACCTATACATTTTTTAAAACTAGACACCCAGGGGAATCCAGGATGAGGTGACTTAACTGGCTTTCACCAGATTCTGTTATCCAGAATCCCGTTGCAAACCTGAAGATTTGTCAACAAAAACAAATTTTCCTCAAATTTCTGTGGTGGAAAGTTCTGGAATCTGTTTGGATCCACAAAATTCCACCCACCCCGCGTTCCCCAAAAGTCTTTCGAGAAAAATGGTACCTCACTTGAGTAGGTAGGCCTAGGGCACATGACAGGAAATGCCCCAAAACACAATGAGGACACACCACATTTTCACAGTGAAAACAGACCCTTTTTTGCACAGAGCCTAGCTCTAGTTTTTGAACCCTAACTCTGCCAGCACTTAGGGAAACCTAGCAAACCTATACATTTTTTAAAACTAGACACCCAGGGGAATCCAGGATGGGGTGACTTGACTGGCTTTCACCAGATTATGTTATCCAGAATCCCGTTGCAAACCTAAAGATTTGTCAACAAAAACACAATTTTCTCAAACTTCTGTGGTAGAAAGTTCTGGAATCTGTTTGGATACACAAAATTCTCGAGTGCTGCATTCCCCAAAAGTCTTTCGAGAAAAATGGTACCTCACTTGTGTAGGTAGGCCTAGGGCCCATGATAGGAAACGCCCCAAAACACAATGAGGACACAACACATTTTCACAGTGAAAACAGACCCTTTTTTTGCAAAGAGCCTAGCTCTAGATTTTGAACCCTAAATTTGCCAGCACCTAGGTAAACTAGCAAGCCTATACATGTTTGAAAACTAGACACCCAGGGGAATCCAGAAAGGGGTGACTTGACTGGCACGCACCAGGTTCTTTCACCCAGAATCCCTTGCAAACCTAAAAATGTGTCCCAAAAACCCATTTTCCTCACATTTCTGTGGTGGAAAGTTCTGGAATCTGCGTGGATCCACAAAATTCCACCCACCCCACGGTACCCAAAGTTTTCCAAGAAAAATGGTACCTCACTTGTGTGGGTAGGCCTAGTGCCCACGACAGGAAACGGCCCAAAACACAACGAGGACACACCACATTTTCACAGTGAAAAGGGTCCCCTTTTTTTACAAAGTGCCTGGCTGCAGATTTTGAACCCTAGCTCTGCCGGCACCTAGGGAAACCTAGCAAACCTATACATCTTTGAAAACTAGACACCCACGGGAATCCAGGATAGGGTGACTTGAATGGCTCTCACCAAGTTCTGTTACCCAGATTCCCTTGCAAACCTAAACAATTTCCCAAAATACACATTTTCCTCACATTTCTGTGGTGGAAAGTTCTGGAATCTACATGGATCCCCAAAGATCCACCCACCCCGTGTTCCCCAAAGTCTCCCAAGAAAAATGGTACCTCAGTTGTGTGGGTTGGCATAGTGCCCGCGACAGGAAACGGCCCAAAATACAATGTGGACCCAACACATTTTCACAGTGAAAACTGACCCATTTTTTGCAAAGTGCCTAGCTGTAGATTTTGAACCCTAGCTCTGTGGGCACCTAGGGAAACCTAGAAAACCTATAAATATTTGAAGAATAGACACCCAGGGGAATCCAGGATAGGGCGACTTGTCTGGGTCTCATCACGTTCTGTTACCCAGAATCCCTTGCAAACATCAAAATTTGTTTAAAAAAACACATTTTCTTCACATTTCAAAGGTGGAAAGTTCTCGAATCTGTGTGGATCCATAAAATTCCACCCAGCCGGCATTCACCAAAGTCTTCCGAGAAAAATGGTACCTCACTTGTGTGGGTGGGTCACGTACCCGCGACAGGCAAGGACCCAAAACCTATTGAGGCGGCTTCAAAATTACCTATCACAAAACAACCTGGTTTTGCAAGGGGGGGTCCCATGAGTTTTTGGCTCCAGGCTTGGCGGCCATCCAGGGAAACCTACCAAACCCACATATTTCTGAAAACTAGACACCCTGGGGAGTCCAGCAAGGTATGGCTTGCGTGGGACTCGCAAAATTTCCCTACCGAGAATCCTCAGCAAACCTCAGATTTCACTGAAAAAATACATTTTTTCTCAAACTTCTGTGCGGGAAAGTTCTTTAATCTGCGTGGATCCACAAATTTCTTTCTACACAGCACTCCCCCAGGTGTCCCGATAAAAATGGTACCTCACTTGCGTGGGTGAGTCAGGTACCCGCAACAAGCAAGGGCCCAAAACCTATTGAGGCAACATCAAAATTACCTATCACAAAACAACCTGGTTTTGCAAGGGGGTCCCATGAGTTTTTGGCCCGGGGGGGGGGGGGGGGGCAAAGAACCTACCTTTGGGACTGTCCTTGGCTCCATGGTGCTTCACCAATGTATTGTGCCTGTAGTAAGTTACTTCTGAGAGAGGGGAGTCCTACTGATAATATATTTGGATGATATTCTCAATATGTCTTAGGACAAATCAGAAGTTCTGAAACACCTGTCCTGGACAATAGACCTTTTGCAGAGTTTAGGTTTCATAGTGAATATGGAGAGGTCTGTGATGACCCCCACACAGAACATAGAGTTCCTGGGGTTCCAAGTAGCTTCAAATACATCCCAATTACTACTACCACAAAAGAAAGTGCCCAAGATAAAGAAGGAGGTGAAATCAGTGTTGTCCAAAACATCAGTTCTCCTGAGGAAGCTAGCAAGAGTCTTGGGCCTCTTCTAATCTTCCAACCAGGCCATTTGTCCTGGCCTTCTTCACTACAGGGGCCTACAGAGATTGAAAACACCGGTCTTACGGAAAGGTTTATCGTATGGGGATTCTCGATCTCTATCAGAGGATGCTCGAAAGGATCTGGAGTGGTGGTTAAAGAATCTCGAAGCATGGAATGGCAAAGCTATCTTTGGGAATGTTCATGACTTCGTCCTGGAATCGAATGCAGGAGCCCACTTTGGCAATTTAGAAACAGGCATGAGATGGTCTTGGGAAGAACAATCACTACACATAAACTGTTAAGAAGTGTTGGCTGCCCTGAACGCCTAAATGAGCTTCGGGGACACTCAGAGAAATTCAAACATTGATTTGGGTAGACAACTTCAGAACAGTATCTTACATAAACCGATTGGGGGGTGCAAGGTCAAAAACCTTAGCAGAACTGGTGAAAGAATATGGTACTTTGTGCTAAGAGCATAGTGCATTCTAGGGACTCAGAATGTAAGAGCAGACTGGAACTCCAGATTCTTCAGGGATTCCAGCGATTGGAGACTACAACCAGATGTTTTTGCTCTAATACAGGAGATATGGGGGCCAATTCAAGTAGACCTATTTGCAAGCAGATTAACCTACCAAGTACCTATATACTTCAGTTGGAGGCCAGACCCCAAAGGAGCGGCTGTGGACACTTTCCTCCAGGACTGGGGCAAAATCAGGGGCTATGCCTTCTCCCTTTTTCTAAGATTCAGAGGGTATTATGAAAAGTAAGAACAGAACACTGCAGCATTATTCTAGTGACTCCCTTTTGGTAATCTCAGGTATGGTTCCCAGGCATGATGGATCTCACAGTAGATATTCCACGCCTGATCCTGGTGTCCTTGGGTCTTCTACAGGGTTCCCAAGGAGAGGAACATCCTTTAGTCCTAGAGAGGAAAATTAACCTTCTTGCCTGGAGGATTTCAGGAGATCTGATAGATATTCAGAGCTTTCAGGAGAAGCTAAAAACTTACTAGATGAATCATGGGCCCCAGGTACAAGAAAAAGATACAGGGGTGTTTGGAGAAAATGGTGTAGTTGGTGCATGGAGAGGGACCTGGATCCCATGGAGGCCCCTATTGTCAAGGTTCTTGACTTGTTTGTGGATCGCTGACCTCACAGCATTACATCGGAGGTTTCAGAAAGTACAAAACTACCATTCCCAGCATGCCGGGAGGCATGTTACGTACGTGGCGTGAGTCACGCAATACTCGGAAATAAAGACCTTGCCGACGACACCGGCATTGCTGATAATTCTTACCTGGTTATGGTGAGGGTTGGTATCCCTGAAGTGCAGTAAGACCCTTTTGCTTCATACTCGTCTGGACCCTTCGTACCCCGTTCTGGGTTGGGTACAACATTTGTTTCTGCTTGGTTTTGCAACACGCTGGTTGCGTGTTCAAGAGACATTATCGAAAGCTCTCTCGGCTGAGCAAGCTCCTTCTCCCTGTTGGACGAGACGGGCTTTCCGCCGTCTCATTGCAGGGGGGAGAAAACTAAAACTGGCTTTTTAACAAGAAACTAGTGGTCACGGTTTCTTGTAAAGACTTACCTTAATTTATCTTGAGAACTATAGAACAGTATGGACTCAAACTGTTCATAGGTCTAATAACTACTTGGTTCAAAGATTGCGGATAAGTCTAGAGTTTTGCTAGACGCCTGTGGATTACAGGAACTGTTCCGTTTCAGCAGACTATGCTAAGGGAGTATTAACATTATCTGCTGGTCATTTATGATTTGTCTCCACAACGTTTTGTCTATCTTTTCACCCCAGCACAGGAGAGATGATTAAGGGGTATCAGAGGGATTTGTCTGACTACTGTAACAAACTCATTCAATGTTTGGTCGGTTGTAGGAATGCCTGTAGAATAACATAACCCACACCGGGATGAGAGCTTCATTGTATGTTTTGTGTCTTCCATTGCAGTCGGTTACAAATCCTGGTATCGCCCCAAATCTCTACTCCTAGTTTTTAAGACCACTGTATTTTCCTTTTCGGGTTGTGGTACAGCTATAAGATATAACATAGAGAAAAGGAACAGAAGTGGGTGGTGCTATTTTGGGCTAACGAGGGTGTGTTCTAAACATCTGTTATTGTCGTTTCAGATATCCCTCTCCGCTGTCCCCTTCCTTTCCTTCCCTTGCGGGACTATCCTAGTAGTCTGTGTTGGTAACGTCAGACTCTGGGAGAGTTGTGTAGGGGAAGTTATAGGTAATTCAGCACAGCCCCGAAGAGACCAGAAGAAGGAGCCTGACACCTATACAGCAAGTAGCCAATTATCTAGCGTATCTGTTTAGTGTTGGCCCATCTTATAGAACAATAGGTTGCTATACGTCTGCAATTTCTTCTGGCCATGCTTTGGTTAAAAAACTGGCGATTGGTAGTAATCTTTTAATTAAATCAGGGTGAAAGGCAGGAGACTGAAAAGACCCGCTAAGGCACATTCTGAATCACTGTGAGACGGGAACTTGATCTTCAACCTATTCAATTCACGGCCAAGCAACACTTACATATCCCTTAAACAGATTTCCATGAAATTAGCAACCTTGTTATGTTTAATTTCCTTTCAGAGAGCCTCAAACTTCAGGGTATTAGAACTGTCCAACAGAATATATTCATCTGATGGCGTACATTTTGACATTTGGAAAAGGACCAAAACTATGTCAGATTCCGTTTTTTACCCCGCTTTTCATGACTATGAGAAGTTATGCGTAGTAAGATGTATGACAGGATATGACAGCAAGACTTGGAATACAGAGCACATGATGTTGATCAACTTCTTTTATCCAATGTGAAACCATTTAGACCAGTTTCCACAGCCACATTAGTCAGATAGGTACGCATGATTATGAATGAAGCGGATATAGCTCTTTCAAGGTTTGAGGCCCATTCTTCAAGCAGGGCCATGTCTAGTAAAGTCTTTTGGGCAGGGCGTTCTCTGCCTAAAATACTAAAAACTGCTGATTGGTCCAATGACAATACTTTTGCAAAGTTTTATTTGAGACCAGTGGAGCATGTTAGTAATATAGTTCTGGATGGCTTTAAACATGCATAAAGTAGCCACTGATCTTGAAAAGACCATTCTCCAATTTAATGTTAGCCTCTGTTGTTTTTAATGAAATCAAGATTCTGTCTGCATGTAAATTGGAGAATCCTCATTCCCTTCTCTCTTGGGTCTGATCCTTTGTCCCTTTTTCAGGCAGCTCCTCGCTCTCTTGTTGTGGTCCATGTTTGATCACGTTCTCATATCCCTCTACCCCAAGTCAGAAGAATGATGAATTTAGCATGAAGCTTTATTTAGAAGTCCTTTTTAGCTCATCACTTCTCCCCATGGAGCTGTGGCAGGATACACAAGGCGGGGAAGTTCCTTTCAACTTGGCAGTGTTTTCCCTGAAATAGCACCTGCATAATGCAGTATTTGTCTATCACCACTGTTGCGTAAGTGTGATATCAAGAGCGGGCATTTTAAAGTACATGTTTCATGCAGACACTGTATTTTATGTTATGCCCTTTCCTTTGAAGCACATGCCCCACTAAACTCATTAAAAAAAAGTGACTTTTAATGCCCTGTAACATGTGCCAAGATGGACCTTTGCGAGCTTCTATTACTAGCCATACGCATTCATCAGCAGAGCAAAACTAAGAACAGGATCTTTATTAAGCATGGGCTGAAAATTTGTTCCGCTCGCGGAATTTGCGGATTTTCGGCAATTTTGCAATCCCTGAATCGTGCAAAATTGCCCAAAAATCCGCAATTCGCGAGTTGACACATTTTTTTTGCTTTGTCGCGCTTCAAAAATACAATCTCGCTCGCGCGGTGTTGACTTACCGTGATTCTGAGTTCACCAAGTTGTTTTCCTCCCGGTTTGCGTGCGCTGCGCCATTTTGTATCTGGCTGCGTGATCGCGCAATACTTTTCAACCACGAGTACGTCATCGAGTCCCGCCATCCTGCACTGCGAGACTTTGAGAACGCGAATACGTCATAAGGGCCCGCGATTACGCATCGCAAGAGTAAACAATGGCGAATACGTAGATGCGACGAGCAGCTGACATCCTGCGGGAGATTTGAACAGCTTGCTTTCCCGAAATTGCAAAAATTGCAATTCTGCACAAGAAATCTATCGCTGGAAGCATAAACCTTCTGAAAATGATGATTTGGATCAGAATAACTCCTCAGATTGACATTTGGCTGCACTTTTTTGTGCAAGGAGTCCATTTTGGGGGGGGGGGGTGGGAGGAAGGAAGTGCCCCAGAGTCTCCAACTTCCTGTTCCTGTCCAGAATGCTCCTCCCATTGCTTTGTCCATGTCCATGTCCTGGTCACTTTTCATTTGGATCTGGAGCTGGAAGGATTACTCTTTGTGGCTGCTGCTGGATATTTGTATTTGAGGACTTTTTTTTTGGGATCACTTTTGGATTTGAGATTTTACAAGTAAGTTGGTGTTCTTTGTTTGGGGCATTGCAGTTGCTGCAACTACAATTTATAAGCTTTTTCACAACTTTAAAAAAATATATTGTGGGTAGCCACAGTACCCAGTAGGCCCAGGGTTAGTCATGGGTGCATGATACAACTGTTTCTGTCAGTTTTGTTGAAGTTTAATATCATTTACGGCATGGGTGGCATGGAATTGAATAGTTCACTGCTATATGTGGAAGTTTTTTTAAATTTTGGGGTGCGTGTTAAAGCCACACTAGCCAGTAGGCCCAGGGGTAGTCAGTGGTGCATGGACCAAGTCTTTCTGTGGGGTCTCTTGAATTTAAACATAATTTAGGTCATGGATGGCATTTGATTGAGGTGATTTTTGTGTGTATTTTGATTTTTTAGGTGTTGTTGTGGCCTGGTCAAGGGCCTGGCCATGTGGGTGGGGGCCATTTTAAAGCTTGGTCCAGGGCCGGGCCATGTGGGTGGGGGTCTAGGGGCCATTTTGAAGCCAGGCAGTGTGCTTTGTGCCATAGGCCTGAACCCAGTCTGCCTTGCTTTCATTCATTATGCCCAGGGGTACTCAGTGGTGCATGGACAAAGTCTTTCTGTGTGGTCTCTTTAATTTAAACATCATTTAGGGCATGGATGGCATTGGATTGGGGTGATTTTTGTGTGTATTTAGATTTTTTGGGTGTTGTTGGGGCCTGGTCCAGGGCCTGGCCATGTGGGTGGGGGCTAGGAGCCATTTTGAAGCCAGGCAGTGAGCTTTGTGCCATAGGCCTGCACCCAGTCTGACTTGCTTTCATCTATTATGCCCAGGGGTACTCAGTGGTGCATGGACAAAGTCCTTCTGTGTGGTCTCTTGAATTTAAACATCATTTAGGGCATGGATGGCATTGGATTGGGGTGATTTTTGTGTGTATTTTGATTTTTTGGGTGTTGTTGGGGCCGGGTCCAGGGCCTGTCCATGTGGGTGGGGGCATATTGAGGCCAGGCAGTTTTTGCCATAGGCCGGCAAGCTTGCGGGCCAGTAGGCCTAGGGTTATGAATGGGTGCATGAAACAACTCTCTCTGTGTGGTATCTCTTCTATTAATTTAAACATCCATTTTTGATTAGAATTGCAATTTTTATTTTGGTTCTTTTCCGTTTTTGGGTGTGTTCTGTTAACTAATAATAAATGCCTAGTTGCAATAGTATTAATTGAAGCACGACATATGCAACATTTTAACTGATGTTCCTCTGGCTTCTGTGCTTTTAGGTGCACAAAGACTAAGAACCAGGAATCATCCTCATCATCATCCCTTGTTGTAGTGCCAGGAAGAAGTCCTGCTGCGGTGTGTGCACAACTTCACTTGACTTCATGTGACGTCACGTGTGGCCACAGACAACTCTGCAACTCGTGCAACTGCGTCCTGCTGTTCTGACATATGAAGAAGATGGGCCCAAAGAAAGGTGGCCGTAGCTCCTCTACCAAGAAAGTTGCCAGTGCCACTGCCAGTAAGAAGGAGCAGAAGAAGCAAGTGGCGCCACTTACCAAGTAGACTGGTGTGCAGACCGACACTGTTTTTGGAGAAAATAAAACTACGCCTGCAGCAGCTGTGTCCGCCGGGGACCAAGCTGGGAGCAGCACCTCCGCTTCATTGGTCTCAGTGCCACCACGTCAAGTTAGGCCCAAGCCCATGAATGCCGCAGAGGCAGCCACTTTTAATTTCACCAGTGATGTTGGTGTTGACTCATCGCAAAGTAGCATCCAATCAACGCAGGGTGTAACTCATCTGACGAGTGTTCAACCACAGCCGCAACGACAACCACAGGTGCAACAAGGAGAGGCGCAAGGAGAGGCGCAAGGAGAGGCACAACTGCCCACAATCCTTGTTCCTCCAGAAGTAGCGGCACATGAGGAAATCGAGATTCATGCGGAGGTATCAGCCGAACAAGCCACTCCTGATGATTCATTGTCTTCCAGATCCCCAGCAAGGAAAATGAGGGCTAGTACAAGTTCTTCTTCAAGCCCCCTTCCTTCTGATGATCTAGATCTTGATTGGCACCCACCAATTCAGTCTGAGGGGGAGGCACGCCATGAGCCGACAAAGCTAGGTAAAAGGAAGGTTCCCGCAAGACTTTCACTTATGGGTGATGACGAAGAAGAAGTAGAATAGAAGTGGTCTATTCTGCTGCTGATGAAGAGTCTGACGATGATGACCCAGTCATCACAGTCATTACTCCAGCCCCTGCGGGCATGCAGTAGACAGACATTTTTCCCCTATCCCGAAATGCTGTGGAGGATGTGGGCAGTGTGGCACTGGTACCACCACCAACACAGGTAACTACTACACCAACACGACCTACAGCTTCCATATTTTCTCTTCAGAAGGGCCGGCAGGGACCACCATCCAGCTCGACCTCCATTACCTCAAGTAGTGGTGCTGTAAGTGCACAACAGAGTCAAATTCCGCTACGCCCATCCTCCACTTTATCTGGCATTGAAAGTGGCACCTCCACCACCACCAGAAATCTCAACTCCCCAGTTTGGGACTTCTTTAGTATTAGCAAAAAGGCGGAAAACCACGTTATTTGTTTGATTTGTACACAAGTAGTTAGTCGGGGTAAGCTTGGTACCAACTATGGCACCGGAGGCCAGAGAGGTCATCTCAAAAAACACCACAACATCCAGTAGGAGGCGCACCTAAGTAACATCCGGAATGCCAAAAGTACAAATCCAAATTTAGCCATTGATATTGAATCTGATGACGAGGAGCTGATCCTGCAGGGGGGAGGTGAAGCAGCGAGAGACATTTTGTCTGGTACACACAGTACCCCTGGCAGCAGCACTGCAGTGGTAGCGCCCACACCCTCTCCCCCAGCAACATCTAGGAGGCACAGTAAGAGTCTGGTACAGACACCAATGCGAAGAAGTACATCAATGAGCCTAACTGGGTTGAAGAAGTCTGGATCATCATCACATATGAAAACGGTCCAGACCACCATTAAAAGCATGTTTTGGTCGGAGGCGCCATTTGAACGCAACCACCCAACAGCACGTCTGAATAATGCAATGCTAGCTAAAATGTTAACGCTGGACCTTCTCCCTTTTTCTTTCGTGGAAGGGGTGGGATTTCTAGAATTTATGGCAACAGTCTGCCCTAAATGGAAGGTTCCTAGACGGTCCTATTTTGCCAGAGTTGCGGTTCCAGTACTACATCAAGATGTGCTGGACGTGATTGTAGCAGCTTTGCAGAAAAGTGCTGTTCACACTATCCACCTGACAACAGACATGTGGACCAGTTGCCAAGCCGTAGATTACATGTGCATCACTGCACACTGGGTCTCTTTTGCTGGGGTTAAAGAGAAGATAGCTGCAGGTGTTGACAGTGTCACAGTTTTTCAAGCTACTCGGAAACATGCAACAGTAGCCATGTTTGCCATGGAGAAATCTCATACTGCAGTAAACATTTTGGAGGAGTTTAACAGTAAGGTCTTTCAATGGCTGCATCCAAGAAGGTGCATGATTGGTTATGTTTCCACGGATAATGGCAGTAATATAGTTAAGGCCAAGGCTGATGGTGGCTATTTCAGAGTGCCGTGTTTGGCGCACAGCATTAACATTACTGTTCAAGATTTCTTGAAAAAAGAAAACACAGTCAGCAAGTTACTGACCACCTGCCGAAGAATCTGCACACAGTTCAGCCATTCTTTTAAGGCCCGGAAGCAGCTGAGGATCATTCAACTTGACCGTAGAGTGCCAGTCAGAGGACTCATCCAGGAGGTGGCAACACGTTGGAACTCCACCTTCTACATGCTTGAGCGTCTGTTTGAGCAGTACTTGGTAATCAATGAGTATGTCTTTCACGCACGGGCTGCTTCTGTGAAAGACATGCGGCTAGAGGTGGAGGAATGGGACCTAGTTAAAAGCCTGACAGACATGCTTCGTCCTTTTGAGGTCTTCACCTGTGAAGTCAGCAGGGAGGACTGTACTTTGGGCAAAGCTATCCCATTGTTGCGCATGCTAGAGCACCAACTGAAGGCAGTGTCTTCAACGTTCCGAGTTGATGCTGAAAAACAAGACGCATATCGGTTGGCGGAGAGCTTATTAAGCTGCCTAGTTGACAATGCAAGGCTTAAAGGAATACATTCAGAACAACCAGTGCTTAATTTGTAAAATAAGAAGTCCAGGTGCTCAAATGTTTATCGGAGGCCACACCCACTTCCTCCACTGGCTCCACCCACTTCCTCCACCGACTCCACCCACTTCCTCTATTGGCTCCAACTTCCTCAAGACACTTGTATCAAACACATAATACCTAGCCAAAACTCTATCAGACCAAAATCCCTTCTCTATGGATATGAAATCTTTTCTGACTTGGAAATTGCAAGGCACCATTTTTGAGAACCAAATATTCAAGGAAACACTGAGAGACATCATCAACAATCCTAGCAACACGGGAGGTCAGCTACTAGCATGCTAATCGAACAGGAAGCCTTCTTAGTGGTGGCTATGGTACTTAACATTAGTTCGCTGTGGTGCCAGGAAAACGATGGCTAGGGTACTGACAACACCAGATAAAACACTAAATTACCTAGAACAGGCGCCAATACATGACCCTCTCAGCCAGCAATATTTACAGTTGGCAGGCAAGAACATGCAGTGCTCCTGACAACTCATATATACTGAAAACCTAATCCACAAAGACAATGAGGGAGATAAAGCAGGCACACTACTTGCGTGGCTGTGTAAATCCAAAATGAGCATCACACAAATTACACATACCTATAATCGGCCATTAACTGCACAAAACAGCATAAACAACCTTTTTAGGCTTTTACACTGACCTATATAGAGCACAGGGCCCTGAATCACCGGTTGATCTCAGCTCCTAAATGGATTGGATAGAGTGAACCCGACAGGATTCCCTCCAGAGAAGCAAGAAACTTTGAATATGCCCTTGATGGATTCAAGCTTAAGTAGGCAATAAAAGAATCGGCAATGGGAAAAACTCCTGGACCATATGGCCTGCCTGTTGCATTTTGCAATGCCAATAGGCAGTGCCACTGGAATTACCTATCAGAGAAATTATGCAGCAGGGTTTAGTAAATTATGCAGGAAGAAAAGGCAAATCATGCAGCATAATGAGGCACATTTTATGATAGATCACTTCATTATTTTGTCAGTTTTACACTTGTTAATGAAGCCCTATTTAAATGCAATACATAATTCTCCTTCTGATCTCAACGGTTTTATCCATGTGCCTCTCCAGGGACCCTCTTCACATTCCGCTGAACTCCAGTGAATGTGAGACACACCCAGGCTCTGACCCACAGACCAGCGTGTGCTACCCTGGTCCTGGAGTGCAGCTCTCTCTACTCTTCTCAGAGGGCCCCAGACCTTCAAGATGGATGAGGCTCCCTTGCGTCTGAGGCATAGGCCTATTTTGGTTAAGCACATTATTCGTTGGGCCTTTTATCCACATACTACTTTTTCATTGCAGAACTTATGAGAGTGCTATAAAACTTCTCCTTGCAAGCAGATGCTTGTGTATTCAGTAACCACTTCATTCCCCTACCGCTCCCAGCTGATCCTTTTCTTTTTTATTGCTATAGTATCATATAACATAATTGGTTGTTGTGGTAGATAAGTTTCACCAGTGCCGTATTTGGGCTTCCTCACACACAGGTGGTCGTTTATGCTTGGACCTTCTGCCTACACGTCTGTTTTTCCTCAGACACACACATGGACTCACTCTCAAATACTAACACACATGGACCTACCCTCATACACACGTTCATCTTTCCTCACACACTATCCTGGACCTACCCTCATACACACACAGGCCTTTTCATATCTAGCTGGTTTAAGCTTAGGCCAACAATCAGGTTTTGCAGTACCTCCAGGAATGGTGCGCTTCTCGACCCGTGGAAAACAATGCTATTTACAAAAAAGTTGAGAAAACTAAAGTAAGGTTCCGCAGGCAAACTCTGTAAAGTGGTGCTAATGTGTTTGGGTGTGAATAAAATCAATCTGGTCACATTTTGTTTCTTCATATTTTGAACCTTTTACTTCTCTCTGTCCAGAGGCTGCACTTTTACATAGAAAAATGTCAGAAAAAGAAATTTCCAGCAAAAGTGTTTTTATTTGGATCCATTTCACAGGGGAACAAATAAAGGAAAGGAGAGGTACAAGAGGGTAAGCATTATGTCTTGAAGTCCCGGTTTTCAGAAAGTGACGAAGAGCGAGACAGAAAGAGGGGAAATAACAGAAAGAAGGAGAGCAAGAGAGAAAGGGGGGACAGCTGTCGGAGGCAGAGCAGGAGAAGTGGAAACTGTCCTTGTCTTCTCTGGGCAGGCCGTTCTCTGGGCCCGTCCCCAAATGGCCACGAACAGTCAAGCCTTATCTATAGTCCTTAGCCATTTCTGCCATCCTTGGACGCATTTGTAAAACAAACAAGCAGGGGAACGGATTCAGTTCAATTAAAGAAGAAGGGGCCCTGCCCTGGCGATCCCTCTCACTTCGACCACTGGGTGAGCCAGAAGCTCACTAGGGAAAAGAAAGCATGCACCACTTAGGAAAACACAGAGGTGTGTGTCAGCAATGTACTCAACATAGGGCAGACCATCACAAGGAGCTGCAGCACGTCTAACTCTAGCCGCAGAAGACATGCATAGCAAGGAGCAGATAGGACAACAAGGCCCAGGGGCAGTAACTGACAAGGCTCCCGGAGAGGGCACTCTAAGGTCCGAAGGCAGCACAATAGCACATGTCAAGCTCGCAAACTGGGTCAAAAACACTCTAGGCACTAAGTAGTAAAACATAACAGGGCGTGAGATAATGGAGGACAGCGGAATACCTCAGCCTCGCGCCTTAAACCACCAGAAAATACTGTTGTAATCCCCTCAGATGCTAACCCTTGGCATGCTTAATTGCTGTTCTGAAATGGATGGTAGTTAAGGAGCGCAAGCGCATAAAGCGGCTAGGCTTTTGCTGCATATCACAATGGCGCTGTCATCACAAATACACTTACATTGTGCTCCATTGGCGCTCAGTGCTTCCCAGTTATGATGCAATAATTAATATTATACATTGCACAGAGGATACTGCTCAGCAAAGGAGGGTGGACCGAAAGACCAGCCCAAGCCAACCACGCTGACAGTAACCATTGCTCTGCATTACACTTAAATAGCTGGCAACCAGACATTCTTCTGCTAATGCGCAGTACAGTGGGAGACGCTGGTTTTACTCCGTATTTCTGCTGCTCACCCCTGGAATTTTTAATTCACCAGTAAAGTTTAAGACAGTGGTATACTTACTGCCTCAGCTGTGAGAGGTTTAGTGTATATTTTTAAGCAGCGCTCATATTATTCTTCCTTTGTGAAAGGAATTTTAGCGGAAACGAAAAGTCTCTTTTACAAGGGAGAAGGGATAATTTGTGAAAGCGGACTACTAATTGTGTTACTGTGTGCCCGATTTTAGTAAAAAAAATAATAGGCCCCAGTAAAAAAAACAGCCCGCTTTTGGCCTCGGGGGTTTTACTGCACATTGAGCCCGGCTCCAGGGGCATGATTGCTCGGATCAGTCACTGACTCAGCGTCAACACGTATCGTACTTTGCTTAGTGCTCGGTTTACCAACCCCAACCACTACGCTTCGGTGACTACACTCAAGCGATAAAAAGCAGCTTTGGTTTGTTACTAGTACTACTTACTGCGGTTACGGACTGGACTGGTTGCAGCTTTTATTAAGAGGCCCGATGCTGCTCTCTTTGCTGCGCTGCACAGTTCACAATTGTTTTTCAAATTACAGTGCCGCCCAGCGTCGAGCCGAACAGACTGCCTTTGCTGTGCCTTCACACATGCGCAATGTGCTCATGATTGATGACAGGGCGCGGCGGCCGGGCAGGCTTGGAATTGTAAAAACATTATGTAAAGCATGCTGCTCCAGCAGCCCCAAGACACCACATCCAGCACAATCAGTGTCCCGTCCATCGGGCAACACTGATTGAAGGGCGGCATGGATTTGATATATAATCGGCTAAGTACTCTTCAACGGGGAGACAGTGTTGATAGTCAATCATCTTGTGAGGTAGTGTGGCTCACTGGTTAGAGGCGGCAGACCCGAGAGCAGAGGACGGCCCGGGACCAGGGTTCGATTCCCGGCGCGGCAGGTTTCTGGACCAGGGTCAGCGGACTCGATAATTCTCTCGCCTCGGTGCCCACTCTGATCAGCGATCACACTCGGCAACTCTGGGCATTAGCTTGCCTCAACTTCACTAACGGCCCCACCAGACCGCCGGGGATGCCTGGTCTCACCCTGGAGATACCCATTAAGGGACCATCTCTCAGGGAAGCCAGGAAGGGTTTCGCAGCGGTCGAAGCGCGGAGATACTCCCCCGGGAGTGATTCTAGCGCTATATAAACACGCAAATTAAATTAAATTAAATTAAATTAAATTGTGTGACTGGACACACGTGTTGTACTTGATGTGAGTTGGCATCGGCACGCAGGTAGACCCGGCCTTAATAGTTAAGTGCTGGTGCTAAGCAAAGGAAAGCACCGGCACAAATTAAGCACTGAGAACACCATTACATTTGTGCCACTATTCTGGATCCACGGGACGAAAAGGCACTGGCCAGTAATACATTCAATCCTTTTTCTGAAGCAGATGTTTTCAAGTACAAATATTGGCTAGCTTTGTCAGCCACTCGTTTCGAAAAAGAGCGGCAGGAAATTGAAGGAGCCACCACAAGTACTACTGAAGCAACAGGCCATCCGGCGTCAAGGTCCACTTCTGTGGCCGAAGGCAGTCACTTTCCCTCAGAGCCGTTACCGACACCAGCAACCGTATCATCACCTGCACCAGGCACAGCCATAATATTGTCAGAAGCGGATTGGATAACTCGTCAAGGGTTTGCTCGTTCCAGTGTTGATGCAAAGGCAACAGATGGTATGCAAAGTGGAGCACCCCTGGAGGACCTTGAGTGGATGGTGCAGGCCTACCTGGAGGACCCAACAGAGGTCTTCTTTGATCAGAACCCATTGGTGTATTGGTATGGGAAAAGGCGTCAATGGCCACTGATCACCAAGCTGGCTATAAATTATTTGTCTTGCCCATTCGCAAGCGTGTCTTCTGAACGTGTTTTCAGTGCTGCTGGTGCCATTGTAACTTCAAAAAGGACCGCCTCTTGCCAAAAAATGTGGAGAGGTTAACAATGATCAAGATGAATCAGCACTTCATACCACCAGATTACAAAATACGTGAATCCATGCAGGAAGAAGAGGACAAAGACTAAGGTGACAGAAGTTCTTCTCTGTTAGCTGACCTACTCCCGGTTCAATTCACAGAGTTTGAGGACGAGCTCTACTTCCCTGACACCTAGGCTTGAAATACTTACTTTTTTTCCCATCATTATTCACTTTTATTTCTGTGTGTCTTTCTTTGATTTGCAACTTTAATCACAACTAATCCATCAGCAGCACTGTCTTCGTCTTATTTCCATATTGAAGGCGCCGCTGTCTGCATTCCTGAAGTTCACAAGTTTTCAACTCAGTCATGCTCCTCTATCCTTCTCCTCTAGACTCTCCCTATCCATTTCTTTCAAGGCAGATGGCCGGATTATTACGCAGAATCAAGAAACTGTCACTTCGTAGAAGAGTCCCCTCAAAAGAAGTGGGACTGGAATGACTATGCTGGCTGTTACTTCTGAAATTGACACAAGAGGCTGCCCTGTGGCCCTTCACTTAAGAATAAGATGCTGACTAAAAGTGGAACAGGTAATGAATGATGAGATGGCATGCAGTGGACAACACTGGCTGTCTGGCTCTGATCAAAGCAATTGCTGTTGTGCATGAAATGAATCCTATGTGTTCTGTTATTATTTAATCTTTTACACACTAAATGTAACTCAAGTCTACTCTGTTTACCTTGTTTAATACAAATTGTACTTCTACTGCAGGGGCCACTACGTTTCATTTTTCAATATGGAAAATGTCCTTGGACTAATTGTGTGTAGACTGTGACTGCATGAACAACATTGAGTTTGCCAACACCATGATGATGATGATGAGTCATGATGACCAAAGTTACATAATATCTTTACAGTCACTCACTGGGATGGATGGATCATCATCATCGATTTACGGAAGAACTATGGCCATTGGGTGAGTGGCAAACAGGTAAACAAGTCAACAACAACCACAGCAGAACTACATGTCTGTCTAGTCGTGGTATTGAGTGGTCGAGCCAGTGTAGTGTTATGCCAGAGTCCAGACAGCGGTTCATGTAAAATTGCGGCTATGAGGCTTGCTTTATAAAATTAGATCTGCTTTGTCTGTCTGTGTCAAAGAGGTATGCTACATGGAGGTTGGTTCACTCAGTGGTGCCTGCCTTGACCGTCTGCATGGCCCTGGCCTGCTGTGTGCTAATTATTACCCTGGAAACAGAGACTTAGAGTAGGCACTTTAGAAATTATGCATGTATGTAATACTGTCGTCTCTGAAAGTGAAAGTGTTATTTTTGCACTACACACCGTACCTTATATTTTCCCTCGGGGGTGTTTTAATATCCCTTTCTGTTTTTCCATCGACAATTACGGGCCGGCACTTACCCTGTGCAATGGGAAAAACATTAACTCAGGCTTACCATAGCAATTTGCAATTCCGTATCCACCAGGCAGGCACTGGACAGTGTGGTGGTCACCAAGATTGATCGACGGAGCACCCGATGGAATGGAGGAGTACCGCGAATAGGAGGAATAGCTGGATGCATGCAACTTACCAATTTGACCAGGACAACTATAACATACAGTTACAGTATCCACTTCACTTGTCCTTATCTTTTAAATAATGTTATTGTTGTGAACTTCTATGAGTGTGACTCTGTGCATTTTCTCTGCTTCAAATTCATCCCTACAGCTATTTGATAAGTTTCTTTGCTATTTTTAAAACTAATGTAATGTACTACTAAGTGTTTATTCTCTCTTAAGGACAGATAGGCAAGTGAAATTGCATAATTACTGCAGCCCTGTACTCTACTGTTTAATTGTTTAGTATTAGTTTATTAAATTGTAGTATAAGTACTACTTTTCAGTAACCTAACCGTCCATTTAGCAAATAACTTCATGCATGCACTTCCTTTATGTCCCTTAAAAGATTTATGGATATGGTTGTATCCAAAGATTTGTTTTTCTTCATTTGTTGTTTGTCCATGCTGTGTTTTTTTTTTCTCTTTGCAAAAAACGTTCCCAAAACCCCCCATTCCCATCCATTTTTCAAACCCTAACCCTCTTCCCCCGGGCTGTGTGGTATTCATTGAGGTGTGAGTAAATGACACCAATAATTCCACACGCTTGCTGAGGACGATAAGATCAAAGCAAAAGAAAATCAATTTCCAGGCAGGTCAAGGAATCCAAGGATATATTCCTATTCTGCTTGACACACACCCATGAGTATTTGCAAATCAATTCAGAATTTCATGTCCGCCATCGAGTGAATTCATCAACAACAACATCCTCCTACACGTGACGAAAGCTTACCCTGCTGTGTCCTTCAGTACTAGTTATTGTACTAGCCATAATCCACGCAACTAGTAGTCAACTTTGATTAAATACTTTAGCAATGCTTAGGCTACAATTTATGGCACTGTTCCTGTGTACTATCGTACTGTTCTAATGCTCCTCTCAGGCCACTCAATGTCTCATTTCCTTTTTTTTCATATGCTGCTACTGCCAGTCTGTACCACTACTAGTACCACCACAACGATGCCATTTCATCCGTCCAGGATTCCATAGCCAACCTTAATCGACATTTGCCATGCAGCCAGCCCAGTGCCTAGCCCTATTCTCAAACACGAATCACAGGTAAGATAAGCATTTTGGGGGAGGAAGAATAATGGAGTAGGAGGAGAGGAGAGACTGACGGTAGTACTAGTAAAGTAGTAGGACAATTGAATTCACGAACTCTGTCAGTGGCACTTTTGTACAAATGTGGGCGATTACTTAGACAATTTGAATCAACCAGCCAGTTAAGTTTCAGTAAAACAAGCGTACAGTAGTTAACCCCCCCTGCCTCCCCCACAAAACAGTAAAAACACATATGCTATGTTTAAGTGTAAAATAAATAATTATTTTGAGCCTAACAAAAATAAACTATCCCACAAGACCCGACCCACCCCCCTCCCTAACCCCAACCAATGTCCATGAAATGTCCCCAAAAGTTCAAAAACCCCAACGCCCAATTCCTACCCCCCCAAAAGTCTTTAAAAAAGGGCCGGTGGTGTCCTGTGGCCAGGTGGTCAAGCAGCTCTCTCCGGAGAGCCTTGAGCAGGGCTTTCTGCCTCTCCACCTCCTGCTCAAGGTAGGCCACTCGCAGTGTCAATCGGTGCATACGAGCCTTGCAGGTACTGTGGGGGGCAGCTGTTGTTTTCGCTGCTTGGCGGTGGCGGGTGGCTGCCGGACCACGGCGTCGTACCGCTGGAGCATTGCGCTGGCTGTATGACCCAGGGGCAGCAGAGGAGGATGCAACTGTTGTTGTGGATGTTCACTGTGAGTCATCCTCCTCCTGAGCCACCAGCCGCCGATATTCGGCGACAATTGTCTCCAGCTTCCATCGCCTGGCCCGGATAGCCAACTCCTTCCTTGATAGTTTAGAAGGAGTATCTATATGAAGAAAGAAAAAAATACTGTAGCCAATACTCTTTAAGATTAATACAAAATAATTCAACAGAAAGTTGTGTCACAGTAGCACTAGCAATTTGCAAGCACAGTACATAACATTTTGAGGCATGTATCTATCTAACATCCCACTTCGTCGGCCTCTGCTCTAACATTAGTGGGAGTTTCAGGAATTCTACTAGCACTATATGGACTCACTATATTAGACTCAGACAGTACACCAGTCTTCTTCTCTCTTGTTTAGCGAAATTAGTACATAAACTTGTGGAAGCCGGCATAATGCCAGCGCAGTCAGCTTGCACCCAAAAATAAACAGACGCAAGCCATGATGACGCAGACTTGTGTTTCTGTTACCAGTCCAGTACATGCAGGTGGTGAAGCTCTTACTTTTCTCATACTTTTCTATTACGGGTGGCAAGGGCTACTGCTCAATTAATTTAACTTTCACCCTGCCCTGCCCCTGACTACTACAAAAGGAAAATGAAGAAGATAATATGATCATCTATCCCTTCACAGGATATTTGCTTATATAAGGGAGGACTTTAGGTGCTTTGTTTTTATTGATTGAGTGATCACTGATAGGCCACATATGAATGACAGAGTTGAAAAAAAATTATTAACAGAGGTAGTGAGTGGTCCCCGTAATCGCTGGAGGAAGGCAGTTGTGAATTGACTTGATAATGTGAACTATACAATATAGATACACAATATATGCTGTGCTTCCAAACTACTGTTAGTCAAGGGATGTTAGCGGGATAGAGGAACTCACAGAAGCAGGTAGTGATTTTAAAGAGGCCTTTATTGGCTTCAACTGTTTCTTTCGTCTTGGACTTAAACGGTAATACAGTAAGGTTGCTTCCGGGTCTTTGTCTGGGGATGGATGTCCTCTCAGAAAGGGCCTCCCTTTCTTCTTCCACACCAGGGTGCTCCCGGTGTTGCCGCAGAATGTAAGAAAGTAAAAAAGGAAAAAGACTTGGGTTCAGTCGGAGGACTTGCATCAGGTAGTGCTAGGGTAGGGGTGTGACGGAGCACACGGTGCACAAGAGAAAACAAAAGGAGACCAAACAACCGATAACTGGTTGTGGTGTGCCGATAGTGCTCAGGGAGGGGGTTGGTGATTGGATATTGCCGGAGTGATTTTACGGGAGTTTAAATCCCTTCCTCCCTTCCCACCCCGAGACACGCGCCCGTACCTGGGTGAGCCACGCGTCTCCTGGCGAGTGGCTGGGCGAAGCATGGTAACGTTGGCCTCCTGGCTCTGTCACACGGCGAAAGGGCTCATCACTCCTGGATTCCTCCGGTGGTCCTTCCTCGACTCGTTCCGCAGCTCCTCCACACTCTCGATCCTCAGCTGGGCTCGGAGATGCTTCCCTCTCTGTTCTTCCGGGTTTTGGAGTCTCTGACCCCGTGACTTCCCAGGGGGCGGGGTCTTGTGCAAACTTAGCCCAACTAAAGTAACAGGGTCCTGCTTCCTCCCTTGGTCGGAAGAGTGACGTTCCTGCCGGGTTCCAAGTTTCGGGTTGCTGTGGGGAAAGAGGTGAGACCTGTATGGTTCTGTCAAGTGAGTCAGCGTTCTTCACGGTTCCGGACTGGTCGCCCTTGTGACAAGGGAGTATTCTGAAAAATTACAACTTCTACTTTCCTCGGCTTTGCAACTCTGGCACGGACGTGCGGTGTTACATGCTCTTCAAAGTAACACTCTTCATCCAGTGACCGTCTACTCTGTCTACTCTACATACACCTATGCTATCTATGAGGAAGATACCACCCAGGCATCCATCCATTCAAAGTAAATGTCAATCATTCTTCTTAATGTCTCAACTGGACAAACCTTACTTTTTCTCACCAAAAAACACCCTTTTTATTTTGTTTTGTAAACCGTCAGCCATGCATCCGTGCTTGACTTGCATTTGAATTTGAACCAAAGGATATATTGCGCACACATACAGTTTCTGTTTCACCCACCCAGGCAGTCCACTTTTCTTTCTCCTTCCGCCCATCCTTGCTTCAGCCTTCAACCGGCAATGCATCAGATTCCCAGCCACCTGTGCCTGCATTCAAAAACACGTATCATTCTTTGCCAGTCATTTTTTTTTAAGGTTTTAAAAGAATTTATTACATTTGGACAATGATACACAGCTATAATATGCCTACAACCCGGGGGCCGGCAGCGGAGAAAATCAACAAACGTTGACTAACACACAGCTTAATTGCCGACATCCCGGGGGCCCGGCAGCAAACTTGATTTGATAATAAATCTTTATGGAAGTACTATAACAGTGACATGTAGGTAAATAAACACGGAGGATATCAGATACGTCATTCTTATATTGTCTTGTCCATAACTGAACTTTTTTCCCTAGATACCCTCCCCCCAAACCCTCGTCTGCCTTCATCTGCCCAAAGTGTTACATATGGTTCTACATCTGTTTATCTGGTGTTGTCCAATGGATAACTAGTATATTCATCCTGTACAACATTTCGCACTTTCTGAGTCCAGCAGGTACTATATAGTCTTTGAGTTGCAAAGTCCCACAACAGCCCACACAGCTCGTCCTCCATCAGAGTACATGGTTCAGACAGTCGCTACAAGACAATGGTCCACACCCCCCGCCTCCAACCACGCCATATATGGCCCCCAAATATCCACTGGACGGGATCGGGTGGGCAACAGTTCCCAATACCGTGTCAGTTGGTCCTTGCAATAACTGACCGAGTGCAGCCGGCCAGTAACTGCAGGTGGTCTAGCTCTTTTCCAGTGAATCGCCACTTGATGCTTGGCTAGCAATAATAGCATTGATACCAACTTACGAGTTTCCCTCGGGATCTCTGGGACATAACCCAACAGTGCAACTAGGGGTATAAGTGCTATCTGGGCAGTGGTAATGTCTCTAATGTGCCTGACCACCTCTACCCAAAATCGAGCTATCGGACTGCAGGACCATGCCAGGTGTATGAATGTAGCGTCCTGATGTCCACAGCGCCAGCATTTCGTGTCTACCAAAAGGCCCATTCGATGCAACTGTACAGGCATGTCGTACACTCTATGCAAAAAGTTAAAATGTATTAGTCGAAGCATGTAGTTCGGCGATAGGTACTCTAGCTGAGAGCAGCAATATATCCATTGCTGCTCCGTGATTGGTGTTTCAATGTCGTTTTCCAAGTCTGCCCTCGAGGTGTATGATGCTATGGGGGATGTCTTTGTGTAGCATTGTATATGCATGTGATCAGTTTCTTGGGAGAGGAATTAGATAGAATATTCTCTAGCGCGGGTAGAGTCTGTGGTTCCTGGGGGTATTCAGCGTATCGCGCCTTGCAGGCTGCCCTAAGCTGATAAAATAATAGTGCGTCCGATGCTGAAGGTGTCCGCTCTTTGCACATATGCTGTAGTGTCAAGAATGTGGCCTCCAGAAATAGATCCCTGCCCGCCACCAGCCTGTGCGCTTTTGCCCGCCGAGTAGTGGCCTTATCTGTTAGCGGAGGCAACAGTGGGTTCCCGCCCAATAGCATGGATGGAGCATACAATTCCTTTATTCCTGCTCGTTTCGCTATGCCTCGCCATGCCCATCTTGTCACTTCTACCATGTCAATTTCTTGCTGTGGTCGTTTATAGGTTTGGTACACTGCCGCATTCAGTGGGATTGGTGCTGCTCTATCTATCTCTATCGCTACATGTGGTTGGAATGGTGTTGGGTGCTGTCAAAAGTGTAAAAAATGAGCCTGTGCGCTGTACGCATAGAGTTCGAAGTCAGGGGCAGCCAGGCCACCCTGTACAAAGGGCAGCGTCAACAAGTTCCAGGCAACACACAGCTGTCTGCCTGCCCACATCAACTCAAGCATGGCCGTCCTGAGTCATCGGAAAAAATGTACAGTAAGCGGCATTGGTATATTAACAAATAAATATAGCAATTTAGGAAGAAGAACCATTTTTGTGATTGCTATGCGTCCTAGCAGTGAAAGGGGGAGTTGTTTCCATCTTTGAACCTTAGTGTCAATCCAGTCTATAACCCTCCCATAGTTGGCCAACCACAAGTCCTGCGTGGATCTACTCATAATTATTCCTAAATATTGCGTCTCCGACTCCACCCACTTAATGGGGTATTCTGTTGTGAAAGGGTCTGTCTCTTCTGTGAGTGCTAGTATCGTGGATTTGGTCCAGTTAATTTGGACCCCAGTTAGACCCCCGTATCTGATCAATTCCCTCATTATAACATCAAAGTTATCCTTGGGGTTAATCATATAAATAGTCATGTCATCTGCATACATGGAAAATAAGAGACCCCTGGATGTAAATCCTATGCTTCTGTGCGTGTGGTGCTGGCAAAGTCTCACCGCCAGAGGCTCAGTCGCGATGGCGAAGAGCAATGGCGACAGAGGGCATCCGTGTCTCGTGCTGCGGGTAATGTCAAAAGGGTCTGACACCTGTCCATTGATGCGCACCCTTGCCACCGGGTTGGAATATAAGATTTGAATCTGCTGAATAAAAGCCGGGCTAAGACCCATACGAGCCAACAACTTGAAAAGGAATTTCCATTCCAGTGAATCAAAGGCCTTGGTTGCGTCTAATAACGCTACCACTGCCTGTACATGAGGAGCTAGGTAATGCAAGACTCCAAACAGCGTGCGCAGATTATGTGACGTCGACCTCCCTGCTATGAATCCGGATTGGTCCGGAAGTGCTATTTGTGGGAGCATTGGTTGCAACCTATTCGCCAGGAGCTTTGCATAAATCTTGGCGTCAAGATTGATTAGTGATAAAGGCCTGTAGGATCCTTGTCAGGTTTTAGCAGAGTTATGATCATCGCTTCTCTTAGGATAGGGGGTAGCGCGCCCGTGTCCATCGCTTCGTGATACACCTGCAATAAATGAGGGGCAATATGTCAGTGTATTCCTTGTAGAAAGCAGCCGTCAGGCCATCTGCCCCTGGGGCTTTGCCAGATGGCATTCTGGTAATTACCTGCTGTATGTCCTCCACTGTGATCGGCATGTTTATATATACACGGGCCCCATCGTTAAACCACGCAAGAGCAACCGTGTCTAAATAATCTGTTATGTCTGTCTTCGAAGGGCATGTGCTGGACGTGTATAAGTACTGATTGTATCTGGACATGGTAGCCAAAATATCCTAGCCACCTCTCCGTCGCATGACTTCAGTTCCGTTATGTATTCAGCACATCTAGGCGTACGCAACAGACCCACTAGCGTCTTTCCAGCCCTATCACCCTCTCCATACCGTCGCGCCTGCGCATATTTATGCAAATAGTTTTTTTCTCTTTCTGCCTCGTCTTGAAACTTTGTCAATTTTGACCTAATTTTCGCAGTAGTGGCAGGGGAAGGGCTGGTTTGAAAGTCTCGCTCCAAGTCTCCAATATCTTTCTCCAGTCGCCCTAGCGTGTGCCTGATATCCCTTAATACTCCAGTTTTTACCGCTATGCAATGTCCTCTAATAACCACTTTAAAAGCTTCCCAGAGCGTCCCAGGTGAGTCCACTGAACCTTCCTTTAGCGTAAAGTAGTCTTCTATCTTTTCTCTCAAATTTCTCTAAAAACCTGATCTAACAGCGCATTAGACGGGAACCGCCAGACAAAGGGCTGTATATACTGCTCAGGAATATGCAATGTCAGTACAGTAGGTGCGTGGTCCGACAAGGTACGAGGTTAATGTGTTACATCAGTCACCCAAGTATGAATATCTTTCGATATAAGCCAGTAGTCTATTCTCGATCACGAGCTCCTTTGGTGTGTGATGCGCCCTCCCTGACTGTGGGATGCAACGCCCTCCATGAATCTACCAGATGAAGGTCTTGCATAATGTCCGATAGTGTCTGTGCAGCCATAGGATGATGATCACGAGTCACTCCTTCCCTAGCCATCGTGTGGGATAAAGCTACATTAAAATCCCCACCCCAAAGGATTGCCATATGCCTCAATGCCTGTATCTTGTGACAGAGTGTCTGGAAGAATTCCGGGCTGCCCGTGTTTGGGCCATATACATTAACTATCAATGTAGGAGTGTCGTATAACGTACCCTGTAGGATAACAAATCTGCCTTCACGATCCACCATCGTCTGATGGGTTTTCCACTGTAGCCCCCTACGTATAAGAATGGCCACGTCTCTAGAGTACGGCGAATAGTCTGACACCAGTATCTCACTCCATTTATTGTTTCTAAGAGTGCATGCCGCTGTTGTGGGTAGATGTGTTTCTTGGAGAAGGCAGATATCTACCCCATGCCTCAGAAGATAAGATTGGACCAGTCTCACCTTCCTGCGATCATTGAGACCCCTTATATTCCAGGACATGCATTTGAGTGAATTTATTCTAGAATTCTGTGAATGAGTACCCAGGTTCCAGTCTGTTGCGCTGTGTCAACAAAACCATCCATCGGAGCCATGGGGACACGTGGTCCCTCCAATAATGTACATTCACACCAGTTGTAGATATAACAATACAGTATGAGGCAGAACAAACATGATGAAGAAAAACAATACCCTCCGACCACCCACACCAACCCCCCAATCAGGTTGTAATGCATCCTCCCATTCCCCCCCTAACTGTAAACAAAAGGTCCACAGTAGTGAACTTGCGGGAATCATCCCAGTGGGGTACATGGGTCAGCCAGCCAAACAACCCTGCGCTTGTGGCAGGGTGGCCGGGAGTACAGCGCCTTCGACCAGACTCCCAAATGAACACCTGCATATATGTACCAATTTGCTTCCCTCTGCTTCAATAAAGAATCTTTAAATTCACAGTTCTGTCAGTCTTTAGCATCCACAAGCTAACCCACCTCCCAATGACAGCCCGAGGAAGGCTTACTTCCAATATACTGTACTTATCTGTGGCTCCCCTTGGTCAGTCATTATCACTGAGATTGTTGTCGGCACTCCGGTTCCCGGTCTCTTCCTGTCTTTTGTGGTCTTTGGCTAGCTGTTTGGCGTACGTGAGTGCCGCTTTTGCATCAGTAAAGAAAGTAGGTTTCCCGGGCCCTTGCACCCTCAGCTTGGCCGGGTATATCAAGGAGTATTTGGGGGCGACATTTTTTTGGGGCAGGGATGAATTCTCTACGTGCAGATTGGACCTGGAGGGTAAAGTCCGGATACAATGCTAAGTGGTTTCCATCATACTGAATGTCACCTTTTTCCCTCGCCAGCCGCAATATAGTGTCACGGTCATTCAGGATACATGCAAGCACTGGGCGTGCTGGCGTTCCCGGCCGCGGCCGCGGTCCCAACGTGCAATGTGCTCTTTCAACACGGAACATGGCTGACATTTGTTGCCCAAAAAGGTCTGACATCATTTTTTTTATGTACTTCTCCATATTCTGAATGTTCGTAGTTTCCGCAATTCCGGTGATGCGTATGTTGTTGCGTCGCGACCTAGCTTCCAAATCCTTGTTCTTCTGCTGTATGGCATAGAGGATCCCGTCCATGCTCCTTAGCTTCTTGTCCATCTCCGTCTGTCCTTCCTCCGTTTCAGTTACTCTGGTTTCGAGGACACTCACTCGGCCTTCCTGCTTGTCCATTCTCTTCGTTATCCCGTCCATTCTTGTGGCCAGGGTGTCCATCTTGGCGTCTATGGCTTGTAGACTGAATTTCAAATCTTTAAACATTTCACGAATATCCTCAGGTGGCGGCTGAGACGTTGTGGGATCCTCCGATTGACCCTGCGAGCCATTGTCCATTTCGGGACCTTTTATTGTGTTTTTTTCAAAATTGAGCCCTAGCTGTCTAGTGTCCGGCTTCCCTATCCTTAGCGCCGCACACTATCAGGCGTGTAGAAGGCGCACATGTCACTTCCGTGCCTCCTGAAGCGCCGGCAAGCTCGTGCTGTGAGCGTGATATTTCGCTTTGACAGTTATACAGTGCACTCCGCCAGACCAGGCATATACACCCCCACCACACTGTGATTCTTCGCGCAGCCTGTGTCCCAGCGATCGGATGAGCTTCCACCACTCTTGTGCAGGCTATGCGCCATCTCGATTTGTCGCTGTTTTAGCAGGTAGTGCCATGCACCCGTCACCCATCACACCACTGGTGCACGTTCCGCTACGGCTGGGTAGTGTCTCCTTTTCCAGGGCCTCACTTTGCCTCGTAGTGCTAGCATTTGGCATTTGTTTGTGTCCATAGCGTTATGGTGAGATACGCCAAGGGCAATCTTCAAATGGCACCACTCTGTATGAGTTGTCCTATGGACTTTGTCCACTCCATCCTCCTACAGCTGGTCTGAGCGAGTGCAACGCCTAACGATCTATCCTGCAACTGTGAGGGGGGACGAGTTATGTATTACTACAGCACATAGCCAATACCCAGCTGTGATGCAATCTTCTGGTGGGTTTTTCTCAGTGCACCGCAAACAGCATGCCAGCAGTGTAACTAAAATAGCGGCTCTACTTCTCATAAGGCCTCGGTGGGGCCCAACGCCCAGCAGGGACCGGGACGTCTCTGTCCCTGCTCCACAACATTTAACACAGCAGGCACGGGTCACCACTTATCTCCCTCCACGCTCGACAGCACCTGTTCCTTTGCAGGGATAGCTGGCCTTGCGTACCCCCGCTTCCAGAGTCCGGCAGCACTCATCGCCCTCATCGGGTCTGTTCGCCATGTTCTCCGGGCTCTGGGTACACTCCCGGCAGCTCCTGCTGTCTTCTCCAGACGTCCAGGTGCACTCTGGCTCACTTTTGGGTCGTCCGGCTGCAGCCGACCGGCCTCGCCCCAGTACTGCCGCGCCCGCGAGGATGTGCCCGGGGGACACCAAAATCGAGGTCCCGGCTCGGAGGCCAGGGCCGCAGGCCGCTGTCAGATCCGGATCCTACGCCGCCGCAGCACTCAGCTGTCTTCCGCAGGTCGTTGTCTGCCGCCTGAAACAGCACGAAACGGTTCCACACCTTTGGGATCAGGAAGTAGCGCCTGATTAACGGATTAATTCCGGATTAATTACCCGGCCAGCGGAGCCGCTCTAAAGTGCGGCCATTCCGCTTCACAGCCAAGCCACGCCCCCATTCTATGCCAGTCATTAATTTAACTCGCTCGTCCTTCCTTACACCCTTCTTTCCCTTTTTGTTCATCCCATCCATCAAGTTCATCTCTGATCTGACTTGGCTTCTCGATAAAACTTTCACAGCTGAGTTGAAGTCAAATTTAGAGGAGGCCATTGGTTACTCGTCAACTCCCGCCGCTAATGCTATTGCTAATGCGAAGTGAAGGGTGACTGTCTTCTACCTGGTTGACAAAAACTTGATTCTAAATTTGTAAGTCTTCTTAACAGTAAAGTGTACTTGTACTGTACAACATATACACCCCTGCAGCGAGCCTACTCTGAAATCTGAATAAGTAAGGAATATAATAGCTTACCACTGCCCGCCACTACCGTGGCATCCCCCACAGCAGTTCCTGCTGGCACCGCATCTGCCCCTGGAGTGACCACCTCTGCGCTGGCCCCGGCACTGGTGGTGGGCTGTGCCAATGGTGTTACGCCTAGAAAATACATTTCATATTTTTAGATGCAATATACACCACTCCCTATTTTGTCTAGAAATGAAAAAATATGTTACTACATAAACACATTTAATTATTTGTGACTCTCTAGTCTAAACTAAAAATTCCCCTTTCGGAAGGGGAGGGTGTTTTTATTTATGCTTAGCAATAACATGCTACACTTTTTGGCACAACTGATGAATGCTTGCTTTTTAACACGCACCATTTTTCTCATAACAGACAGAAGCTTCCCTTCTATGAACAAGAGCAATATGTTACTCGGAGTCGTCATCATCACCACCAAGACTTTAAGTTCCAACCAGGTGAGGGCTCTCCCACAGTTAATGTGTAAAATCAGTCACTGTTCAGTTTTCAAGAGTTCACCGTTTATCTCGTACTAGCGGTCCGCCCCGACGTTGTCCGGGGATGAAATAGAATGTCTGCAATGGTTGTAATAGGCAAGGCACATTTATTTCAAAACTTGCCTGTGCGTCTGCTCAGAAGCACTGGTTCGGTACCGCTGAAGGTGAGTGTGTGTTCTTCTGTTTGTTGTCCTTGCCACAATATGCGAACGTGTGTGTCCGCTCCAGCCGATGCCCGATCGACGCAAATTGCACGCACTCCCCAAACACGGCGCAGTGCACTTAGACGCCCCACATCGCGTCAACGGCAAACGCCACAACTCCTGCTTCTGAATGCTTCCGGCGTCTCCAACGGCACACGCCCACAACAATGCCGAAGGGCACGCCCACTCATGTTAGAACGCTAGTCCCACACAGAATGCTTATCGCAACCTCAGGCTTTTGCCGAATGCACACGCCCATCGCTTTACAGCAGATCGCACACGCCCACAACGGACTACTTTTTCCCAAACGTTCTTTTTCCCTTCTAATGTATATGTTGGGCTGGTGTATAGCCTATGTCCATCTGCTGATACTCTCCTTTCCAAAGCTGTATTGGGTGTTCCGGTTGGCGCTGTGGTTCCGGAGCTTACCCGCCTCCAAGGTTTGGGCTCTCTCTTTATAATAATAGTATGGATGAAGTTGATTTTAATAAATGTTTTTATGTAATGCACAATTGAAATTTAATATACAGAGTACACACAGAGCTAGTTGTTTTACTTTTAATAAAGCTTTAAAACTTACATAGACTCTGTGGTTTTTTGTCATGAGTGAGTGAGCGAAAGGGTTTGCAATTTGCAAGCATGATTCCGTGACTCTGAGAGGTCGGGACTCTGACTCCGTAGTCTTATGTTCTGGGTTGTATAATCATTGGGGATCATCGCTGCTTTCGGGAGCTAAATAATGACTCTGACACACCAGCTAGTCAGTAAGGAGATTGGGGGTTCAAATTCTGTTATGACTGAGGTATGTAGAAAGTCTAACTGTGCCTATTATAACCAATGCCCTATTTCTATAGTTCTGTATGTGCAGAATAGTTCCTGCAATGGTAGTAGTATGTCCTCCAATCCAATCAAAAAGTAAACTAGTATCTTATTCTTGGTGGCCATTGACATGTTATTGTTGGGAATTGTCACAGCATAAACATTAAGAAGACTTCAATAGACATTATGGACAACCCAGAGGACTGCACCCAGTGCCTAGAGCTATTGCTGAATAGGAGTTTTGTGTAACACCTTTTGCCAACTGTGCAAGCTTAGCTAGCTACATAGACTAATATTAATAAATAGTAGTAGAACAGAGAGTCATAGTAGTGACAGGATAAGAATTTAGAAACAGTCTACAAGAAGATCAAAGACGATTTAGGAAAAAAATAGAATTATGATGAACGTTTGGAATAAATAGGTGCTGTAAAAGTTAGGGAAGTATAATTATTAGTATTAACAGGAAAACTTACTGGGGCCAGCAGAAGAGCCCTCGGCGGACCGATCCTGGCCTTCCTGCTCCGCCGGCGCCACCACCGCCACCTCTGTCCTCTTGCCCCTAGGAGGAGCTGATGTACATGAAAGAAAGACACAAACATGGATGATTGTTGTCAACGAAATCAAACATTTCAAAAAAACAACAACAAATTATTTTGGGGAAATAAACAACAATTGCACTAAATTTATTGACCTATCTGATGTGGTCTACTAGGATATCATCCTAGTATTGCTGGATTTGCGGACCGTCTACTTGGAAAGTTATGTAACTCACTAAACCAACTACAAAAAGGTTCTACTAGGACTTGCAGCACTCAGCAGCACGCGAAGTGACAGACACAGTCCGTCATGATTGCAGACCACTAAAAATGTCCTACTACATACAAGTCATAATATACTCAACCTATGAATCCACCACCACTATCTCTTCTTAGTGGCAGGAGTACAAAGGAAGGACTGGACTTGAGTCTCTAGTCTCTCTAGCATTACACAGTTCTGTAAAGTACACTCATACATGCACAAAATTGAAAACAAGTAAGCATAGTAGCACCGCCACTGACTGAGAGCACTCGAGAAAGCCAGGCGCAGAGACCCAACACCGGACAACATGACTGCCCTCAAGCTCGCCACCCGAAAACACCACCAATTGATCCACGCCACCAAGAAAACTGCATTCAAGGAACGACTGGACAACAACGCACACAACAGCAAGGAACTCTTCAACATCGTCAAAGAGCTCTCCAACCCCAACGCCGGAAACAACGACATCACCCCTTCGCAAGACCTCTGCAACTCCCTCGCCGCCTACTTCCACAACAAGATCGCGGACATACACAACAGCTTCAGCACTCAACCGACGCACGCCACGACCAAACCACCGCCCCCCACCACCACCCTCCACGCCTGGACCCCGGTCAGCACCGAAGACACCGTCCGCACGATGAACTCCATCCACTCCGGATCTCCGACCGACCCCTGCCCTCACCACATCTTCAACAAGGCCGACGCTGTCATCGCACCCCACCTGCGGGACGTCATCAACACCTCCTTCAACACCGCCACCTTCCCGGAGAGCTGGAAGCACGCCGAACTCAGCGCTCTACTAAAGAAGCCATCAGCCGACCCCACCGACCTCAAGAACTACCGTCCCATCTCGCTGCTCCCGTTTCCTGCAAAAGTCATCGAGAAGACCGTCAACAAGCAGCTGGCCGCCTTCCTCGAGACGAACGGATCCCTCAACCTCTCGCAGTCTGGCTTCCGGACCAACCACAGCGCCAAGACCGCCCTGATCGCAGCAACCGATGACATCCGAGCCCTGCTCGATAACAGAGAAACAGCGGCCCTCATCCTCCTAGACCTCTCCGCGGCCTTCGACACTGTCTGCCACCGTACCCTAGTGCAGCGCCTCAGCAACGTCGGAATCCAGGAGAAGGTACTGGAGTGGATCATCTCCTTCCTCGCCGGAAGGACACAGAGAGTCCGCCTCCCCCGTTCAGATCAGAAGCCACCGAAGTCATCTGCGGCGTTCCTCAAGGCTCCTCGCTCAGCCCAACCCTCTTCAACGTTTACATGAGCCCCCTCGCAGCCATCGCACGCCAGCACAACCTCAACATCATCTCCTACGCTGACGACACCCAGTTAATCCTCTCCCTCACCAACGACCCCGCCACCGCCAGAGCCAACCTTCACGAAGGGATGAAAGACGTAGCCGAATGGATGAAGAACAGCCGCCTGAAACTGAACTCGGACAAGACGGAAGTCCTCATCCTGGGATCTTCACCCTCCGCCTGGGACGACTCCTGGTGGCCCCCGCCCTAAGCAGCGCACCCAAACCAACAGACCACGCACGCAACCTGGGCTTCATCCTGGACTCCTCCCTCTCCATGACCAGACAAGTCAACACCGTCTCCTCGTCGTGCTTCAACATCCTGCGCATGCTACGTAAGATCTTCCGGTGGATCCCCACCGAGACAAGGAAGACGGTCACCCAGGCCATCGTCACCAGCCGTCGGTACTACGGCAACTCCCTCAACGCCGGAACCACCGCCAAACTCCAGAAGAGACTCCAGCGGATCCAGAACGCCTCAGCACGACTCATCCTGGACATCCCCCGTCGCAACCACATCTCCAGACACCTGAGAGACCTGCACTGGCTCCCGGTTAGCAAGAGAATCACCTTCCGTCTCCTCACCCACGCACACAAAGCCCTACACAACCAAGGCCCAGGATACCTCAACAACCGCCTCAACTTCTACGCTCCCAAACGCCAGCTTCGATCGACCGGCCACGCCCTCGCCACCGTCCCCCGCATCCGTAGAGCCACCACAGGGGGAAGGTCCTTCTCCTACCTCGCCGCCAAGACTTGGAACTCCCTCCCGACCCACCTCCGCCTGACCCAGGACCACCTCGCCTTCAGGAAGCAGCTCAAGACCTCGCTGTTCGAGCAGTAGCGGACCCCCCCCCCCCTAGCGCCTTGAGACCTTCCGGGTGAGTAGTGCGCTATATAAATGCTTTGATTGATTGATTGAGCAGGCGAGCACCTGCAATCACCAAAGTTTTTGAAACATAATTTACCTGCAATGTAATCAGCAGCATTCTTGCTCTTCGGAAAAAAACATATATTTGCAAGATAACACAGAGCAGAAGAAAACAAAGTAGTTATTAAATAGCTACTAGTACTCACCAAGCCCAGGGTTCTCGACGCCAAGCAGGTCGAGCAGGTCTTGTTCCCGGTCCAGGATGTCGGACCACCGGTGCGTCACCTGGTTGTAAGTGCGCCGAACCCCAGACCCCAGACTCCGATACATGGCCTGGCACACCTTACCCCATAGCTGACGACGCTACCGGAGGCCATACCCGGTACTGGGCCTGCCACGACGGTCTTGGGGAGGTGGCGCTGCACAAAGATGACCAGTGCGGCCACCTCCGCCGCGCTGAAGATCTCCCTGGGACTAACTGACTCCCCCCTTAATCGCCTGCAAGGGAGCCGGCTACGGGGTGCGGGACTCTTCCCCTTTGACTTGCCGGCTCCCTTTGCCATGGTGCTGGGTCAAAGAAGAAAGGAAAAATAGGAAAGAATAGGGAAAAAAAAAAAGAAAAGAGAGAGCTAAAAAAAAAGTAGGTATTAAAGTAACAAAAAGTTGAAAATAACACAAAATATAGAGGTAGAAAAATAGAGAGATAGATAATGAGTAAAAAAGAAAAAAAAAGTTCAAAGAAACAAAGGATTACAAAGATTGAAACAGGATAGAAAAGGTATGCCCAGAACCACAGCAATGAATGAAAAACAAGATGGCCGCGCCCAGTGCAACCACATGGGTAAGTTTGCGCAATATTTCCCTTGTGAGCACGCAAAAATGGGTGCGAACGCGCAATTGCGCCCCCATAACTGGAAATGCACAAGGCAAGCATGCAACTGGCGACCGGAAACGGAAATACGCAACGCAAACAAGATGGGCGCGCCCATAGAAGACTGCATGGGTAAGTTCGCGGTAGCCGCTGTGAAAAAAATCCCGCGAACTAGCAAAAATAAAAAAATCCGCAATCAAACAAAAGTTTGTGGATTTTGCGGACCGCGAGTACGCTTTTGCGCGAATTCGCAAAATTCACCCATACTTAATCTTTATACTGATACAATACATAATTTGGTGCCATTGCAGGCATCAGTATTCTTGACTCAAAGCCACAGCCTGTGGTGGGAGAAGTGTCTATTTTTGGGACAAGAAGGAGCCTTGAAGAGAGATGTAGGAAGAGAAGTCCTTCATTTGATAGAAACTTTAAGTTAAGAGAATTAGGGTCTCATAATACACTATTTCGGCCCCGAAAGTAAATGAACCCAGTGAATGGACAGCTTTAAAGAATGACACCATCATCCTGATTCCATCAATCACTGGCATACAGTAAAAGCCAATGAGACTGCACTTGACATTCACCCAATCAAGTGCAGATCATTCTTGTTATATTGTCTTAGATGACTTACCAGAACAACGTCCTGCAGAATCCAAGGCGTGGACGTTCCATCTGAAGATGGCAAGAGTTAGGTCTGCGTCTGCCTCAGTGCTCCTAGAAAGACAGTCCAATTATTATCTATTGAGATGACCTGCTTGTGTAGAAAAACGGAAAAATAGCACTGGAATCTTTTCGTATAGCTTCTCCTGTTTGCGCTCATCCTAAAGCCATTGGTGGCAATGCTTCATTTATAAAAAAAGATTATTGCCAGAGCTCTTGTCAGGAGGCCACTGCAGCTTGCACCACACATTGCCCCCACTATACTGCCAATGATAGTAACAATACAACTTCTAATCATCACACTCCTACAAGTGTAACAATTCAGTCTATTTCAGGCCCCCAAAGCTGTCAGAATGGCTTGGGCAGCAGGAAATAGTAATTTGTAATGCCTATTGAATTAATAATTAACAGCTGTTGCGTTCATCTATAAATTAGCCCGACAGAGCCTCCTTCTGGCAGACAGTCACAAGCACCGTGTAGTGGTCTCCTTTTCATTAACTGTACTTGACCACTTGCTCATGCCAGGGAGCTTTCTGGTTCTGCCCTAGAATGTGAATAGGGACTTGTATTGGGAGTCAGTTACTGTCTTATCCTTTCATCTGCCGGTTGCTGCGCGGCGCCTGTAAGAAAATAAACTTACCTCTTCTTCAACTACGAAATTTTCCAGTGTCTACTTACTACAGAAATTGTGGCGACGAGGTACAGGTGTCTGCAGAACCCACCAGTATCTTCATTATTCGCCATTGAAGTTGCGGGGGTCTTCACGAGTGGTCATTCCTTTCATCAGAAACTTAGATGAGGGAATACGATTGAGGTGCTTCCTTGTCAACTCTCAAAGGTGTTTACTAATATTGTTGTCTTGCTATTGTGCGGCAACGGCGGAAATGGAAAAATCGTAACTGAATGCGTCCAAGTAATTGTCAGCGTTCTAGTTGTTCTAAGCTAAGGTAACGCTATCTTGGTTGTGGCATGCATCGCAAACCATTGTATTAAGACAGTAGACGCACGTAAAAGAAGCCATTTTGAGGTTGGTGCTAGTTATTGTCTATGCAAGATGCAGCAACCATTTTGATTTCAGTAAAACTTTATTGTCCGACGCTGACAAATCCGCATTGTATATCTCTATGCTACGCTCTTGCTAAAGAAGTTGATATTTAGAAATACATTGTTATATTTTTTCAAGATGAATTACAGTGACACGCACACTTTTATTTAAAGAACCCTTACAAGCGTGTTACAGTGACACATATTTTCAAAAATGTAATACAATTTTTTTTTTCAATACTAAAAGACAGTGACACAAATATAATTTCGCTTCCTTTACTTTAAGGAGTTGAAGGACGGATTCAGAGTTTAAGGAAAACATCAGTCAATGTTGAAATACAGTGATACGCACACTCGATTTTCTAAGGTTTTCATGCGTGTCGATACACAGTGGTACGCACACTTAAAAATTACACTTTTGAAGTGCAGTGACACGCACACTCGATTTTATAAAGTTTATTATGCTATTATGTTATTCCTCCAGATATTTTGAATTTACGTTTGATAAAAGGAACACATTAGGGACATTTAGGAAAAACTCTTACCACTTGCTCATGCCAGGGAGCTTAGCAGTTCTGTTCTAGAATATGAATAGGGACTTGTATTGGGAGTCAGTTGCTGTCAAATCCTTTCATCTGCCGGTTGCTGCGCGGCGCCTGTAAGAAAATTAACTTACCTCTTCTTCAACTACGACGTATTCCAGTGTCTACTTACTACACACCGGTATTGACAATTAAGTACTGGTGCCAAGCACCGGAAACCACCAGTTAAAATTCAGCATTGATTGGCGGAATGGAGTAGGCGGGATGCGCAACTTAGTGGCTTCTGATGGCCCGAAGGCAACGAGGATAGGGTTTAGGTACATGCGGACGATCTCTTAATTTATGCAAGTGGCCATGAAATTTCTGTCCCTCGATTCCTAACTATGTTGCAGGTGTACACTGAGACATCTGGCCTCACAGTGAACTGACTCAAATCCACCTACATCCCCCTATCAGGCGTCCAGGAGGATATCAGAGCCGCAATCCCGCTTCATTGGACGTCCCAACACTTTAAATATTTTGGGATGCATTTCACCTTCACCCAGCAGCGGGAGTGGACCTTAATATAGCGTCCCTCGTTGCCCGGGCCCAAAAAGACGTCTCCCTGGGTGAGGTTACCCCTCAGCATAGTGGGCAGAGGAGCTCTGTTTAAGATGGTTGTGTTGTCTCAGTTCCTTTACACACTGTAGAATTATCCATACCCTATCCCACCTACCTTCTTCTTCTTCTTTCTGCAGTCAGAGGTAGTGAGATTCATATGGGGAGGGGGCCTCTAACGGACCTTCTTCCGAAAGTGTGTACTCAACCTCCTTTGATGGAGGACTGGGGTTTTCAGACTTGTAGTTGTATTACTGGACCAGCCAAGTGCTCCCAATAAATGAGTGGTTATTTGCCGGCAAAGACAATTCCTCTATAGAGGTAGAGCTCTGTGCACTCGAACGCCGAGGCATGCTCAATCTCCTCTACGGTTCCGGCACACCCACAATCCATGACTCAATCGACTCTCGCTTAGTTGGCGTGAGGCATTTCGGTGGACTAGTGAATCGGTTGGCACGTTGTGCCGACGGCAGAGACGCCATTGTGGGCCGGGACCTGGCTGCGACACACATCCACTCTAGAGGGAATTCCAGGTATGGGATACTATTGGCGTTTTGAAAACGGGGAATGTCTGGATGGGCACCTCCATGTGCATATTTCAACACCTCGTAGATGCTTACATCATGCACAGGACACAGTTCTACCGCTACCTACAACTGCGACATGCACTAGAGCAATCCCTTAAACCCATGAAATCCTTCCCACAACACAACCCCTTAGAGACACATCACAGAATCACGGCTGGAGAATCTTTATCGATCCTTAGTGAATAACAACCCAGATTCTATGACGATACTGAGGGAAAAATGAAAGGGCAACCTGGGACCCTTGGATGAGGATGAATGGGTGGAGGCCAGAGTGGCCCTAGGGCACAGACAATCTCCGTGAAATTGCGCCCAATTCAATTTAAATACATGCACCACGTGTATTACAGCCCTACAAGGTTACTCAGGATGAATAGGGCCTAACCCCACTGTGCTGTATCTGTTGGCACCCCTCATCCACGTTTTTCCATATGGTTTGGGATTACCCGGTTCTATGCAGCCTCTGGCAACATATTGGCAACACTCTATTCCAGGTTGTGGGCAGGGCAATAACACTGGAGCAGAAATTAGTTCTGTTGTGACTGACGGACGATTAAGGACTGAACTGTCATACCTGATTGCTGATTTGTATGGGCTTTATTATTGCCAAAAGAGATATTTTACTGCACCGATGCCTGATTCCTCCAATGGTCGAATGGGCTCGCGGTATAGATTATACTGCTGCATTTAAACCGGATGCAATTTTTCTTACTGAAACCTGGTTAACCTCGTTCTCGGAGCCTGATTTAGTGCAGGCTCTCCCACATGGTTACCAAATTGTAACGAAAGATCGACCCAATGGGAAGGGTGGCGGTTTGGCAGTTATTTTTAGATATCACTATACCTGCCGCTGTACCCCCGACCCCATTTTAGACTGCGAAAGCATGTCTTTCTCTTTAGAGTTTTCCCCGAATATTAGCTTTTCTGGGGCGCTTATCTATCGCCCTCCGGGGCCTGTAAAACAGTTTCATTCGTCCCTACCCCCCGCTGTTGCTGATCTAGCTTCTATCCCCTCCAACTTTACGTTGCTGAGTGATTTTAACATCCACTTCGATAGTACATCTGACCACATAGCCTTAGAGTTGATAGCCGGTCTCTCCGCACTACAGATGGACCAGCTTGTTCCATATTTCACGCATATTAAAGGCCATCTGTTAGACCCAGTGTTCAGAAACTGCCCCAACCTAAAGGTGGACTCCCCTATCTTTTTCCTCTGGACGGATCATTCGCTGATTCCCCTTATTTGGGAGACTCATACACTCTCTGCCTTAACACCCGAATTACGGGAAGCACGATATTGGTCCAAACTGTCACCAGATCAATGGGCTCATAATTTAGAAATGTCAAAATTGCCAATCAGTCAGGAACCTTCGGCAGCCAATGACAATTTCAACAACTGGATATTGAACTCTCTCAACTCCACACTTCCTATTCAAAAAACCACCCTGAAAAGATCTAGGAATACTGCTCCTCCCTGGTACTCGGCTGAGCTCAGGGAGAAGAAATGCCAGTGTAAAAGACTGGAAAGAAAATGGCGTCTGGGGTACGCCACACCGGACAAAATTATTTATAGAGAGGCAATTAGAGCCTATAAACCGGAGATAAAGACTGCTCAATCCACATACTATACTATAAAAATCTCTGAAGCCAGCTCCAATTCCAGAGAGATATCTCAAATTGTGAAAAGCCTCACCAAGCTCCCTCAACCTTCTTTAACCAACTACGACCTGCAATCTCGTTGTGATGATCTGGCGGAGTTTTTCTTTCAAAAAATGTACCTAATTTACTCATCATTCCCGGAAGTGGATTTGAACATCCATGCGGAATTGCCATCTTCACTTTCTCAGGAAACTACCTGTCACTCTCCACTCACACTAGATGAGCTCCCCTTGTTAAACTCAGATTCACTTGCCCCCCTAATGATGCAAGTGAAATCAGGCTCTCCCTGTGACCCTGCTCTTCCCCGCATACTGGCCACTCTCACTCACACCATTATTCCCACTATGCTAGACGTACTTAATGCCTCCATCTCCACAAGTACTGTCCCACCCATGTGGAAACAGGCCATGGTGCGGGCACTCTTAAAAAAACAATTTGGACATTAACAACTTTAACAACTATCGCCCCATTTCACTGCTCCCCTGGGTCAGCAAAATCCTCGAGAAATACATAAACGGCCTTCTAACACTTTTTCTATAGAGTAACCATCTGCTTGACCCTACTCAGACGGGCTTTCGCCCTAAGCATGGGACAGAAACCGCCCTGCTTGCAGTGATGGAGGAAACTAGAGAGATCTTGGATCGAGGGGGATCGGTGGCAGTTATCCTCCTCGATCTAAGCGCTGCATTTGATACGGTGAATCACAAAATGTTATTGCAGCGGCTCCTTAATGTAGGAATCACAGGCAGAGTGCTAGCATGGCCCATCCCTGAGCCCGACGTTGTTTAACGTCTATATGAGACCACTGGCTGAGATTGTCCGTCCATATGGTATTAAGATCATTACCTATGCGGACGATACTCAGCTGGTGGTCTCCCTGGTGCAGGGAGACGGCTCATCAGCAGAGGTGGATTTGGCAGGCTGTCTGAAAAAAGTGAAAAACTGGATGACCTTGTCATGTCTTAAGCTCAATGAAGATAAAACAGAGCTTATGCTACTGGGTTGATCCGCTCCAGTCTCAATCTATTCCATCTGGCCCCCCTGTCTAGGTTCGCCACCAGCCCCTAAGGACATCATAACGAGTCTTGGAATCTGGCTAGACAAGTCCTTAACGTTCGACAGCCAGGCAACCAGGCAACCAGGCTATCTGCTACTTGTTTTGGTCTACTTAGACTCCTTAAGAAGACTCTCCCCCTGCTACCCTTTGAGGCTAGGCAGATTGTGATTCAAGGCCTGATTCAATCTCGCTTAGATTTTGGCAATGCTCTGTATTTAGGAGCCCCAGAATTCACCTTGCGTAAACTACTGATAATTCAAAATTGCGCAGCGCGCACACTTCTGCAGCTACCCCGCAGGCTCTCAGCCAAGCCTGGGTTGAAAAGCCTGCATTGGCTTCCTGTTAGGGAGAGAATTAATTTTAAATCTTTGTGTATTGCCCACCAGGCCTTCTGGGAAACAGGCCCAGTGATCAATCACTCTCTAATCACCCCATATCATCCCAGCAAACAATTGCGCTCATCTCATGCTTTTGTAACCATAGTTCCCAAGATCAGGAGACCAAGAGCAGGAGGCCGCTCGTTCTCCTTTAACGTGGCCAAAATGTGGAATGCCCTTCCCCTCTATCTGAGATCTAATTCTGATCTGCCCTCCTTTCGTAAACAATTAAAAACGTTCCTGTTTAATAAATAGAGCTTTCCCTCGGTCTCAGCGCTTGGACGCCTTAGGGCAGCTAATCGCGCTTTATAAAATCCATTTTCAATTCATTCATTTCAGTTGAGAGGTTTGCATATAAATCCCAGGGTTGCCCAGAGAAGCATAACAAAATCTGGGGGGACTGGATAGGCTATACGCATACCTAAACGCCAAGAAGTTAGATCATAAATGGCTACCAGATGTTACTTCCATTGCAGGGGGTACGGGTTTGACATTGCAGCACAGTTTACATTAAGTTGGGTGTTGAATTCATTGTATACGAGCTGAAAACGAATGAAGAAAGTATTAGTTTGCAATCATATTAAATGAGAAACAGTTTTTAATGCTAAAAGAAGTTTTTAAATGACACATCATTCAGTAATATGCTGTAATTGTAACGACAAAAATCAATAAAAATTGTACAAAATCAACAGAAATAGATAGTGGTGCTTCAAACATTTTATTTTTTTCCTATTCTACGCAACTTCAAAGGGCAGCTACACAGATTGTTTTCAATATCTTAGCACCAACTCCTCACTGTAAAGATAAATAGCTATGTAGAGGCTTCCCATAGTGTACTGAAGTAGTATCAGCAAATAACTGTTTAGGGAGCTAAAACAAATGCTATGATAATAGAGGGGTATGATCAGAAATCTTTTTTGAGGGGGAAATCAAGTTTATTAAACCTAAATAGTTCGTGTAAAATGCTTAATGCAGGTACATAAGAGCTGCATATAAGTAGTGTTCAGAACTCATGACTGCTGTAAGAACAGACTGGGTCTGATTCTCAGAAACAACTTGTAAACCAGGACCAAAAGGTCCATTACCTCGAATGGGTGCAAACTTGCTACTTGTTTTAATTCTCTAAACATTTCAAAATTGGCTTCCTGCACCCCCAACTGCTTTTGAGGTATAATACTGAAAAGTTTTTCGAAAAAATCAACAGAAACAGATATACTGGCGCCTCAAAGATTTTCCTTTTTTCCTTTTCTATGCAACCCCAAAAAGCAGCTACAAAGATTGCTTTTAATTATCTTAGCACCCTTCACCACTGTAATGAAAACTAGCTATGTAAAGGCTCCCTCTAGTGTACCGAAGTAGTATCAGCAAACAAATCTTTAGGGAGGTAAAAACTTATGTTATTATGATAATAGTGGGGTATAATCAGAAATCTTTTTTTTAGGAGATATTCAAGTTTATGAACACTAAAAAGGTTTTGTAAAATGCCTAATGAAGGCGCATAAGTGAGAGCTACATCTACGTAGTGTTCAGTACTCTTGCATGCTGTTAGAAGACATAGGGTATGATTCTCAGGAAAAAATGTAAACCTGGAACAGCAAGTTCATTACCTCGTATGGGTACACATTTGTGGCTTTTTTTGAATTCTCTAAACATTTCCAGTTTTTGCTTAGCACCCTGCACCCCCCACAGCTTTTGAGGTGTTATACTGGAAAAGTTTTAAAAATTCTCCCACCAGTGAAAATAAATATGCATTTATTTTCATATGAGAAAGAAAAAATACTTGCCAAATTATTTTTTTCTCTCCACAAATACAATTTTCCTTGTGAAAAAACATTCGTGAAACCTCAACCTATTTTGGAGGTGTGCCCTTCCTCTTCCCTCCTCAAAAATGAAAGGAAAAACTCCCCGCTGTTTTCAGTTAAGAAAGGGTTCAAGGAGGGATTTGTGAATACATAGAAATGTTTATGATTTTGGATGTTCACAAACTTCTAGGTCATTCCAGCCCTGGAATGTTCATTCTTCGTTCACGGTAGGCAATTTAAGCCTCGGAATTCTGTCCCTGAGAGTAAATCCCTTCAAAAACGTGAAAACGAATTTTATTAATTACAAATGCCATTTTGGTTTCATAAAAGAAATTACATGTGCAAATGGCATTGTGAATCAGGCCCGTAGTCAAGAACTGTGCTGATCACATGAAAAATGTAATTTATTTGAGAAACAGATACTCGTGCATTAAATCAACCAAGCTGGTGGTTTCCTTGAATGTAAGATTCTGCTTCCTTTGATCTCCTGTTGCACTTGACTAAGGTCTGGGAATGTCCGGTTATAGGCCTGGGCCTTTCCGCTCCAAAGAGTGAAATGGAAGAGGTGACTGCTTTTAATCACATTTCCACGAGAACAGGCCTAAAATAAAGGTTGAAATCTCTGCAACTTTCCTAAACAAACTTTGGGGCCCCCCAGGGAGGGTGGGGGACAGCACCGTCCACAGACTCGTTTTAAGGTGTGACAAAGGCTGCTTTATTGGAAGCAGGTGCACCTCACAAACAAAATTCCCTTGGCCTGTGCCGTACAAAACTAAACCTCGCTAAGTAACATGTTCCTAACAAAGCCCCCCCAACCCTCCCCTAAACATGGTTCCCCCCAAACATCAAACAAGGCCAATTTAGCAAAATTTCAACTTGCCTCTCTACCTAACTAAATAACTTCTTGCACTGTATAGGGAAGGAGCAAATCGTTGTATCCCATAACAAGCTTACAGCACCATAGGGAGTTATTTGACATTAGAGACAGCAATCAAAAGTGTTAAGAGGAAGAATAATAAGAATATGTCATGAGTTGTACAAAACTATTGGAATTCCAGGAGATTTTTGACAAAGGTGGGATTTTTCTGTTTATAATGGCATTCACGCAAAATCATTTTGTGGGCACAGCTGAATAACTCAAATGTGCTTTCCCTATGAGAAAGTTAATTTGAGTCGCATAAAACGTTTATTTTGATTCTAAAATAAAAGTGATTTTGACTCATGCCCGGCATCCCGCTCAGGACGTTAGCAGCAAGCATGGGCAAATTTTGCGAATTCGCGATCCGCGAATTTGCGGATTTGCGAATTGGCAATCCGCAAAATTCGGGAATTCGTGCGAATTTGCAGATTTTTTTATTTTTGCGTGTTCGCAGGTGTTCGCAGGGCACTTTGTGTGTTTGCGGGGTTTTTTTTTGCCTGGTTAATCACTGCCACCCTCTCATTTTTTATGCCCTTCTGCCCTCTGTACCACTCGTTTTTGTGCCCTTCTGCCCTCTGCCCCACTCATTTTTTATCCCCTTCTGCCCTCTGTCTCACTTTTGTGCCCTTCTGCCCTCAGCCCCACTTAGAATGGTGCCGGCAAGCTGCCAGCGCCATTCTAAAATAGCTACAAAGAGCTTCAACAGGAAGTTCTAATAGATAAAGTAAAGCAGGTGCTCGAGTTGAAGGTCAAATTAAGTTACACAATCATTAATCACCCCAAGTATATCAAAGAGGATCAGGACCCCCATTCTAGAACAGGTCCCATTCTATAACAGGTCCCATCATGAGGAGACCTGCTCTTTTCTACCAAGTTACTGCCCTACTGGTCTTTGCCCATCTTTGCCTAACTATCAAAGAGAAAGGCATGTTAGAAGCATATGTTGTAATACCCATCTCTTTTCTTGAGCTCCTCCAATGGCAATGTGCCACTCATGGGAGATGGGGTGAGGTACTCAGCAGTCTACTCAGACCCAGAATCAGTGGTGTCAATTGTTCCAGTTTTTCTGGTTTTCGAACAGGACCTCGTTCTCCCAGATTGTGAAGAACCGGGCTTTTAGAACCCAGCGGCGCCAGGGGCACGCCCAAAGTCTTCGGATTCACATGTCTTGGTTTACAGAGACACAGAATACTTCTGGGTGGCGTCAGAGACCAAATTTATTAGCTGCAGCCAGTAACAGTGATCCTAGAAACACAGCATGGGGTATTTCAGGAGACTGATCAAATTCGTAGAGCAAGACATCTCCTTTTATACACAATATTCACATTTACAAACATACTCCCACTGCGCAAAAATCTAACCAATGGGGTACATTCTCAAACAAAGTATCACATGACGAAAAGCTCAGTTTGCAATATCCCAACCCAAAGTTAATCATTGGGAATGTCCCAAATCCAATCTCCACAAGTCGGAGAAACCCATAATTGAAAAGCACAATGCATGTAGTAAAGAGCATAGAAAAGGAAACAATGTCTGATAGTGAGCAAGATAAGGCATGGTAAGGAGACTAAAAGTTAACGATGTCCTGAACAGTGATTGGCAATCTCAGACAACGATCAAACCAAGGAAATTGACTCGGCAGGGTCAGTTTCAGGTGAAGGAATCAGATCCTTGCAATTTACCTCGAAGTCAAGAAAGACTCTGTTAATGTGTACCAATACGTGAAGGCCAGGCCGCTTCGTTCGTTCGACCACATTCGTCGGCCTGCGTGATGGCAACACAAAATAGAGACTCAAAAACAAAATGGAACCCATGTTCGAGACGAAATCTCCAAACACGTAATGAACTGGCTAGCTAACGTGACAAATTCACTCCATATTAGCCACACTCACTAAATACGGTTCAACATCACCAAAATCATGACGGAACCATGGCCTTACGAGACAAGGCCCATTTTCACAGAACCACAGGCCCTCCTTTTGCCATTACATAGGCAATAACCTAAACCCACGTTAATCTGAATCTAGGTCTATAACAATCTTCATCAGACCATCAAAGTGTTGCTGGAGCATCATCCTATTACTCTCTACTTCTCTCGAGACAGGTCTCCGCACACACGTAGTAGCACAAAGACTACAAACGGCGGGAGCACACTGGATGCAAAGACAACAAGAGAAGAGAATAGCTAAAGCCATACCAAGGAAAATCAGAACTTTCCATCCCCATTTGGACAGCAGTCCCCAAAACCATCCAATCAACGACCAGTTTCCTTCGTCTACATGAATAGACTCAGAAACCTTATGCAATCTGGAAATGGCTTGGTATACTGTCGGGGCATTATCTGGTATGTAAACACAGCAACTAGATTGGATCAATTTGCATACCCCTCCTCTATCTGCAAGTATAACATCTAACGCAATACGATTCTGCAATGTCATAACACGATCAGCTTGAAGCTCCGCTGTAATATTACTGAGAGCACCTGCAGTTTCATTTATGGTGGCCTCAACCACTCTCGTAAGCTGTCGTATATTCCTGCTATTGGCCATAGGACAACAAAAGGGTAGGAAACCCTTGAAAAAATGATCGAAGACACCTCTAGCATATCTTGTTCTGTGATAATCCATAGCAGCCGTGTATGTAGGGGGAAGCAAAAACGCCACATAACATGTGCTTGAAAAATCAGGTGGCAACCATGTGTAGGCTCTGTCATAACATACAAAATATGTACCTTTAGCTGGCACAAACGGAGGAGAAGTCTGGGATGCAAAAACGTAGGTTTGAGTACATACACTCTCACCTAGCTGAGCTCTCGGATTTCGACCATTACCACGTAAACAAAAGTGACCTCGATGGGGTACGATCCAAATTGGGGGAGACCTTTCCCGTCTCTCCTTCTCTGTCAAACTAGTGCTATATCCAGTGACATTCCAACCAATATAAGCCTGTGCCTCATCCTTAGGGATAGCATTGTATGCATCAATATCTCAGATCATATCTATTATTCCCTTTATCAAGGCACTATTGCAGGGATTATCTCTCATGGAATGCAAAGGATATACCTCATTCGCATGGATGAACATAGTCTGAAAAGCCCATACAGACCCATTGGAAGAAAAAGGCAAAAAAACAGATATGGCATATCTCTATCTGTCGTATGAGGCATAAGACCACATACCCAACAATTTGTAATATTGACTACCAACTGATGCTGATGCAACAGCTGTATAAATGAGTTGTTTACAAATTCTGATCTCCTTATCTGTTCATGTTCAGGCAACGTATAGAATCGGTGCCAAGAAACAGTAGTAGAAGAAAGCATAGGTTGAATGGTGGGTGGAGAAATCAGTGAAGTAGCATATACAATCCAACCCACACAAGCCAATGTGATACTTAAAAACACAAAAGAACACAATATAATAAAACATTTGTTACAAACCAATGTACACAATCTCATCTTAAAATCTCTTTTCTCAACAACTCTATCAGTTACAAAAGACTCCATCCTCTAACGTGCTGCTCACGGCAATTTTCCCTCTACACTTAAGTGTGCGTCCAGGCATCCTAGACACTCCCAGAACCACAGACCTTTTGTCAATACGCGGGTCACCCCTTAAGAACTTATACCGTGACCCTGCAGCTGAACCCGGATGGTGGTTCGAAAAAGAAAAAGACAAAAAAAAAGGTCTTCTGTCTGAAAGAGTATAGTTCACCATAAAATATGTGATCTTTATTTGTCCAATCTGGTTCGCAGATTATAACGTTCTTTACCAGACACAGTCTGATCCCGAAAAAGTATCTCTGGATGCGTAGTGTCAAGTCTCATAGGCGAAGGCACAGCTTCTTGTAAAACTTCATCATCCGCACGTTCCGACTGAGTCCATTTCAAATGCGCATCACTAAAGGGGACAAACTCCAAAACTCTCTCGCTTTCTGAATCGGCAAGTCCATCAGCAATCCATCGGTCATATGGCAAGGGAAGTGGAATCTTTTTGGAGTGGGTGGCATGCACCCAGTTCTTCTTGCCGAAAACTTTGATGGCCGTTCGAGTTGTCAAGAGGACTTGGTAAGGGCCCTTCCACCTCGGCTCGAGGTTCTTCGTCCTTTGGAAGTTCTTGATCGGGACCCCGTCCCCAGGTTGAATCGAGTGGCCTGCATCCACAGAAGCTGAAGGTAAGGTATCGTGCACCTGTTAGTTAAGAACACGCAATTTAGCAGTCAAATCATGTAAATAGTCAACCAACATAGGGTACTCGATGTCGCTGTATTTCTTTGGCCTCGGCACACCCCAAACATTCGCCGGGCGACCAAAGACAATCTCGTATGGGCTAAGTCCCACACGAGAATGCACTGTCGTTCTCGTTGACAAAAGTGCCAATGGCAAGGCATCAGGCCATGCAAGGCCAGAGCTCGCTTGTATCTTGGCCAACTTAAGCTTAAGAGTGCCATTGTAGCATTCAACCAAACCAGCTGACTGGGGGTGATTCGCAGCATGAAACTTCTGCCTTATTCCCAAACCTGCACACACTTTCTTCATAATCTGACCCACAAATTCACTTCCGTTGTCACTCCATACCATTCTCGGCAATCCAAATCTAGGGAAAAACTCCTTCAACAAAACCTTGGCTGTAGATAAGGCAGTATTATCCTTAAGGGGGTAAGCCTCTATCCATCTTGAAAAGGCGCAAACAACCACAAGGACATACTTCAGGTTGTTGCATCTCTCCATATGAATAAAGTCCAACTGTAGAACCTGAAACGGATACGTCGAAGGAGCAAAATGACCTGCTGGAGTTGGAGTTCCCTTACCAGGATTATGTATCAAACAAACCATGCAATTTCTCACCAGATTCTCAGCACATTTAGGAATTCGAGCATTCTGCCATACTGGAACCAACAACTTACATATTCCTTTCGAACTGATGTGAGACAATCCATGTGCCATGGTAACCACTGGAAGCATATACGCATCATGCACCAACCATCGCTGGTGTTCAGACAACTCAATCCAACAGCCAGTCGAATCCAACATTCCCGTAGTCTCTCCACACATTCAATTCTTTCTCAGTAGCTTCCGCCTGAATCGATTTCACACTCTCTATTGTATCTTCACACATTGTCCCTTCCAGAACCCATCTAGCAGGGCCTGCAACATACATTCGACTTGTCACATCTTTCGCCGTTTCTCTCGCTACTTCATCCGCAAATGCATTACCAAGATCAACATCATCCGTAATCTTCTTATGTGCACTGCATTTCACAATCGCAACTTGCATCGGCAAAGTAAGTGACTCAAGAAGTTCATTCACCAATTGTCCATGCTGAATCTTAGTACCATGAGAAGTAAGAAATCCTCTCTCTCTCCACAAACGTCCAAAACTATGAGCAACACCAAACGCATATTTACTATCGGTATACACGGTCACTCTCTTTCTTTTCGACAACACACACGCTCTTGTCAGTGCAATCAACTCTGCTGCTTGAGCTGAAATCTGTGGAATACGTGCAGCTTCAACAAACGTGTGCAAAGTCGTAACCGCATACGCTGCAGTCGTATCGCCATTCGGAAGCTTAAAGCATGAACCGTCTACCCATAAGGTACCATCAGAATTTGAAAGAGGAGTATCTTTCAGATCAATTCTACCCTTCGTTTCTTCCTCTGTCTGAAGAAAACAATCATGCTGTTCCTGGACATCTGTCTCTACAGAAATCGGCAACAACGTAGCTGGATTCAACGTGTTGCACCGCTTTATATGCACATGACTAGCCAAAAGCGTCAACTCATAACCTGACAAACGTGCACTAGTAAGGTGCTGAGTCTTTGTTTTATTCAATAAGGTATCCACTGCATGTGGGACCATCACAATCAACGTATTATCCAATACCAGACCAGCAGACTGTCGAATAGAAACAGCCCCTGCCGATGTAGCTCTCAAACAACTCGGCAACGCTTTAGCTACCGGATCTAACGTAGCCGAAAAATACGCACATGGGCGTTGCTTGTCTCCAAACTGTTGTGTCAACACTGACAACGCACAACCCTCTCCCTCGTGCACGAAAAGTGTAAAAGGCTTACTGTAGTCGGGGGTACCCAACACCGAAGCAGGACACAACGCATCACGCAATTCAGAAAAACTTCTCTGACATTCGTCAGACCAAGGAAGAGGATTCGGTGTATCCTTAAGAGTAAGTCCCAACAGAGGTTTCGCCAATAAAGAAAAATTTGGAATCCACTGTCTACAATATGAAGTGATACCCAAGAAAGCACGCACTTCTCCCTGTGTGGATGGTACAGTCATTTGCGCAATCACTTGTACACGTTCTGGAGTCAATCGTCTTCCCTCCTTCGACAAGAGATGACCTAAGTAGGTCACTTCTTGGCGGCAATATTGCAACTTCGAAAGTGACACTTTATGATGGAGGTCAGACAAATGTCGCAACAAAGAAAAAGTAACTTCTTTACAAGTCTCTTCATCATCAGCAGCGACCAACAAATCATCCACGTACTGGAGAAGAGTCGCACCAGAAGGCAAAACAAAAGAATCAAGCTGAGTTTTCAACGCTTGACTATAGATGGAAGGACTCTCACAATAACCTTGAGGAGCACGCTTAAACCGGAAGCTTCGGCCTCCTAAAGAGAAGCCAAAAATATCTCTACTCTCTTCAGCAATCGGAATACTAAAGAAAGCATTCTTAAGATCAATAACAGAAAACCCAGCAGCCGAAGCAGGGATCATAGTCAATAAAGCAGTAATATCCGGTACAACTGGAAACTGTGGCACCACGATCTTATTGACCTCACGAAGGTCGATCACAAACCGATACACAGGTGGCTGAGAAGAGTCAGTACGCTGAAGGACAGGCAAAACAGGACTGTTACACACATTATCTCTCGTTTCTTTAATCACATCTTTCTCAACCAAATCATAGATAATCGCTATCTCACCATCACTAGATATTCGGCATTGAGGAATGCGAGGTAACTTAGCATTCGCCTTGAGGGTAACAAGGTATGGTGGAATCTGTAAAAGACCAACATCATTTGGACCCATAGCCCAAAGCGTATCAGGAAGAGAACGCAATTCCAGTGGAAGCCGATCTTTAGACAAATACATCGGAGAAATCACTTTCTCACCCAACGTATGATGTACTCCCGAAGGAGAACAATACAATGTTGCATGCAATCTCTTCAACAAGTCCAAACCCAACAGATTCTCACCACAACCTGTCGTTAGAATAAGACGTGCTTCCATTTCACAAGGCCCAACAGAAAGAGACAAAGGTCAAGAAACCGGGTTATGAACTGGGGCGCCAGAAAATCCTACCGAAACATTCGTCAAGCCAGACAAAGGTGCACCAGGGAGTTTAGAGTGCATGATAGAACTCTTTGCCGCACCAGTATCCAAAAGAAAACGTTCTGACACACCTGATGTAACTACTTCAACATAAGATCCACTCTGGTCTACTGGAACTGACACTACTCCCTCTCTTTGTCTATGGCTGTCCTAGTTATCATGAAAATCAGCATTCTCACTTTCAACATAATAATCATCAGCATAATATTGAGCAGACTGACCAGACGAAACATTCTGTTGATCAAAACAATTCATAGAATTCTGTGGGGGAAAGGAACGTCCATTCTGGGGGAACACACCATATCCTCTACCCCTAGGCACTTGCTGGACACCGCGACCTCTCACACCAGACATACCATTCGCACGTTGTAGCAAAATCTGACAACTATGCTTGAAGTGACCTTCCTCTCTACAATAAGCGCACTGATTAGGGCCTACCGGAAGTCGCTGAGGAAAAGACTCGGGCTTCTGCAACACTCTCTGAAACTGTGGGGGTTGCTGAAACTGGGAAGGTTGCTGGAACTGATGCTGATTAGGGCGAGGCGGATTCGCCTGCAGTAAAAGAACTTTCGTCTTTAATTCTTTAGTCTTCTTCTCTGCTTTATCTTTCTCATCTTTATCTCTATTCTCATAATATTGTGCAGTAGCCAATATCTGAGCCGCTGAAGAAACAGCCCATGAACTCTCGGGGTCCTTCAACTTATTATAAAGCTCGGGAAGCAAATTATGGACAAACTTATCCACAGACAACCTTTGGCCACCTTCTGTACTCATATCTTGACCACTATGATCGATGAATGTTTCTTCAAACCTAGTGAAGAAATCAGACACACTTTCGTCTTTCTTCTGCCTACATGCTGCTAACTTATCTCAATTCACTCGCGTAGGAGGCATTAAAGTCTTCATTAAATTAATAATCCTACCTGGTAAATCCGCAACTAAAGGCTCAGGTTTAGCCCCTCCTACCTGTCGACCATCTGCAGCAACAATATTAACCCACGTATCTCCTAATTCTACTGCATGATCCTCGTGACGAATCTTCGCCCACAAAGGTTGAGGGACTACATTCCCCAACAACATATCTATGTCAGCCAAATTCATCACACACACATCAACTGTCTGGGACAACTCTTTATAATAACCTGCAGGATTTTTGCGGGGGTCAGGCAAAGTCTGCTTAAGAGCCAGAACTTCAGCTCTCTTCCAAGGAACATGTACCCATACACGCTGAAATTGAGCCGGTACAGCAGCAATACCATTAGGGATATCAGCCAAAACTTCCTCTCTCCATACAGGGGGAACCTCTCTCATCAGATATTGCTTCACTTTTCTCCTAACAGAAGGATCAGGTTCAAACAACAACTGAGAAGGAAGTCTACACCTAAACCCAAGAAGCGTCTCTACCGCTTCCTCAACATCTGGACCCACTATCGTCAAAAACATACCTTTGTTTCGGTGCTTCCCACTGTAGGAAAACATCCATAACCACTTGCAGGTCATACCTGGTGGCCTCAGGCGCTGGGACCTGCTCCTATACCCAAGGAGTCAGTAAAAAATCTGGGGGTGTTATTGGACAACACACTCAACTTGGAGTCTCATGCTCAAAAAGTGGCAGGCACTTGCTTTGGGCGTCTTCGCTCTCTTAAACCCATTCTGGGTTTCTTTGAGCCTGCTACTCGCCAGATTATAGTCCAGGCTTTAGTTCTATCGCACCTGGACTATTGTAATGCCCTCATGCTAGGATCCAACAGGACTGCAATAAATAGGTTGCAAAGAGCACAGAACGCTGCCGCCCGCGTCCTATTTGCTCTACCCAAAACCTGCCACATGTCCCCCTTTCTCCGCCGACTACACCGGCTTCCTATACAACAGCGCATTCAATTTAAAACCCTTTGCCTCACTCAAAAAATCCTGTATAATGTTGGCCCCAAAACTCTGCAGGGACTGTGCTCTTTCTATACTCCCACGCGCGCACTCCGCTCAGCGGACCTTTCATTTGCCTGTACTGTCAGAATTCGGAGGAGCAGAGCCGGTGGCCGCTCCTTCAGGTATTTGGACCCTAAGCTCTGGAACTCTATCCCCCCTAATGCTCGGGCCACTTCAAATCACCTGCAATTCCAAAAACTCCTGGTTGTTTGGATCCATCTAGCACCTCCTTTACCATACTAGTATCTGGCATGTCCGCAAGCGCTGGGACGCCCCGTTGCTGGGGTAGCCATGCGCTATACAAGATCACATAACATAACATTCAAAACCCATCTAGGAGCAAGCAGATCTAACACTGTCTGCTCCTCGGAACTCGGGAGCTGACTACGCGTTTGTTTCCGTACCAAAACTGAGGTCATATTCAGTGACCCAAAAAGAGGAGACAAAAGGCTAGTAACAGTTTCAGTCATTCGCTGTCGAGCAGAAGGAGAAGAAGTCGACTCAGAACCAGAGACAAAGTGTTTTGAGACGACAAAGACATAGGGTCAGTAGAAAAAGAAGTTAAAGGCAAAGGAGTAGAAGGCAAAGGAGTAAGCAAAGCTGGCGGCGGCCCTAGAGAAGGTTGCACCAGAGGTGGGAGAACCAACTGTGGAAGAACGGGTGGCTGAACAACAGCAGGGGGTTGAACAACTGGAGGTTGCACAACTGGGGGTTGCGGAGGTGCCGTAGCACTCTGCACATAAGGGGGTGGTAATCTCAACAAATGCGACATCAAAGGATCCTTTTCAGGGTCCTTAGTCACATTCGAAAGAAGAGGTGGCAAAGCCGGATAACATTTATCAATGGCCATACAATGTTGTCTATCCGACACCTCATTTGCACGATCTTCTTCGTCTTCCTTAAACTGCCTAGCAGCTTGCATTATCGACATATTCTTTTCTTTCCTATCTCTTTTAGCTTGCTTAATTTCTCGTTGTTCGGCTTCCTTACGCCAGAGGTGGAAAGAGTCAAACATCGCCGGCCAGGCTTTCTTCCTAAATAGTGCAATTTCCAAATTATCTAAAACATCTGATTCAAAACTACCATGTTGTGGCCATCTTAAAACACCATCTTTTCGTGTATAGCGGACCCATACTTCATTATACGTAATGGGACCCACACCATGCTTTGAATAGAGCTTATAAGTCGGAGTTCCAACCGGAGGTATCGGACACGAGTCCTCCACTCGGGAATCCCTGTTACAACTACAACAAAACCATTTTCTAAGATTGCTAAGACCAGGCATCTTCGCTCACTATTCTAGCTTCAAACTTCAAGGGGTTATCAAACACGATATACTCGCAAATGTACGAGCCCCTCGGCTTTGGTATTTGCAAAAACCAAATCAAAGAACCCAAGAAACAAAACCAAGTCGTGGGAGCGACCCACTTATACTTAACCAAAATGTCTTGTCACGCCAACAGAAGACCGTCTATTGTCTCGCTCTACAAATCAACACAAAAAGGTCCAAGACAGGGCGACAGTCAGGGCAGCAGTCCTTCGTAGCCGTCGGAAAGAGGAAGCCTCGCAGCAAAAACCTTCAGTCCACATTCGACATGCCGGGGTCGATGAAGTGGGGGCCCTCTTCCAGAATTTCCTCACGAAGCTCCTCGCAATCTTCGGTCTTGGACCGGTACGACTGAAGTCGAGCCCCACGTTGGGCGCCAGTTGAAGAACTGGGCTTTTAGAACCCTGCGGCGCCAGGGGCATGCCCAAAGTCTTCGGATTCACCTGTCTTGGTTTACAGAGACACGGAATACTTCTGGGTGGCGTCAGAGACCAAATTTATTAGCTGCAGCCATTAACAGTGATCCTAGAAACACAGCATGGGGTATTTCAGGAGACTGCTCAAACTCGCAGAGCAAGACATCTCCTTTTATACACAATATTCACATTTACAAACATACTCCCACTGCGCAAAAATCTAACCAATGTGGTACATTCTCAAACAAAGTATCACATGACGAAAAGCTCAGTTTGCAATATCCCAACCCAAAGTTAATCATTGGGAATGTCACAAATCCAATCTCCACAAGCCGGACAAACCCATAATTGAAAAGCACAATGCATGTAGTAAAGAGCATAGAAAAGGAAACAATGTCTGATAGTTAGCAAGATAAGGCATGTGTAAGGAGACTAAAAGTAAACGATGTCCTGAACAGTGATTGGCAATCTCAGACAACGATCAAACCAGGAAAATTGACTCGGCAGGGTCAGTTTCAGGTGAAGGAATCAGATCCTTGCAATTTACCTCGAAGTCAAGAAAGACTCTGTTAATGTATACCAATACGTAAAGGCCAAGCCGCTTCGTTCGTTCGACCACATTCGTCGGCCTGCATGATGGCAACACAAAATGGAGACTCAAAAACAAAATGGAACCCATGTTCGAGACGAAATCTCCAAACACGTAATGAACTGGCTAGCTAACGTGACAAATTCACTCCATATTAGCCGCACTCACTAAATATGGTTCAACATCACCAAAATCATGACGGATCCATGGCCTTACGAGACAAGGCCCGTTTTCACAGAACCACAATTGTAGGCCAGCCCTCAGTAGCCACTGAGCATGTACTGCTAGGTATCATAGCTCAAAGTCTAGTACTCCCAGCCCCCCGATCTGTCAATCACTTCCTAGTGGTTAAGGCCACTCTAGGACAACCACCATTCCAAATCAGTTCTAGTAGCAAACTATTTCTTCAAAGTGCTTCAAAGGTAATGTACAATTCCCATTTACTATGTAAAAGACAGGTCGGGGGACCATAAACATTTTGGTCAGCTCAATTTGCCCTTCTGTCATAAGGGGGCGAGTGCTCCAAAAAGTGACTTGAGAAGGTAAGGAACTGACCGCCCATCCTTTATTCTCTCTATAGTGGCAGTATCTGCGTGACAGAATTGGACCCCCAAATAACTAAAAGCTGAGATTTCCCATTTGGGGAGTGTAGCTACGTTGTTATTTAAGACAAATGACTCTCTAGGCTTTAATATGAAAGTGTTGGTTATATTCCAATGTACCCTCAGTCCCAACACATTACGAAGGGCATCAGGTTCTCCAATAACCTCTCCAATGTTGGTCTCAGTGTCTCTCAAATATAATAAAATGCCATCGCCATACAACAAAATTGTGCCATATGATGTGCTGGTAGTGATCCCCCATTTGCTTCTGAGCAATCAAAGTTGTGCTGCAATGGCCCCAACTGCTAGAAAGAATAACAGGCGAGAGGTTGAGCAGTATTGACTGGTACCTCCGGCTACCTAATACTCCTCTGCGATCCCTCTGCTGGTAAGGACAAGTGCCGCCGGGAGGGTATAGAGGATATCGTTCCACTTGTTCCACTCCAAACAGATCCAGTACCATGCGAAGGAACAGCCAACTAATGGAGTCAAATGCCTTTTCCATATCTATTGATAACACAGCTGCTTCAGGCCACAGCACATGGGCTGATTCAGCTATTCAAATTAACCATTGTATGTTCTGCATTGAGTTCCGGCTGGTATGAAGCCATTTTAGTTGGCATACATTGTAGTCAATATTTCATATTAAAAGGGAATGGTATAGGGCATGGCTTAGGTGCCACCTAAGATGACAGCCTAATTATGGAGCTTTACTGTGTGCAGAATCACCAGGTGCTTTTTCAGCATCTTATGATATCTTCAATCGAGGGACCCCATCTACGATGATATGCGAGTGGACGGGGCATCTAAGACTTCCCCTTTTGTCATGTTGAAGCACCTGTCAGCTTAGGTACAATCTCCGTTATAGCTGAAAAATGTGCGCAGCCACCATTTTACTTGTTTTAATGCCATCCCGCACTTCATGCCGGTTTCACACTGCCCTGGGAGCCACGTTTCCCGCTTTTACTGTCATTTGTTTGGATGTGTCAACACTTATGCATTTTAAGCCCTTGGATTGCTGTAGTGGATTTTGGTCAGTTTTTCAGCTGCCTCAGTTTTCTGAGGAGGATAAATTATGTTTATGTTCTTTTTGTGATTTTAACTTGAATTTACAACCTTTTACCTACTGATGCGACTCACTGGCCTAATTATTTGCTGTCTCCTGGCTTTTTCTGGTGGTGCCTTCAGTTTTAGAGACTTCTTAATTTCTCTAGGTCAGTAAAGCATATTGGCTTCTTGATGTGTATAAAGAGATTAAAGAAACTTTATTCTACTGCTCACTCTAAAATGCAACTTTCCTTCCACTCAAATGCTTCCTCTTTGAATTCAATGTTCGATACATTGAATTCTTCTGACAACAAGGCGTTCTCTGTAAATTCCCGCTCTTCAACCATTCCAACTTCCACCACTAAGGCTCACTCACCTTTGTCTACTCACAAACATCTAAAGCATGATCCTTCCTCACCTGAGAAACCTTCTTCCTCCATTTCTTTAGACTTACTTCTGAAGGAAATTTAAGTGCTTCGCCTCTTTGTGAAGGAAACAAACAGACAAATTCAATCAAATTCAACATCTTGAAGTCAAATCGTCCCTCTTGGAAACCCATGTGTCCATGGTGGAAGAACAAGTGGTTGACCTGCATGAAGAAACAAAGAAAAATTTGCATTTGGAAAAGGAGGTTATCTGATTACAGAAACAGACAGAAGATTTGGAAAATAGAAACAGGTGTAATAGTCTCCATGTTTATGGCCTTCCTGAAGGTACTGAAGGCAGCGACCCAGTTTAATTTTTTCATCTCTTTTCTTCACAAGCTTTGAGACTTACCTCCCTCCACCGCGCTCAATATATAACGTGCTCACAGGCTGGGTCCATGCCTTTCTTCTTTGACGCCATCTGCCAAATCAAGGGGAATTATCATTCTCTTCCTTGAATTCAGTGACTTATTGAAGGTTCTCCAAGCTGCCACGTCTAAACACCAACTTACTTGGTCAGGTAGAAAGGTCTACTTGTCGCAAGATGTCTCCAAAGGTACAGCCAGCAGAAGAAAATCATTTCTCATCCTCCGGCCTGCATTAAAAGCTTTGGTGGCTAGATATGGCCTCTTCCATCCATTTCTCTTCAAGGTTACTTATCAAAATAATACCTCCTCCTACGACGATCCAATTGAACTCTAAAAATGTATTGCCGCTCATTTGACTGACAACATGGACACAGCTGGTCCCTCTACTCATTAATCTAATTTACTATTTCTGACTGTTTTACTCCATTCCTTAAATGTTGATGTTCCTGAACTGTTTGATATGACTTTGTATTATTCTAGTTAATATATATTTTGTCTCTTTTCTGTACTTACAGATTCACAATGTATGTTTATCCTGTTTGATCCCCTCCTACTTTTTATCATTCTGCTGTGGTATGTGCTCCCTACCTTCCAGATGTGACATCCTAGTCTGTGGTGTCACCACCCCACACTCCTTTTGTTATCATTCCAGGTATGTGTCTGCAATCATCACTTTTTGACATGTACTGTCTTTTCTTGTTTCCTCTCTTCCTCTTTATTTTCTCTCCTCCTTTTTACCTTTTCCCTTTCTTCCTTTCTTTTCTATTCTTTTCTTTTACTCATCTTATCTTATTTATCAAGCATGATGTTTGGTTTATCATGATATTTTCTCATGTGTTAAATTGTACTCAGGGTTGTTATATTTTTCAATTGTTGGAAATTTCAGAGTAATTTCATGGATGTTAAAGGTTTTATTACTCCTGTCTAAAGGCAGAGATTCTTATACCACTTGATTAAATCAAATCCTGATTTAGTTCCTGCCGCAGCCTGTGCAGGTAAGACGACGATGAGGGAAAATGTATTATTTATTTAATTTTCCCTTGTGGTCGTCTGTTGAACCCCGTCCCACAACCCGACCCCACTGCTCTTACCTGCATGGGCTGCAGCTGTTTAGTTCTGATTTAGGAAACTCATCTTACTGAGTCGAAAGCTTTAAAACTTAAGCAGAGTTGGGTGGGTTCTGTCTTAGTATCTTTATTGTTAAATAAGCATAGTGATGTTATTATATTATGTAAAAAATCTCTCAATCTTGTTGTACTTTCGCAAGAAAAAGATGAGATGGGTAAATGGTTTGTTATTGATCTTTTAACAGATAATATTCCTATACCAATTTTAAATGTTTATGCTCCTACCCAACTGGACCATACATTTTGCCATCTATTAACGTAGAAATGCACACAGTTTCTTGATTCCCATTTATTTTAGGAGACAACTACAACTTAGTAATGGATCCTTTTTTAGAAAGCGAATCCTCTGTTCAATTTGTACAAGCAGTTTCATTCAACTATATCCCATACTGCTCTGGTCAACTCTTGGAGATTGTCCAATCCCACCAACATTGATTATACTTGTTTTGTTTCAAATCTTTTTTATTTTCAAACAAATAACACACACTTCACAAGCCCATTAGATACACAGCGGTAAGCCTACAACCCTAACCAGGGCCGGCCGCGTATGAAACAGTGTACAGACTTCGCTGGGATTCCATGCAGAAACACGGCTTGTACACTGCGTTGCGCCTACAACCCACAAGGGGCCGGCCGCGTTCAATACTGTAAATTGTATTTAGCCTTTCATTGTACACTTACAAGACTCAACCATACTTTTGTTTCTAAATCCCTCTCACCCCTCATTATAAAAATCCATATTGCTTTCCGATCATGCTATGGTCATTAATGATTTGGACTTGGTTCCCCCTCACTCTGATTCCGGAAATATCCATTACAACGCAGTCATTACAACGCACTACCTTTACAGCGTAGCTGTTACAACTCAACTGCCTTTACATCACATGTGATTACAATGCATGCCATTACAACGCATGCCATTACAACGCATGCCATTACAACGCATGTCACTACAACGCATGTCACTACAACGCATACCATTACAACGCATACCAATACAATGCATGCCATTACAACGCATTATAAGGTAAGTAATGGTGATTTCTTAGTTTTAGGGTGGGTATCGGTTTTGGGGTATGTGGGAATAGTAATTTTTACCCCTACCCAATCCAACACTTTACCTACTGTTGCACTCACTGGAGTGGGAATAGCAATTGTTACCCCTACACTATCCAACACTTTGTTGAAATCAAAAATCCACTTCTCAGGGGTCTCACTGACACTTAGTCCTTTTAAATTCACAAGGAAGAACTTGACACAGAAGCTGGAATATAAAAGTAAATTTTTATTAACCTCAAATGAGTGAGACTACGTCACACAGAAGCCTTAGCAACTGAATGAGGCAGTCTGCTAGAATGGTCTTACTTCACATCTTATATACTCTTTATGCTGCCCCAGGCATGTAAGGGAGTTGTACCAATTACATTCCTAAACAAATGGAAAATCTGGAGGGTCAGCAGGTGAGTAGCTTTGGGGTTTTAGCAGGATATCAGCAAAACATTATAATTACATATTTCACAAAGGTTAATCTGATTTAGATGGCACTGCAGGGCATGGCATGATTACATGTACAGTATCCCAACCCAAAAGTTAATCATTAAGAATGTCCCAATTTCAACCTCCAAAAGCCGGACAAACCTATAATTGAAAGCACAACCCATGTAATGAAGAAACATAAAAAGAAACAGTAGCAGATGATGAACAAGATAAGGCATGTGCAAGGAAACTAAAAGTTAACGATGTCCTGAACATTGATTGGCAATCTCAGACAAAGATCGATCAGGGAAATTGGCTTTGCGAGGTCAGTTTCAGGTGAAGAGGTCAGTTTCTTACAGTTCACTTCAGAGTCAAAAAGAAACCTTAGTTAATGTATACATGAACAAAGAAGGCGAGGCCACTTTATTCGCCAGGCTACCTTCACAGGCCTACGTGAGGGCAACACAAAATGGTGACACAGAACAAAATGGAGTCAGACTCGAGAATTACAGAACCTCAACTTACCCTACTGTTGCCCTAAAAGTATTATGCATTGTAATGGTATGCGTTGTAATGGTATGCGTTGTAATGGTATGTGTTGTAATGGTAGTTTTGTAATTGTTTGCATTGTAACGTCATATATTCCTCTGCTTCATGTAGGTGGAGGTTTAATAACTCTTTATTACAAGACGCTCTTTTCTCTACCTCTTTTCGTTAATTCATTTCTGACTTCTTTACCTTTAATGACTCTCCTAGCACCTCTCCCGCCTTGCTATGGGAATCCTTCAATGTAGCTTCACAAGGTTTTCTTATTGACTGTATATAAAAAAAGCCTTACCAAAGAACATATTACATTGTCATCTTCAATTAAATCTTTAAAACAGCAGTGTTTCTCCTCTAAATCACCCTCTGATCTTCAAAATCTAATTAAAACCAAATTACAAGTTAATACTATATCTTCTAATGAGACCAACACTGTTTTACATAGACAAAGTGCTCAATGCTCAATTCTACAGAGGAAAGAACAAAGAAGGTAAACTGTTAGCTTATTACCTGAAAGTATGGAAATAAAGGCAGATCATATGTTCATTGCTAACTTCGCAAGGATCTTCCATTACAAATCATTACGACATTTTACAGGAATTTCTGTCATTTTTTGAAACATTATATACCCCTGACACCCTAATCCAACCGACTGGTATGGATGATTATTTACATTCTATCCCCAGTCCGCTTCCACCAGATTTGAATTTTGAGGTTAATTTGACTCTTGATGAAATTTCTAAAGCTCTAAAATCATTAAAATTAGGGAAACACCAGTACCAGATGGCTGCTCAGAGGAATTCTATCTCAATTTTGCTAACATTCTTCATCCTCATTTACATCACCTATTTCAACACTTTATTGATTGAAAGCCATCCTCTGGCACGTTTCAAGAAGCTACCATATGTCTTATTCATAAGGATGTCAAGGATCCTGCTCACTGTTAAAAATCATCGGCCCATTTTGTTGCTGAATGTTGACTATAAGGTTTACGCAAAAAAAATTGCACTCCAGTTGGAATCTTATCTTCCTCATCTCTTCAGGAAAAAGTAATCAGGCTACATTAAAGGTAGGTTTGCTTCTAACACCACCAGATTCTTTCTTAATTACCTTAGTAAATGTCCTCTTCTTCCCTTGCAGCGATAACAATAGATGCAGAGAAGGAATTCAATAGGATAAGTTTGGACTTTATGTTAAAATTATTAGCCTGGTATGGATTTGGGCCCAAGTTTATAGCTCTCATCTCCCTTATAGCAGGCACCCCACATGCATCTGTTCTTGTTAATGGTAACATTTCTCTTATTATCCTCTTCAACGAGGTGTTAGACAAGACTGGTCTCTTTCCCTCTTTAATACTTGTTCTGGCAATTGAACCGTTGCTAGCCGGTATTCATCTTAACTCTTCTATATCCGGTTTTACCCATAGTGATCAGCATCTAAAATTAGCAACTTATTCTTCTTTTTGTTTCCTCTCCAGAAACTTCTTTACCAGCTTTGATTCATGAAATAACCCTCTTTTCTGATATTTCTGGGTATAAGATCAACAAAGATAAAACAAAAATTCTGCCACTCAACAAATATACTTTAAAATAGCCATTTATGATTACTGGGCTTCAATTGCCTACTTCCTCTAAAATTAAATATTTGGGTATTTGATTCACAAATTCGTTCTCAGATTCCATCATCATTAATTATAAGAAGCTCTTTACTAAAGTTGATTCCATCATTTCTTGCTGGAACCCCTTATTTCTCTCTTGGTGGAGTAGGTTAGATTCCATTAGGATGATGATCTCTCCTCTCTTGCTCTATCTCATATGCATGCTACCAGTTCATATTCCGAAGAAATTGTTCAAAACAATAAATTCTATGCTTATCAAATTTCTCTGGAATAGGAAATCAAGAATATCTTTTTCTCTCTTGCAAAAATCTAAGTTAGAAGGCAGAGTTCACGTTCCAGATTTTTATCAATATCATACCGCATTTGGTTTGTGACCAGAATCCTTCTGAATTTTAGAATCACTTTCACTCTTCCCTCCTTTATGGTTGACTGTAGAAACAGCTCTTTTACACCTCTTTACCCCAAAACAAATCTTAATTTTCTCATCTAAATCTCCTCTTCTTACTTCTCCTATTTTTCCTCAAACTATTTCTCTGTATAAATCTATGTTAACTCAGACTATCTTAACCCCTTCCCTCTTTCTTACTATGAAACTGTGGTATAACACTTTTATCAAAATAAATAATAGACCAATACATTGGGTTTCATGGGAAGAGAAGGGTATCATTCAGGTTGGATAATGATTTGAAGACGGTGCTCCTACCTACCTCGTTCCCCACATTTTCAACTGTCCTCAATCTTTTCATACTCATTTTTTACTACGTGCCAATGTCATCCTTGATACTTTTTTCTCTATACAACAAACTCTTACTTCTATCCCCCTCTCCTCTGACTTAACTAAATTTATCAAATATGGTCATCGAGCCCCCTCTATTTATAAATCTCTATCCTTTTTGACTCCTCTCGAACCAAATCCAAAACAGAACTTTTATGGGAAAGACATCTTGCCGTTAATTGGGCTGTATCCAACGGTTATAAGATTTGGTTGTGTCTTTATAAAATATCAAGATCTACCAGTGTTACACAGTGTTTGCTTTTTCCTTATCAGAGATTATATTTTACTCCCACACATTGTGCTAAATTCTCTCTAGACACCTCTTCTAGCTGTTGGTCATGTGAGTCTCCTAATGGTGACCCTATGCATATGTTATTTAGTTGTCCTAATACACTTTTATTTTGGCATAAGGTCTGGCCCTAAATAACAAAGATTTTTCACTTACAACAATCTTTTAATGTACAATACCTTTTTTGGGGTACTCTATCTACTCATTTGATCCCATCTTTTCATAGGAATACATTGCTTGATATTTTATTGCATTAGCATTCCAACAAATTGCATTTATTTGGAAATCCTCTTCAAAGCTATCATATAAGATTTGGTGGGACTATGTTTGTTCACATCATAAGTTAAATACTGCATAATATTGTCAGTGTTTACCTACTCAAAATGTCCATTTACTATGGTTGCCTTTGACTACATTTCTCAATCAAGTTGATCAATGTGTTCCACCTACTAATTCTACAATGTCTGAAAACTTTCGCCCTCTCTTATTATTTATTTTTTACCAATTCTTAATAAATTGTTATTCATGTTTTTTTTAAAACACATTTTATTGAGCATTTCTTACTTCATTCATTTATAGCTCAGCGTATACAATGTAGTCTGCGTAGTATATTAATCTTACAGTATAAGCACAAGGCAATAGCTGTGTCGAAACATATTCCCTCGACATGAGAAACAATGTGTTCACATTATATTACTAAATATACGCTACTAATATAAAGGTTCCATTTGTTACTCGGTTTAACTCTTCATTCACTAGCTCCTTGTTCCCACTAACATGCCTTCTTGTTCTATGAGATACAGCTAATTAACCAACTCCCATTCCTCCCCACTACCTCCCCCTAGGCATGCCTGGGTGTAATAGATTTCAATTAATGTTACCATACCCAGGTTTGCACCATGGTTTTTGGGCTCTTTGTCTCCTGGAAGGCAAGGTGAGAAGAAGTACTGTTGATCACTCTTGGCCTATCTCCTCAATAGTCTTAACCCGTACTCCCTCGTCTTCTTCGTCAGATGGATTTTTTAGTAGCATCACTAATGCTTCCCACGCTCTGACTATTTCCAGAGAACCACTTCCTCATTTGGCTTCTCTCAATCTTACTTCTCCCTCATATGACGTCCAGCTTGTAAATTCCTTTTTCCTTTGGTCCACCCGGGACCCACTGGGATTTCCAGTATCTAGTGATCTCTCTTTTGGCCATCAGGAGTCCCAAGTCTTGGAACTTGCTGGTGACTTTAACTTTGGATGTGTGTGGGAACCAGGGTAAAAACAGTAACCAGGTGTAGCATGTACCTCTTTCTCAGTAATTTCAGACCCACAGCCTGGCTGTTCTCTCTCTAAATTACGACATGTACCCTAGGTGCATTTACCAATTGGTACTGGGCCACCTTGTCAGACCCTGTAACTCAGGGCATAGGTGTACCCAGGGCCTACCAGGGGCTGAAGCATGTATTATGCCACCCCTGGCTGGCCTCCTAAATTTGACACAACTGGCTGCATGACAGCTGGGGCAAAGTCGTGTAACCACCCTTTGCTGTAGATATAGTATACCTATATCTAACCCTAAAAATGGACACACAGATTCCTATCAGTCACTCCTATGGCAGGCCTTGACAATCCTGAAGGCAGAGTGCTTGGAATCGTGTGAGATGGTGCTCTGGCATGAGCTGAGCCTGTCTGCAGCTTGCGGAACCAAGTCCTAATAGCTGTTCCATGATAACGCATACCATATACTCTTAAGTGCATTATAATCCTCACGGTTAAATGCTATCTTTGGTATTGCTTTATCAAAACATGTCGAGTAAGGTGTCATACGAATTGGAATACTAACCCCTCGCCAATTCTGGCGACGGGGTTAGCATTCCACCCTTCTAGAGGGACACGACATGTATGTAACTGTGAGCCCCGGTTAAAGTTAAACGAAGCCTCAGCTCCACAAAATGGATGCTGCCACCACAGACACGAGTCTGACCCCCTGCAGCTGGGAGTCCTTCCAGCGAGGGGAGCCTGGACAAAGGGTTTCCTGTCAAGGGCGGTGCTAGCACCGTCCCAGACAGGGTTTTGTGTATCCTGGGTAGGCAGGGCTTTACAGGAAGGTGACTGCTGAGTGGCACCCCGGTGCTCACTACGCATAGGCCGGTCAGAACCAGTTCCAGGGGCACACCAGCCCCTGGCCGGGGGGAAGTCCAGCATGGGAGAGGGGTGTAACCACCCCCCTCCTAGTCCCACCCATAGGCAGGACCTAGTCACCGGGTCAGCCCCTTTTCTTAGTATAAAGATAGGAGCGGGCCCCCTGTTCAAATTAGATCATCTTTGGAATCAAGACACGACTTTCTGCGAAAGGACATCAAGATTTGTTCTTCAAGATTCTCCCTTGTGACTAAGGAGTAGTCACCCTGCATCCGCAGGCACCATCTTAAGAACACTGCGGTCTGCTGCAAGTCCTTCCTCAGGAATCCGACGACACAGCTCGACGAGACCCGGCTTCCCTGGCACCTCTGACCTCTACTCACCTCTACAGCCAAGCTGAGAACCGTGAGTGCGACGAGACCTCGAGGGACCGACGATCGCCAAGACTGCACGACTTCTTCACAACAAGCCCGCCGAGTGTCCCTCTGGTGAGTGCTTTGGGGTCCGAGAAGCCCCGACCCTGAGCAGCTCCAGCACCGAAGTTCAGCCTCCCAGCATCTCCACGATCTGCGTGGGGCCCTTCTGCTTTTTGCTGCTCACCGCGTTGTTTGGCTACTAGCCCGCTGGCTTGTGGCCTTCTGAATGACGCCCGACGACATCACTGCTGCTGGTCTGGTTGCTCCAGACTGGCCCTTGCTCCCTTCCAAGAGAGGAGCACCCCGGACCCTCCTGGTCCACTCCAGACGCCATTTTGAGTCCACCGCGTGGGCTTGAATTAGCCAAGGCTTTGTTGCCCAATCCTGGGTCCAGCGACGCCGACAGCTTCATCCATCGTGGGACAGCTCGCTCCTCCATCCTGGTCGCCGACAACGCCTCCTGGTCCGTGAGATCTGCAGAGCACAGCGTCGCCCACTCACCTAGTCGAGGTGACTACCATCCGGTGCCCTCCTGGTGCCACCTGACTACTGGCTAGAAGTCACGAACTTGGTCTCCTCTGCTTTCAGGTGTCATCTCTCTTCAAGATCCAGGCTTGGATCACTTCGAACTCTCTTCACTGGTCGCCTGCCAGCATCTTTCTTCCAGGCTCCTGGTCCGTCTACGAGGATTCCCGACGTCTTTTGAGACATATGCAGCTGCAGCCCCTGGGCTAGGTAACTTCGGCATTTCGGTGCCCCAGCATAGCCTCACTATCCAAGGGTCAGAATCCACTTTCGTTTTCCTCCTACCAGGTCGGGTTCGCCCGAGAACACTAACTTTGTCTTTACTAGCTACCATAGACTTTGTCCCGCATCACGCGTGAGAGTGCACACTCTGCACCCGAGTCCCCTGGGTTTCCTAGAAGTAATCTAACGATTCTATAGTCAAGTCCTAGCGATTCCAAAGCCTATTAGTACTGTACTTACCTGCTAGTATTTTCGCATTCCACTTTCAGAGTACAGGGCTGTTGTGATTTTAATAAATACACTGTTTATTTTCATAACACTTGTGTGGTGTCCTTTCACTTGGTGTTCAAGGGGTATATGTGTGGTATAACAGCTGGCTTAACACGCCCTCTCGAGTCTTTAGCCTTAGACTGCTCGTATCCACGCTACTAGGATAGCTGGTCTATAAGGTTGACTTACAACCAATCATCAATAAGGGTTGCTGGACTGATACATAGTGTTCACTAGAATAGTGAGCACTGCATATCAGGCCACCTTCTCACATTGGTGAGCAGCGGTTGGGATTTGAGCTTGCTGTTGTTTTACCACACGTATCCTAAGAATATCTTGTTGAAAGATCACATAAGTACTTCAGGTACATATAACTTAGCTTAGAATACTCTGAGTTCTACTGAACCAGCTGTTGCAGCTCCTCAAGGCTTAGCACACCTTGGCTGCAACTCTTAGCAAGGGATCAGTAGGCAAACACATAGTGTAGGTAGGTGCATCACTTACACCACACTAGAAGCATGTCTAACCTCGGAGAGTCTACTGAGACCCCTCTGGTGGTTGAGGACCCTCCACAGGCCTCTTCTAGATATGCAGCCCTTAGCTTCCAGGAGATGAGACAAGTGTGTACCTCCAGGAAGCTAAAACAGGGGTCTAACCCCACAATCCCATTTCTGATTGGTCTCTTAGAGACTTATGATGCCAGAAAGGCTGAGAAACTTCTTAGCTCTTCTCATCCAGAAGGGGACATGCCTGCCCTAGAAGGAACCAGGGGTGACCCAGATCTCATCCATCTCTCAGGTGAGGAGGATGATGATCAGGAGACATCTGGGGATGAGGCAGACAAAGGTCCAGAAGTAGTTAGTCAGCTAACTAGGGACAACTTAAGCAGGCATGAGAATGGTACTAGGAGATCCCTGGGACCCCTCTCAGGCCAGCTTAACATTGGGAATGGACGAGTTAGGTCTCTATCAAGAGGCTCTAACAGATCCATTTGAACCAATGGCTCTCAGGCCTCTGCTCTGAGGAGGATGACCTCCCCTCAGAGGAGAATCTATGAAGCCAAGGAAAGGGAAGTCAATCTGAGGATTGAAAGGGAAGAACTTGCCCTGGCAAAAGAAAGACTTGCCTTTGCTAGAGAGCAGGAATTGAGTGGGCCAAAACCCACTGGTGGCAGCATTGTACCTAGCAATAGGGAAAGGAGTTTTGATACAAAACACCTGAATAAGATAGTGCCCCCCTTTAAACAAGGGGATGACATCCACAAATGGATTACTGCTTTGGAGAGGGCCTGCACTGTGCAGGGTGTTCCCCAGAGTCAGTGGGCAGCTATCTTGTGGCGCTCCTTTGAAGGTAAAGGTAGAGATAAGCTCCTCACTACTAGAGTGGAGGATGCTAACAATTACCAAGTCCTGAAGAATACACTGATTGATGGGTTTGGCCTAACCACTGAGCAGTACAGGTTGCTGTTCAGGGATACTCAGAAAACTCAGTCTCAGGATTGGTCTGATTTTGTAGATTGTGCCACTAAGGCTTTGGAGGGCTGGTTGCTGGGCAGTAAGGTTACTGATTATACAGGATTGTACAATTTGATCATGAGAGAACAAATTCTAAACAATTGTCAGAACCAGTTGTTGCATCAGCATCTTGTTGACTCAGATCTGACCTCTCCCCAAGAATTGGGAAAGAAGGCAGACAGATGGGTCAGAACAAGAGTTAAACAGAACCAGGGCCAGAATCAAGGTGGTCAGAAGAAAGCAGACCAGAAGGGTAAAGATTCTAAGGGTGAAACTGACCAGAAGTCTTCAACAGGTCCCCAACAACCCAAAGAGGGTGGGGGTCAGGCTCCCCAGAAAAAGAAGAATCAAGAAGGCCAATCTAAAAGGTGGTGCCAATACTGCAAAAGTAAAACTCACTGGTTTAGTGAGTGCACCAAGAAAGGAGGAGGGCAGACTCCTGCCACTGCAGCCCCTAAGGCACCTGTGCCCCCTAGTACAGTCAGCAGTGGTAGTGCACCTCCCAAGGGTTTAGTTGGGTTAACCTTGGGTTCTGAGGGGTATGACAACTTAGTTGGCACACTCACTCAGGCTGTCCTTGTCTGTACAGGGGATGTGGATGTATCCCCTGATATAAGTCCCAATACTTTGGGAAAATACAGGCAGACACCTTTGATAAATGGAAAAATGGCTCAGGCCTATAGGGACACTTGTGCCAGTGTCACAATGGTGACCCCTAACTTTGTGGACCCTGGACAGATCATGCCAGGTACAGATTTCCTGGTGACCAATGCAAGCAATGTCACTACCAGTCATAGTATGGCAATTGTTGCTTTCTCCTGGGGAGGGGTAAATGGCCAAAAGAAGGTTGTAGTTAGTTCAGACCTCCCAGTGGATTGTTTGTTGGGCAATGATTTGGAGTCATCACAATGGTCAGAAGTGGAGCAGAGGACTCACATGGAGATGTTAGGCTTGCCAGCACATGTGCTTGCTGTGACTAGGTCACAGGCCAGAAGATGCCCCACTGAACAGGTGCTGGATCCTGGAACAATGGACCAAACACCTTCCAAGAAGAAGAGCAGTAGGGTTAAGGCATTGCCTTCCCCCTTGCCCCAGGTTGTGGATCAAGTCTCAGAGGAGGCTGACCTACAGGAATTGAGGGAAACTGAGCCTAAAGAGTTCGAACTTGATCAAGTTGAATTTCTGGGTTCAGGGGGCCCCTCAAGGGAGGACCTGGGGAAGGACCAGTTAGACTGCCCTTCCCTTGAACCCCTCAGACAGCAGGCTGCTGCTGAGGCTGCTGGGAACGCCACAGGTACCCACAAGGTATACTGGGAAGATGGACTCCTGTACACTGAGGCAAGAGACCCCAAGCCTGGCATGGCCAGGAGGCTGGTTATCCCCTTGTCTCAGAGAGGTTTCCTCCTTACCTTGGCCCATGAGATTCCCTTAGCAGGTCACTTAGGCCAGACAAAGACTTGGGACAGGCTTGTCTCACACTTTCACTGGCCTCACATGAATGAGGATACCAAGGAGTTTTGTCGCTCCTGTGTCACTTGCCAAGCCAGTGGTAAGTCAGGTGGCACAACAAAGGCCCCCCTTATACCAATGCCTGTGGTGGGGGTGCCCTTTGAAAGAGTGGGGATTGACATTGTTGGTCCAATGGAACCCCAGACAGCATCAGGGCACAAGTTTATACTGGTGGTAGTGGATCATGCCACCAGGTATCCTGAAGCTATTCCACTTAGGACCACTACAGCACCTGTAGTGGCAAGGGCCCTAGTTGGAGTGTTCTCCAGAGTGGGCTTCCCTAAGGAGGTTGTCTCTGACAGAGGTGCAAACTTCATGTCAAGCTACTTAACTGCTATGTGGAAGGAATGTGGTGTCAACTACAAGTTCACCACACCCTATCACCCACAATGCAATGGGCTTGTTGAAAGGTTCAACAGGACCCTAAAAGGGATGATTCATGGACTACCTGAAAAGCTCAGGCGAAGATGGGATGTCCTGATTCCCTGCCTTCTGTTTGCTTACAGAGAGGTCCCACAGAAGGGGGTTGGCTACAGCCCTTTTGAACTTTTGTATGGGCATCCTGTAAGAGGACCCCTGTGCTTGGTGAAGGAAGGATGGGAGAGACCTCTCAAAAAGCCTGCAACCAGCATAGTGGACTATGTACTTGGTCTCCGCTCCAGGATGGCTGAGTATATGGAGAAGGCATCTGAAAACCTTAAGGCCAGTCAAGAACTACAAAAAGCTTGGCATGACCAAAAGGCTGTCCTGACTGTTTATCAGCCTGGACAGAAGGTGTGGGTGTTGGAGCCAGTGGCCCCAGCAGCACTCAAAGACAAATGGTCTGGGCCCCACACAATTCTTGAGCAAAAGGGAGAGGTCACCTACCTGGTGGACCTTGGAACTCCCAGGAGCCCCCACAGGGTACTCCATGTCAACAGGCTCAAAGCATATGTCGACAGGAAGGACATGAGCTTGCTCATGGCCATAGATGAGGGACAGGAGGAAGAGAGTGACCCTCTCCCAGACCTGCTCACTCAGAATCCTGATGATGGGTCAGTAGATGGTGTTGTCTTTTGTGGCAGCCTCTCTGAGCATCAACAGAAAGACTGTAAACAGGTTCTTCAGTCTTTCAGACATATGTTCTCTCTGACACCCAGTCAGACCAATTGGTGTACCCATGAGGTTGACACTGGTGACAGCCTGCCAGTCAAGAGTAAAATCTACAGGCAGCCTGATCATGTTAGAGACTGCATCAAAACTGAAGTGCAGAAAATGTTGGAGTTGGGAGTCATTGAACCCTCAGATAGCCCTTGGGCTAGTCCAGTAGTTCTAGTGCCAAAACCTCACACCCAGGGTGGTAAGAAAGAGATGAGGTTCTGCGTAGACTACAGGGGTCTCAATGCAGTCACTAAGACTGATGCCCACCCAATACCAAGGGCAGATGAGCTTATAGATAGATTGGCTTCTGCCAACTACTTAAGCACATTTGACCTGACAGCTGGGTATTGGAAAATCAGGTTAGCTGAGGATGCCAAGCCCAAGACAGCATTTTCAACCTCTGGTGGGCATTATCAATTTGTGGTAATGCCCTTTGGTCTGAAAAATGCACCTGCCACCTTCCAAAGGTTGGTGAATCATGTTCTCACTGGGCTGGATGACTTCTGTGCAGTATATCTTGATGATATTGCTGTCTTTAGCTCCACCTGGGAGGATCACCTGGTCCACCTGAGGAAAGTGTTAGAGGCTCTGCAAGCAGCAGGCCTCACTATCAAGGCCACCAAGTGCCAGATAGGGCAGACACAGGTTGTATACCTGGGCCACCTTGTAGGTGGAGGCCAGGTTCAGCCACTGGAGAGCAAAACACAGTCAATCAGGGACTGGGCTCCTCCAACCACCCAGACTCAGGTTCGAGCTTTCTTGGGCCTGACTGGTTACTACAGGAAGTTTGTCAGGAACTATGGATCAATTGTGACTCCATTAAATGAACTGACGAGTAAGAAAATGCCAAAAAAGGTTCAGTGGACAGCAGGCTGTCAAAAAGCATTCGATGACCTAAAGCAGGCCATGTGCACAGCACCTATCCTCAAGAGTCCAGACTACTCCAAACCATTCATTGTCCAAACAGATGCTTCTGAGTTGGGTGTGGGAGCTGTTCTATCTCAACTGAATTTTGATGGTCAAGACCAGCCCATTGCTTTTATAAGCAGAAGGCTGACCCCCAGAGAGAAGAATTGGTCAGCTATTGAGAGGGAGGCCTTTGCTGTGGTTTGGGCCCTGAAGAAGCTGAGGCCATACTTGTTTGGCACTCACTTCAAGATTCAGACCGACCATAAGCCCCTCTTGTGGCTAAATCAGATGAAGGGTGAAAACCCCAAACTACTTAGGTGGTCCATTTCCCTACAGGGGATGGACTTTACAGTGGAACATAGGCCTGGTACTGATCATGGCAATGCCGATGGGCTCTCCAGATATTTCCACTTAGAACAAGAAGACTCACCTGGTCAAGGTTAGCTTATTGTCCCAAAGTTTGGGGGGGGGGGGTCATGTAGGAGAGTAGGGTCTGCAATCCTATGATCACCTAGATTTTTTGCTTTTGTTTCACTGGTTTACGACTTTCTCTGGCTGTGGGCCTGCCAATCAGACCCACAGCCTGGCTGTTCTCTCTCTAAATTACGACATGTACCCTAGGTGCATTTACCAATTGGTACTGGGCCACCTTGTCAGACCCTGTAACTCAGGGCATAGGTGTACCCAGGGCCTACCAGGGGCTGAAGCATGTATTATGCCACCCCTGGCTGGCCTCCTAAATTTGACACAACTGGCTGCATGACAGCTGGGGCAAAGTTGTGTAACCACCCTTTGCTGTAGATATAGTATACCTATATCTAACCCTAAAAATGGACACACAGATTCCTATCAGTCACTCCTATGGCAGGCCTTGACAATCCTGAAGGCAGAGTGCTTGGAATCGTGTGAGATGGTGCTCTGGCATGAGCTGAGCCTGTCTGCAGCTTGCGGAACCAAGTCCTAATAGCTGTTCCATGATAACGCATACCATATACTCTTAAGTGCATTATAATCCTCGCGGTTAAATGCTATCTTTGGTATTGCTTTATCAAAACATGTCGAGTAAGGTGTCATACGAATTGGAATACTAACCCCTCGCCAATTCTGGCGACGGGGTTAGCATTCCACCCTTCTAGAGGGACACGACATGTATGTAACTGTGAACTCCGGTTAAAGTTAAACGAAGCCTCAGCTCCACAAAATGGATGCTGCCACCACAGACACGAGTCTGACCCCCTGCAGCTTGGAGTCCTTCCAGCGAGGGGAGCCTGGACAAAGGGTTTCCTGTCAAGGGCGGTGCTAGCACCGTCCCAGACAGGGTTTTGTGTATCCTGGGTAGGCAGGGCTTTACAGGAAGGTGACTGCTGAGTGGCACCCCGGTGCTCACTACGCATAGGCCGGTCAGAACCAGTTCCAGGGGCACACCAGCCCCTGGCCTGGGGGAAGTCCGGCATGGGAGAGGGGTGTAACCACCCCCCTCCTAGTCCCACCCATAGACAGGACCTAGTCACCGGGTCAGCCCCTTTTCTTAGTATAAAGATAGGAGCGGGCCCCCTGTTCAAATTAGATCATCTTTGGAATCAAGACACGACTTTCTGCGAAAGGACATCAAGATTTCTTCTTCAAGATTCTCCCTTGTGACTAAGGAGTAGTCACCCTGCATCCGCAGGCACCGTCTTAAGAACACTGCGGTCTGCTGCAAGTCCTTCCTCAGGAATCCGACGACACAGCTCGACGAGACCCGGCTTCCCTGGCACCTCTGACCTCTACTCACCTCTACAGCCAAGCTGAGAACCGTGAGTGCGACGAGACCTCGAGGGACCGACGATCGCCAAGACTGCACGACTTCTTCACAACAAGCCCGCCGAGTGTCCCTCTGGTGAGTGATTTGGGGTCCGAGAAGCCCCGACCCTGAGCAGCTCCAGCACCGAAGTTCAACCTCCCAGCATCTCCACGATCTGCGTGGGGCCCTTCTGCTTTTTGCTGCTCACCGCGTTGTTTGGCTACTAGCCCGCTGGCTTGTGGCCTTCTGAACGACGCCCGACGACATCACTGCTGCTGGTCTGGTTGCTCCAGACTGGCCCTTGCTCCCTTCCAAGAGAGGAGCACCCCGGACCCTCCTGGTCCACTCCAGACGCCATTTTGAGTCCACCGCGTGGGCTTGAATTAGCCAAGGCTTTGTTGCCCAATCCTGGGTCCAGCGACGCCGACAGCTTCATCCATCGTGGGACAGCTCGCTCCTCCATCCTGGTCGCCGACAACGCCTCCTGGTCCTTGAGATCTGCAGAGCACAGCGTCGCCCACTCACCTAGTCGAGGTGACTACCATCCGGTGCCCTCCTGGTGCCACCTGACTACTGGCTAGTAGTCACGAACTTGGTCCCCTCTGCTTTCAGGTGTCATCTCTCTTCAAGATCCAGGCTTGGATCACTTCGAACTCTCTTCACTGGTCGCCTGCCAGCATCTTTCTTCCAGGCTCCTGGTCCGTCTACGAGGATTCCCGATGTCTTTTGAGACATATGCAGCTGCAGCCCCTGGGCTAGGTAACTTCGGCATTTCGGTGCCCCAGCATAGCCTCACTATCCAAGGGTCAGAATCCACTTTCGTTTTCCTCCTACCAGGTCGGGTTCGCCCGAGAACACTAACTTTGTCTTTACTAGCTACCATAGACTTTGTCCCGCATCACGCGTGAGAGTGCACACTCTGCACCCGAGTCCCCTGGGTCTCCTAGAAGTAATCTAACGATTCTATAGTCAAGTCCTAGCGATTCCAAAGCCTATTAGTACTGTACTTACCTGCTAGTAATTTCGCATTCCACTTTCACAGTACAGGGCTGTTGTGATTTTAATAAATACACTGTTTATTTTCATAACACTTGTGTGGTGTCCTTTCACTTGGTGTTCAAGGGGTATATGTGTGGTATAACAGCTGGCTTAACACGCCCTCTCGAGTCTTTAGCCTTAGACTGCTCGTATCCACGCTACTAGGATAGCTGGTCTATAAGGTTGACTTACAACCAATCATCAATAACGGTTGCTGGACTGATACATAGTGTTCACTAGAATAGTGAGCACTGCATATCAGGCCACCTTTTCACACCAGTATCTAGTGATCTCTCTTTTGGCCATCAGGAGTCCCAAGTCTTGGAACTTGCTGGTGACTTTAACTTTGGATGTGTGTGGGAACCAGGGTAAAAAAACAGTAACCAGATGTAGCTTGTACCTCTTTCTCAGTAATTTCCGCTATTGGGTCTGTCACCTCCCTCCAGTAGGTACTTATCCTTGGGCAATCCCAGAACATATGCAGGTTTGTTGCATCTACATCCGCACATATTGGGCATTGGGCTGTTCGTACCCCCAAAGTATTTGTTGATGTATGCTGGAGTGAGGTAGGCTCTATGTAACACATAAAAATGTATTAATTGGAAACTGGCGTTCCGTGTGATTTTTGTTGTTCTCTCTACTAATATGTCCAACATATGCTCCTCAATAGCTGTTCCTAGATCCCCTTCCCAGCTTTCTCTTAGTCGGGTGAAAGCAGGCAATGTTTCATTTCTGAGGCGTCGGTAGAGATAGGTTACCACTTTGAAGGTCCCAGAGGCTGACACCACATATTGGCACCCTCTTGATGTCAGAGGTTCCGAAAGTCCCTTTCCTCAGTGTTTTCGTATTGCTTTCGCGAGGGCAGTCTAGAGTAGAAAAATGGCTTTTATTAAGGTTAACTTGTTAATACTTTTTTCTATCCTTAGGCAATCAGACATAATTTCCTATTATTGTTAATGACTGTAAATATCCTTTTACTGTATAAATGATGCCTCTCCTATATGACTTTCTTCCCCCCTCCCATTTTAAATTAAAAAAATCAAAAGACTTAAGTGATTTATTATGGCCTCTCATATTGTGATAAACACTCTTTTGTTTAAATACTTTGTTGTATTTTGAGTTTATGAATAGTCTTTTCAACATCAAAAGGGAACGGTATGCTGACAATTCTTCAGAAGGTTTTTCCAGTTTGAGTAATGTGACTACTAGTCCTTCCCGAGTTGTGGTGGGGAGTGTCCTGCATTCAAATGCCTTGTCAAAAGCAAGGTCAGCCTGGATGCTAATTGGTCTGCAGAAGTTACATACAATTCCAGTTGAAGACCATCAGCCCCAGGATCTTCCCTATGGCTAATAAGGAAAATGTTTCCTTTGCTTCATGCGCGGAAATAGGTCGTCCTAGTTCTGTTGTATATTGGGGCGTTAGCCTTGGGGTAATGCCTGGAATACAGTTGTCTATGCTATAAACAAGGTCCTTTCCATTAAGGGTCTTGTTCTGTTTACATTAATTGGGGACTGCTTTATTAATCATCCTTTGTGGCTGCTGCATTATCCCGGCAAAGTTTGTAACCTTAGAGGAAAACCCTTTCGTTCTGGATTAGCCATCTAGGTCAAGAGTCTCCCTGTCTTGTCACCCTCTGCGTGGTGGCCGGTTAAATATGGTGCGTGGCCTCAGCAGGTGCGACCAGACAAGCTTGTTCCTCCTTGGCCATTTTCAATGTTGCATAGATAGTGTCATCCTCCACTGCTCTGTTTTCGTAGTCCTGACTCAACGAAATAGGAGGTTTCCAGCATCTCCCGTTGGAGTTTCCACGTCAGGATAGGATAGGAGCTCTGCTGCTGCTATAAGATGCATGTAGCACTAACGGTTTATGGTCTGATATCCTTCAACCCAAGTACTCAGCCTTGCTCACTGCTAATAAAACATTAGAATGCCCAATAAAACAATCCAAGTGGACATGTACGTATGCCGAATAGTAAGAGTACTCTCTGAGGGTTGGATGTGCATGATGCCATATATCCTGGCGGGACCAATGCTGTAACCCAGGCCCGGTTCTAGAGGGTGGGCCGGGTGGGCCAGGCCCACCCAAACATGAGCCTGGCCCACCCAAACAAGTGCCTGGGCCCTCACAGTGATTCTGCCAACAATACACAACGATAATGTCCTGATAACTCTGGTGATTTATGATCCTGCTGGAGAGCAATCATTTTTCTGTTGGTAGTTTTCAAATGCAGATAAACAGAATTGTATGTGGATAGCTCAATGGGAAACGGCCTTTGTCACAGAGACTCTATACGTTCCTCACCCTGCTTCCGACCTCCTGACAATCAACACGAAGAGGCCATTTACGTTGTAAATGGGGTTCGAAGTGGTGAGATTTGTATATCAAAAGAAAGTCGAGGCTTAGGTGAAACCATACAATGCAGTGGACTTACTGGGATACAAAGCGAGGCAGTTTAGCTCATCGTGTCAATGCACCTGCTGCTGCTTTGTGCAACATTCAGCTTAGACGGACATTCTTACTGGGCCAGCTTTGCCTTTCATACCTCTGAGTTTGAAATGGGCACTGTGAATTCGTCGTTATGTGTACCCACAGATGACCTAGTCCTGTATGGTCGTCCCCTGAGAATGAGTTACAATGTGAAACAATACCGTGGCGCTTGCCTAAATCCTTCTAGGCAGCACTCCCGATTCAAACTAACATCCTTCAAAAGGGACATTTCAATTTAAAATAAACGTAAGATTTACTGCACCCCTGTCCCCTACAGGTACAAACATACAAAAATATACATAAAAACAAATAACTTTTGACTTTTTACAAAGTCATGCAATTGATAACACATTTTAAAAACATTGATTTGTATTTTTTTGCACAGGCACTTTCAGTCCAGAAGTCTATCTACTCGGTGCAGCACCTATCACTTTACACCCAACAATCCCTTCACAACCAATGGCAGGTCGGAACACTGATGTGGACATGCGGGGAAGACATAGGGGCAGTCATGTTCATTCAGTGCATGGCCTAGGTGCTTGAAGCCTGTGAACGGGTGGCAGACAGGCTCTGTCTGAAGGGCAGCCAGAGTGTTCATACTGCAGAAATGCTTATTTTCTTTTATATGGTACGCATGTAGTCCGAGTTGAAGTCAGAGCCCTTTAATAAAAGGCACACTAGACACTGTATATTATGTACATTCAGAGCCGAAACAACTAAATCATGATGCTTCATCAGAAGTAGTAAGTGCTATATAAATAAATTGCTGTTCACACATGTCCTCATTACAGAAGTGCTCTCTCAATGAACGAAGGTTGTGAGTGAAGAATTTAAAGACCCGCAGGAACGAGGGAGCGTCATGGCCAGAAGAGGCGCAAGGTTTAAAACAAGCATTTGCAATGCAATAGGTCTTACATTTGTTAGAGTTTGAGCTATTGGCATTGTAAATGACAGTGCCTTTTATTTAGGTGTTGGTTTTTAAAACATAAATAAAAGTCATTGTCATTTACAATGCCAATAGCTTAAACTCTTGCAAATGTGAGACCTATTACATTGCAAATGCGTGTTTTTTTAATTAGCAGTAATGTCATTATGGCAACTGTGGAACATACAAGTGTGTGCTAATTATATTGACTGCTATATTCAATGTTTCAAGTTTGGAGGTGATTTTATTAATGTTTTGACTGGGAATAATGAAAGTGTAACCAGATGGTGGCTGGTATGGGGCTGTGGACCCAGGTCAACTGTGAGATAATATGCACTGGAAAGGGGTGGTTGAAAAGTGGATAATCAAGCCTGTAAGGGAATGTGCTGCAGAGTTAGGGGTCAGTTGGAGGGTTTCACCCTGAAGGCTCACACAGAGGGAGCCCGAGTATTGTCACATGCCTGATACACCCACCTCAGAAACCTCCTCTTCCCATCAAAGGGACAGGCCATTACATGGAAAAAACACTTTTTGAGAGTGATAACAGTTAGAAAGAGATTTGTAAAAGAGTGCATTTTACTTGGCTTAGTAAGACTAAGAAGAGATAAAGGACGGCCCAGAAGCAGGCCTGGCTAGACATATAAGAGACAAATCGGGCCCGCATTGGCCCACCCGAATGCACCCTTGGCCCACCCAAATAAAAATTCCTGGAGCCGGGCCTGCTGTAACCTCTCTATGGGCCTTAGTTGTAGCATACGCTGGAGTTTTCCGGAGTGGAGGATGAGATCTACATAATTGGATGTTTAATTGAAGTCTCCAACTATGTTAATTGGGCAGGCCAGCCAGCTCGCTAGTAAAAGCAATAAGGAGGAGTAAAAAACATAGCAAACACAAGGAGATGATGGACGGAGCGCCATCATCTCCTTGTATTTGCTTTGATCGGGCTGGACTGTTCCCATGAGGCACAGGGTCAGACTGATTTGCATATAGCTGTGTCTGAACTGGGGTGGCGAAGTGAGCTAAAAAACGATGATGGATTCAACCAGGTTCTGTGACTGGGGGTGAGTGCCTGAAAAGTTTCAGCGCTCAGTCCATCATCTCCTTGTGTTTGCTTTGTTCAGAGTAAAAAATATGACCGGCCTTTGTACGGGAGTAAATATTACTGAACATCACCACCCTATCATCTAGCTTGCCTTCACAAAAAAGTATCTGCCATTGTCATTTACCACTTAGTGTCAGATAACCCATATGAGTGTCCCTCTAGCATTCGATGATTACCCGGTGTATGTCACTTGTCCTCTCCACTTAGTATGAGGCTTAAGTTCCTCCTTTTGTGTCAGGCGGGTTTCATGGAGCATTTGGACATGCACCCCTCTGCATCATAGATATGAATAAACTTTGTATACTTTAGCAGTAGTAGACACCCCCGAATATTCCAATTTAGAAATCTATCGGTGTTCAACCCCCACTTAGCAGATAAATAAAGGAAGCGTATGGCTATATGGGAAGCCTCTTCTTAGGTTGTAAGGTCTGTAATAATTCTGAGGAACTCCACCCTTTGATAAGTCAACCCGCATCTCCCTGAAGGCAGAGAGCCCAACTTCCCTCACCCAAAGCAATATCAAAGAGAACTGAATTTGAACACGAAAAACTGTTTACATCTGACGCACAAATACCTCTGTAGACGGTTGGTGGGCTGTAGTTCAAAAGATGGGGAGTTATGTGGCAGGTCCTGAGAGTCCACGAGCGGAGCCAAAGGTGAGTGAGGTACTCTGGTGGCAAGGCTCCACAGTTGCCATATTTGAGGGGAACAAATAGCACTCCCAGTGCTTCCCCAGGCCCATCCATTATCAGTTGGAGCATCTGGAGGGGTGAAAGAGTTATATCTCAGTGATAATTAGCCGAGTCATCTTGATAAAAGAGATAACAGCATCTGAGTTCCGCCACCCTTATAGGAGTTGTGGTAAATCAAGCATAGAATAGTCCGGCATAAGGACTAAAACTGTCTCAGCTCCCTTAGTCAACCACTTTATCCGCAAAAGACACAAAGAATGACTTTAAATGAAGAATCCTGAGCGTGATCAAGCCCAATGCAAGAGGTGGCGATTTGGAGGCAAGTTTAATGCAACAAGAAGCATACTTAATTTTGAAATATATTACTGTGCTTTGGGGCCTCAACAAAATGTCTGAGCTAAACCGACTGTAAATGAAGTTGATTTCTATTCATCAAGGCATAGATGCTGCAATCATTTGCAATTTGTCTAGCAAACGCCTGGTCTGTCCAGTTCACCAACTTAGCGACTACAAATACCAGCATGCAATGGGGGGCCCATGCTGTGCTCCTTTACAATGCCTTGAATAAATACTTAATTCGACAAGCAACTAGTTCGGCCTGTACTCTGGTGAGACGTGAGAGCCAGGATTGCTGCCACGAGCTCTCAGAACTAACTGCAAATAAGTAAGCTCCCCTTTAAATGCGTAAATCTTTGCATTCTCATGAAGGTTTTTCTTTTTCTTAAGGGATGTGTTTGTAATTCAAAGGCAACTGGCTGTAACATTCAGATGTTAGATGTAGCGCTGTGTTTCCACTCGCCATTTGCAACATTGTTGCATGTAAGAGTTAACAGGCCCTGTGAAGCCCCAGGTCCTTAATCAGAGGTATTTCAGGCAAAGGCAGCCACAATGTTTCACCTTTAGTGGTCCTACTGGAATGGCAGGATTTCAATTAAAAACTCTACTTAAAAAGTCAGAGTGAAAATATGTATTCCTGTTAATTAAGCTACAGGACGCATTCAATTTCTGGCATATGACATTTAAAATTCACTTGAGACAAATGACTGTGCCCGACGTTTCAGGCAACATTGAAATTCTATGTTTTTAGCAAACATCACTGTCAACAAGTGTGAAAAATATCAGTGGAATACAGAAATCGTTTTGTTCAGGTAAAACATTTGTCTAGCAAGATTTTTAGCTAAAACACTTCCATTTCTACCGATGCTCCGTAGCAGTCAAATGAATCTTGAAGCTATGCACCTGAAGGACAATTGAAATCATTTCACAACAGCACGCAAGTACTTGCTCGAGTGATGTTGTGGGGCTCAAGGAGTTTTTAATTAAAAGGAGTGAGAAGGTCATCATCTAATATATCGTATATATTGCTATCACAGATCCCAGCCAGTCAGGGTCCTGAGGAAAGCCTTAAACCCGCAACAGGTTCGAAACATGTTGAAGGATACCTTTGGGGAGTGCCTTTGAATGATACCATCTGGCCAGTGGGCAATCTCAATAAACTTCCACTGATCCCACTATAAACAATCAGCTTTGGACCCCCAATGGACATTAGTAAATAGAGGTTCACAGTATAGAGAATGACAGTGATGGTTACCTCTGTTCAATCTCAAAATGGATTGACAGGCATTCTTTAATGCCCTAATGTGTTCCTTTACTGCACATTCACGTTGGGTGTTTCATATATATTGATTTTTTTTTATTTTTGTAACAGTTCAGTTCCAAGCAGCCTTGTCTAGTGCCGTGGGGAAAATTATGTATTGGGTAAATTATGTATTTGGAAAATGTTTAAACGGTCCCTTTTCATGACATGTTGAAAATCCAGCATAAGTGTTGAAATGTTAATGAAAGATATGTGATTAAATTCACGGGCCAAGATAAATCAATTTTCTTGTCCTTGATTAAAAAAAGAAGTGGGTAAAAAAATTACAGCTAGATCCTGTTTGTGTTCAGGACGTTTGGTTGAACAGCAGACTTTTTGCAGTCGGAATCAGTTTCATTATGGAAATGATGTGCATCAGAGGTGCCAATAAAGTAGGTTTTATACATAAGCATGACGTTTGCTGCAGTAGCAATGGTGTCCAGTTGGTTGCGTTGGTCCTGTGACAGTGAGGAAATCCTAGCTTTACCTGTCTTCCTACGATGAATGCTGCATGGACATTTTGCCAAGTGGTGTTGTGACTGGTGTGTCGTGGCCGGGCTACCAGCTGTAGTAATCATCTCATCCTGTTTAGCCTGTTCTCAGGCATTTGTAGGTTTGTTGTTGATCCATGATCTGTAGCCAAGCAGGAAAGAGGAGCGCATATCTCAGGCCTAGCTTCAATGGCTTTCTTTTAACTTCAGTAAAGTCAGGTCTGCGAGTGTGTAATCCAAGAATATCAGCACTTTGTCAGAGCCAACTTCAAATTGACTCTTAGGAGGCCTGTTGAATGAGCACTTCTCTGTCTGTAAGGTCAAGTATTGTTGCTACTTTTGGTCAGGGGGTTGTCTTCAGCATGGGAGGTCTAGCAGGTACATGGTGGGTCCTTTCCTCCGTAAATCACAACTAGAAATCCTGTGAGGCTACCATCTTGGCTAATCAGTAATGTGTGGGGCAGTCCCATTCCATTCCCTCAGACATTCTTACTATGCAGATATTATTTCAGCAAGTCTTACCATCCTTGCCTTCTGCTTGGCCTTCCAAATCTTACCGGAGAGGGGAGTTCTTGCTTTTGTTTCTGCAGTGTTGACTTCTGAGGTTGCAGTTCCTGAAATCTGAAAGTTTATACTATTCCACCCTGAGGAGGCCCAGTTCTATTGCCACTCAATCACCCTTTATTTCTTACGAGGATTTAGTGTCAACAATGGCCACTGGGATAGTCTCTAGAGTTGTCGTAGTCGAGCTCTGCGTTTCTGACACTGCTGAGGATCAGGTTGGTTGTGGGTAAGAGTAGTTCTGAGAGGTAGAGCTTTTGAAGCTGGATGGAACCCATGATTGGGTAGGCGCTTTTGAGCGCCCCATCTTGAGGAGAGATATCAAACTGCCTTGCCCAGGTAACTGTTGATAAAGAGGGGTCAGCCGGTGTATGCATGGGGGCATAAGCAGCTGGTCTTCAAGGCCAGGACCACAAGAGCGAGGTAGGTTGGCTTACCACCGCCTCTCTGCTTTTGTGGCACTATTCCACTAGTGTTCTCTCCACACCCTTCCGAAGAGTTTGCCTTTTCACTGCCAGTCAATGCTCTCTTCTCAATGCCCAGCCGCCATTTTATGCGTAGGGCCTTGGTGCACAGTAACCCGGGGGCACAATTCTGGGTTCCTTGCTGAGGAGGAGGGACCAATCACTCTCCTAGTGTGCCATTATTCTTGGAGTCTACTCCCTCAAGGTCCCCTCTAGGCACCATGCTGTTGTTGTTTCCTCTGTCACAGTGCGGGGTCATCTCCATCCCTGTATCTGAGGCACACCAGGAGCAAGTCCGGATCATCAAGTGGTTTGCAGAAGCTGAGCCAACTTTGGAGCACGTTACAGAGCAACCACCATGTCTCACAGCCAAGCCATGACCCACTGAGACAGTTTTTAAAATGCTAAGGAAATTGATTAAAATGAATTGCAACTGTTTTCCAAATAGTGAGCCAAGAGCTCTTAGGGGTTTAATACTGTAAGTTATTATCACAAGATATGGCATAGAAAGAATCCGCCACATTTTTAACTCAACTTTGTAGGATCGCTTTAGTTGTTCTGAAACAAAATACCACTTGTTCCATTAATCTGTGTGGGAGGTTTTTGTTAGCAGTTTTAAAAGTTGTATCCTTAATTTTCTGAGACCATGAATTGTAGTTTAATTGAAAACATGAAATATTATTCAGCTACAAAGACAGATTTTTGAATGATTACTTTCTAAGCAAGAGAAAATATTTTGATACACGGCATACACATGATGCCATATATGTATAGCAACCGACTGGAAACAATTTTATATAGAACACAGTCGGCTACATCAGATGGAAATGTAGATCGATAGATGTGGTATACTGGTGAAAATTATAACAAAGCAATTATATTTGATACATTTTTTATTTTTTTATTTTCATCCCTTGAAAATATGACACAATGTATGGAGTTGTAAATAATGATAATACATTGTGAAGTCCTTGAAAAAGAGCTTTAAAACATAAGTACACAGATTCAGTAGATCACTAAATATTTATAGTAAAAATTGTATAAACTTTTAATTATTAATTTGTTATTTTGCCCATTCATCATTCTTTTTATATCACTTGCATTTTTCTTTAGAAGCCTTCAGCTTTGCCGTTTTTAGGTCTTGCGTTAGCTAGGACCTTTTGATTTAAAAAAATATATATATGCACTATGTAATTGTTGAAAGAGGCTTTCAGCCAGCTTTCTTCATCCATTGGTCTGTTTTTGTGTCACTCACATTTTTCTTCCATGTACTACTATATCCACATACAAGCTTGTTCCCTTGTGTGCCAATGTTTTTTATTTCTAATCTATTACTTTGATATTCCCTTTGTGTTTAGAATTGGATGTGACAGCAGGAGCCTTATACCAGTGAGCCAGGTGATAGCACAAGCCATATTCCCGACTTTATAAGTTCCTATCTCTGGCTAATGCCATTTTTAAATTCCTTTTTGAGTGCCCTTTGTCTGACTGCTGATATTTCACTGCATAACAGATTGTGTTCATTTATAACTAATCTGAATTAAATTGTCGAAAGCTTCAATATTATACATGTGAATTCATAGGTAGACAATTCTTCAGTACATTTTTATTAAGGGCTTCAGTCACATTTCATCCATTTGTCTGGTTGTCATTCACATTTTTTCCATCCCACTTGAGCATGTATTGAGGGGCAACGTTTCACCCCACGTTATCCATCGGCTGACTGCACCTTGTTATGTCTTGCTGCCCTTTCTCAAAGAGCACATCCGCACACAATCTAGTTCCCATTTGTGCAAGGGAGCTGGTAATGTGTGCTTTTTTTAGATCAAAAAATATTTTTGCCTTTAGTCAATGTTTTTCATAAATTGACAAATGCCTGGCAATTTTCCAAACAATAAAGTTTTGCAAAAGCCATGACAAAACAAAACATGCATTGCCAACAGGCTGGCGGGCGATGCCAGACCAATTGGCTTGGTCAAGGCTTGTTTATAGTAGTTACAAAGTAAGCAGAGGATGGCATAACTAAATATTGAATTAGAGCAAACAAAATTATTTCTGGGGCAAGTTTCTTTTACCAAATGTAGTTGAATAAAATGGAAGCAAAAACAAATGTTATAAAAATGATAGACCAGTCAATAAAACCTATGCATTTTTAAAATGAATGTCACAATGTATAGTTATTTAAAAATGCAAGACATCCATCTACATAATTACAAGACACCTAGGGGCTGATTTACCCCACAAATTTGTAAAAGTACGGTAAGAGATATACGACTCCAGAGTTGACAACGCAGGTGTAGTAGTGAGCCCGAAAGACACAGTTAGACAGAGGTTTTCAGGCATGTATTACAATTGCTATATGATTTCCTCGAGGCTGCTTGTACCCTTTGTGCAGAACTATACATAGTGGTCTGTATCACTCAATGGGAATGGCAGCCGAGTGTGTAAATACAGATTTCTTTGCTCCATAAGAAAACCCTTCCCTGCTGTTAAACCGGAGGGCCGCTAGTTGGCTGAGATAGGTACCTTAGGCCAAATTGGGACCCTTGCTGAAGAACCGGGCTTTAGAACCCAGCGGCGCCAGGGGCATGCCCAAAGTCTTCAGGTTCACCTGTCTTAGAATACAGAGACACGGGATACTTCTCGGTGGCGTCAAAGATCGAGTTTATTGGCTGCAGCCAGAAACAGAAGTCCCCGAATACAACACAGGTAGATTCGTAGGAGACTGCTCAAATTCATAAGGCGAGACATCGTCTTTTATGCTAAAAATCACATTCTGGGCAAACACCCACTATTTACAATTTGTCCAATCACAGGTAAAATTGCAAAAGGTATCGCATGACGACAAACCTGCTTTTCAGTTATCCGTCCCACCATTAATTACACGGAAAAGCCCAACATTCTTTCTTGCACAAGCCGGACAAACCCATAATAAAAGACCACAACCCATATCATAAACAGACCATAAAAGAAGGAACAGAAACAGAGCAGGATAAGGGGTGTGTGCGTGTGTAATAAACTCAACAATGTCCTGTGCTTTGATCCTCAATCTCGATCAGCTACCGGGCAAGGAACTGGCTTAGCAAGGTCAGCTTCAGGCAACGGGGTCAGTTCACTCAGGTCATTCAGAAGTCAGCTAAGCTGTACTGAAGAACTGGGATATCAAATACCCAGCGGCGCCAGGGACACGCCCAAAGTCCTCTGTGTTCCCTTGCCTTGGTATACAGAGACACGGAATACTTCTAGGTGGCGTAGGAGATCAAATTTAATAGCTGCAGCTAGTAGAAGAAATCCCAGCAATACAACACAGTGTACAACTCAAGAAGCTGCTCAATTTTACTAAGGCGAGACATCCCTATTTATACACAAAAAGGTACATTTAAAATGCATGCCCCTGCACCAAAATTCAACCAATGGAAAATACATGACATCACACAGCATCAGACAGTAAAGCTCATTTTACAGTGTCCCAACCCACAAGTTAATATTTAGGCATATCTAAATAATAATCTGGAAGGCCCGGACAAACCCTTAATTGAAAGCGTAACCCATGAAATGAAGAAACAGTAAAGAAAAGTAGTTTCAGATAATGTGCAAGATAACAGAAATGTAAAGAAACTTAAAAGTCAACAAATGTCTTGAATGGTGATTGGGAAAGTGGATAACGATCTTGCAGGGAAATTGGCTTGGCAGGGTCAATTCCAGGTGAAAGGCCAGCTTCTGAAATTAACTCCAGCGCACGAAGAAAACCTTAGTTAATGTATACATGACTCACAAAAGATCAGACTGCTTTGCTCGCAGACTAACTTCTGAGGCCTGCGTAAAAGGCAACACCAGATGGCAGTCACGACGCATGGCAAAAACCCATGTTTAGAAATGAAAGTCGTAAGGAAAGAAACAATTTAGATATTGTTTAGGATAAGATATGTGCAAGGAAACTAAAGGTTAACAAGGTCCTGAACAGTGATTGAAAAACTCAGACAACCATCAGCTAGTGAAACTGGTTTTGCAAAAGGTCAGTTTCAGGTGAAAAGGGTCACTCTCTCTGCAGTTCATTCAGAGTCAGAAAAACCCAAGTTAATATATGCACGAACTCAGAAGGCCAGGCCACTTGTTCGTTGGGCCTACTTCACAGGCCTACGTGAGGGCAAGACTAAAATGGAGTCAGGTTTGAGAATTACAGAACCACAGTACGTGTACTAAAGACTCGTTCGGCCGTAGTCATCGGCCTATGTGAGGGCAACCTCAAAATGGCTGCCATACACAAAATGGAACCCAAGGTTCGGAACGAAATCCCTAAATACACAGTGATTCCATCGGTCAAACATAGCGAAATCACTCGTACTTTCCGCACTCGCCTTTTACGGTTCGCTACTATCAAATTCGTAACAAAACCATGACATTTATGAAACGGGTTCAGAATTCACGGAACCTCATTGCTTCCACGTCAAGGAAAGGAAGGACACCTTCCCAGATAGCCCCCACCCACCCACTTGGTAGCTTGGCACGAGCAGTAAGAGTGCAAAGTATTTGCAACCACGCTCTCAGCAACCCAATGATGACTCCAGACGAGTTTCATAAAAACAAGTATACATTTATATAAAAAGATACACCATGAGACCGCATGATATAAATGCAACATATGCATATTTGTAATATTTCTCCTTGCCGGTTATTAGGTCAGCCAGCCCTTGTAAGTTCTGGTAATATTAATGAGCAAATGTAAATGATCCACTGCAGTACTAATATAATGCTATGCAGTTCGTAATGCAAGAATCAGGCACTTTGCAGTATAAAAATAATGTAGTTCGTTATGCAACAATCAAGCACTTCGTAATGCCAAAATAGTGCAATGCGTAACGCAAAAATCAGGTGGTTCGTTATGCGAACTAACACAATACATAATGCAACAATCAGGTAGTTCGTTATGCAAACTAACACAATGCATAATGCAACAATCAGGTAGTTTGTTATGCAAAAATAGGGCAATGCCTAATGCTCTATTACTTGCCAGTAGTCTTCATTACTCCGGGTCCCGTTGCCTCGTCCCATTCAGAACAAAGTGGAGATAACCATCTCCCGACAGGAAAAAACAAGAGGAATGCTGGGACCATCATTCTGCCCCTCCCACGGGAGTAAATAAGCAGTACTTTACCCTGCATCCCACCTATACAACCAAGCCCATACAGGAAGGCTGGCTGTCCAGGAGGGAGGGAGGGGCGTATGAATGGGATGAGGACAACAAGACCCGGAGTAATGAAGATTACTGGTAAGTAATAGAGCATTACCCCCAGGTCCCTTATGTCCTCGCCCCATTTATAACAAAGTGGAGAATACCAAAGCAGAAAACTAGCCTTCCGAATCCACAAGAACACCGAGGAAACCACCACAAATGCAGCCACCCAAGGGAGCACCGAGAAGGGAGGAAAAGGGAGACCGCAGGAAGCAACCAGCCCACAACCTATAACAGGACAGCAGGGACCAAACAAGGACCGGAGACAACCCAGAAAAAACAGAAGGACAGGGCCCCAAAAGGAGACTGCCAACCAGAGAAACCGGAGACAGGGCAACCAGGACCAAGACCCAAAGGACACGGCCAAAAACCCACCAGACACAGCCGCCCAGCCCAGAACGACCAGGAAGGTACACATGACCCAGCAGCCACACAGACTTAGAGCAAAACGCAACTGCCCCGAAGAAGGCCAAAGAAAGAAGCAAAGACCAGCCAACAAGGTGCAGGCACAACCACCTAAACCAACAAGGAAGGAGGAAAGCAAAGGTGAAAAACTGGCCCACCCCACCAAACCGAACGACCCCGCCCCAAAGAGGCTAGAGGAGAAAGCCAACCAAACCCCACAGAGGAGGCCCAGGAAAAAAAAAACAGCAACCCCAGGGCCACCACACGACAACCCCCAAGCACCCAACCCAGCGGGAGGAGCCGCAGCAAGAGCCCAGGGGCCGAAAAGGAGCAAGACCCCAACCAAACTGAAAAGGACAGGGAAGGAGACAGAGACCCATAACCCCAGGAGGCCAAAAACCCCACAGGGAAGGAGGCCGCAAAGCAAAACAGGAAGGCCACCAAACCCAGAACAGCAGGAGCAGAGGAGGTCAACCCAGTTACCACAGTCCAGAGACGCCGCCAGAAAGAACCAGGTGAAAACCGACCAAGAAAGGAGAGGCCAACAAAGACCGGAAACCAACAACGAACAAGCCCAACAAGGGCGGGAACAGGGCCACGGGCCACAACCCCCAAAAAAACCCAACCCCAAAAGGGAGGGAAAAACAATGCTGGACGGGAGTCCAGGGCAACCAGGAACACCCAGCAGCCCCCAAACCAGAAAACAACCAGGCAGGAATCCACCGAACCACAGAGGGCAGAAAAAACAGGTGCCAACAAGGCGGAGGATCGCACAGGCACCCCACACACAGGCCAAGCATGCAGCAAGGGCAAGAGCAGTGGCAAAAAAAACGAACCCAGGGCGCACAGCACCCAGACTAAAAGCCCACAAGGCCCGACCCCAGCAACGCCGGGGAGGAGCCAAGAAAACAGCATATACCAGGGCAACCAATGCAAAAGAAACCAGGAAGCCAGGACCACAGCCAAGCAACCCGCCAATGCAGGAGGACTCACAGGCCCAATCAACCCTCGGAAGGAGCCCACGCAGTGCCCAGGCCAAAGCAAAGGGCAGGGAGGATCAGGGACCCCCAGCACACCACCGCCGGACCACACAGAAGGCTGGGAAAAAAAAACACACCACACCAAAGCGGAAACCGGAGGAAGCAGAGAAGGCAGAGGGCCAAGCAGCAGCAAAACTCCAGACAACCCCAGCCAGGAAGGTGGAGGCAAGAGGAACACCACAGAACCGCACCCCAACCAGAGAAGGGGGGGAACACCCAAACAGACATACACCGGGAACAAAACTCGAAACAAGGGAAGACAGAAGGGAGCCAGGACACCAGAACAAGGAACGCCCAGCAAAACACACCACAGAGCTGGCCGAAAAGCAACACAGCCAGCAAGCCAAGGAGGCCACCCCGAACCAGCAGGAAGCCGGCAGACCCTGAGCAACAGGAGGCTACCCAGGACACATCAAACCAGAAGTACCAAACACCAGGACCCCAAGCAGGTCCTAACAGGGGAACCACAACCCAGGAGGACAAAACTGCACAGCGCCCCGCCAGGACACACAAAGAGAGCACAGGCAAGGACGCAGAGTCGAAAAAGGCAACCAATAGTCGCTCAAAACCCGCAGGAGCGGGAAAGCCCCAGCAGACACACAGCCAGGCGCCCACGACGAGAACAAGACAAGACCAGGACCCCCCAGGGAGCAAACGCACCTAGAGCTCAGACGGACCTCCAATCGGGAGAACCGCAGAACAGAAGAGGGGGAAACAGACGCCACGCCAAGGACATGGCAGCAGCGAAGACAGCCAGGCTCAAACAGCAGAGGCACGAACCCCAGGGACCAAGAGGGAACCGTCACCGGAAACACACCCCGTGGGGGAGGCCAAGGAAAGGAAGACCATGCCACCAACCACACCAGCCTGAGAAGCCCACACCAGGCACCCCCAGGCGGCCCCAACCAGAAACAAACCAGGCCCGACCAATCGGAACCCCAGAAGCCATACCAGAGTAAGACCGTCAGTAGAACTAGGAGGGGCGGCCACAAAACACTGAAGCAAGCTAAAGGCAAGCACAGCGAGTGCCAGGGCAGGAGCAACCAAAAACAGAAGCACCCAGCAAGGATGAAGCAAGCAGCCGGAGACGGGACCAACCAGTAAGACCCCTGAAGCAACCTAAGCACACAGAAGGCCCCGGGACAAACACCCGAAGCCCCAGGCCGAAGCAAAGGAGAACAGAACAGCCACACACGAGGCAGCACGAGCAACCTGGAACACAGAGAGCCAATCCACAGTACGGGACGGAAGTCAGCAAATCAAAAATGCGAACCGGACCTGCAGGCAGAGGGGAAGCACAACACCAGGAAGCAACATGAGGAACCAGGCGCAGCCCAAGGGACGGGAGGATCAAAGCCCAGAACCGGGAGTCCCTGTGCACCAACCCCGACCAACCATGCAGAAGCTAGGAAGCGGAGATGAACACCCAGCACACCCAAGTGGAACAGAAGCCACAACGTAAAAGGCTGCCTGCAGCGGAGGCAAGGCCCCCCGAGAAAGAGCGGGCAGACAGACAGACCCAGCACACCAAGGCGAGGTCACAGCACCATCACCTGCGACACCCCAAAAAGCAGGGACGCATAGGGGCAGCAAAGAAAAACGGGGAAGACCCCGGCAGGCCAACAGGAACCCAGGGGAGCCTACAGGACCACCCATGCAGCCCCCAAAGGAGCAGGAACACCGACCCTCCACCAGCTGGGGGCAGGGAGCCGCGGCGGAGCCCGGAGCAGGGAGGACCAGAAGCGCACCCCAACAGGCTGCCTCCGAGGGAGTGAGAGGCGACCCGACCCAAGAGCAAGCAGCAGAGGGCAAGGCGCAAGCAAGCAGGCAGGGAGACCCCAACGACACAGGGAACCCCATGAGCAAGCACAGACAGAGCCAGCAAAAAAGGAACCAGACACCACAACAGCGACAGGAACTCATGCCAACCCGGTAAATGTAAAATGTAAATGTGTGTATACTTGTAAAGCGCACTATCACCTAGAAGGTATCTTGCCGCTGTATACCGCTGTGGAACCCTTCCTGGCTTTCCCTGTGAGATGCCCCTTACTGGGCACCTCCAAGGTGAGGCCAGGCATCTTAGCGCTTTCGGGGCCGTTGTGGAGATTAAGCAAGCTATTGCCCAGAGTTGCAGAGTGGGACCCATGATTAGAATAGGAACCTAGGCGAGAGAATTATCGAGTCCGTGGCCATTGAGCCCAAGACCCTGCCGCGTCGGGAATTAAACCCTGGTCCCGGGCCAGACCTCTGCCTCAGGGTCTGCCGCTCTAATCGGTGAGCCACACTTCTCCAACCCGGTGCAGGCCACCAAACAGAAAGTGCGAATGCCAATGGCACAGAGAACCAGCAAACAAACTCAACGGAGAGGAGAATCCACCCCGCAACGGCGCCCCAAAAGAAAACGGCAAAAGCAAGCATGGCCAGCAGCAGGGACACTAAGCGAAGGCAGTGACCCAAAGAGAGAAGCTCTGCAGTAGCAACAGGAACTCCCACCACGCGCTCCAAGTGAGTGGAAACGCAGGAATCTGCGCTGACGTCGAGCTCTGAATCCGGAACCAGAGCTCTCGAGTGGCCAGCTCCAGCCGGGAAGAAGAAGAGGCAGAGGCAGACGCTGTTCCGTGCACGCCACCCATCTCTGGGTCGCCAGTAACACCGAAAGAGCCGTGACCTACCCCCCTATCCGTGCTCCGCAGTCAAGGCCAGTGGTGGGAGCCAGAAACTGGAGCAACAGCAGGAATGAGCTCAGGACATGAAACCCCTACCAGGAACACAGCGTCCCAGTCGAGAAACCCCTCCCATACACCACCCCAAACTGGGGAGAGGTCCCATGGCCGGCCCAAGTGCCAGCGGTGTTCACTGATGCTCCAGAAAGAAAAGGGAGCAAAAACACCCAGAGCGGGGGCCACCAGCACAACAAGGCCCCCACTGCCACTGGGAACAGCAGGATCAGTCAGTAAAGGAAAGCCCAACCTGCATCTCACCGAGCCCGGATTCAAATCCACTACTGCTCTATGGTAGACACACCACACACCAGCTGGCGCCATCACTACCTGGGCAGTGACGCATGCACCAAAGGAAGGGAAACACGAAACCCAACCTCCGACCAGCACAGACCGCCTGCCACCCTGTGGGAGAGAAGAGACTGAAAACACAGCAAGAAGGAAATCAAAACCTGGCAATCTGGACTCACCCGGAGCGGGGGCCAACCCCAGGACCAAGGCCCCCACCTCAAACGTTCAGTACACCAGGAGACCAGCAGGAACCCAGCAAGCGAGGCACATCCCACGCTGGCGAAGAGGAGCACGCGACCCGGAAGAAACCCGGGAGACCAAGCCCCAGCCGCAAAGGGCCAGGAGGTCAAGCAGGACACCAGCTCCAACAGGGACAGACTCTCAGCAAGCCCTACAGGCCAGGAGAAAGCCCAGGGAAACCCCATGCCCGCACAGCCAGGCAGCCGGGCGAGGGGAGAAGAGAAGAACCGCCACTCCAGCCCAGCAGGAGCAGCACCAGCACACCACATCCATTCTGTCGACAGACAGAAAAAAAGAACAGGCAGGATGCTGGGTAAGTACTGCTTATGTACTCCCGGTGGAAGGGGCAGTAATAGGGTCCCATCAATCCTCTTGATTTTTTCTGTCGGGAGATGGTTATCTCCACTTTGTTATGAATGGGACGAGGACATAAGGGACCTGGGGGGTAATGCAACAATCAGGCAGTTCGTAATGCAGAAATAATGCAATGCGTAATGCAACAATCATGTAGTTCGTCATGCAGAAATAATGCAATGTGTGATACACTTCAGGTAGTTCATAAAGCAGAAATAATGAAATGCATAATACACTCCAGCACCGATGTCAGCTTCCGTCAATAGATGCCCCCACATGGGTATGATGAAAACCAAAGTGCAGCTCTACACTCCGGCCCCGGTACTGCCACTCCTTGGCAAGTACGGGCCATGATACAAGCCGCAGCAGTGGTTCACGCTGCAGGAATGGGAGAGGCCGAGAGCATCCCTCACTGAGCCCGCACCCCGCCCCAGCCGGCAACACACGTTACCTGGGGGGTACGACATCGCTCTCCTCTCCTCCTCCCGTGACTGGGGCCTCCGATGCAACTTTGTGGATTCCAGGCAGTGGAACTCGGGCCCTCCCTCAACTGGGTTGGTTCGATGTCCCGCTCCGGCAATGGTGGGCTTGGGCTGGCGGCTCAGCCCCTCTGGGGCTGCCGGTCCGGGCCGCTGGTGCTACAAAGATCTCAGGCTGCAACAGGACACACACACACAGCGTCGCTGAGACTCCCTTGAGCTTCGGTTGTGCATGATCACAGGGCACTCCTCACGAAGGTCTCAGGCTGCACGAAGCATACGCACACAGCGTCGCTGACACTCACTTGAACTCCGGGTGCACAATAACAGGGCAATCCTCACGAACGTCTGAGGCTGCACAAAGCACACGCACACAGCGTCGCTGAGACTCACTTGAGCTCCAGGTGCCCATGATCACAAGGCAATTCTGATGAGGGCCTCAGGCTGCAAAAAGTACACTCACATAGCCTCGCTGAGACTCTCCTGGAAACTTTTGTGTTCTTGAGTTTCCGCAACAGGGAGCCAGCTCACCTCGGGCTCTTGGGGATTTAGTTACTTTCGGACACATCACACAGCAAAGTCCTTTCAAGCAGGGGGACACATCACACAGCAAAGTCCTTTTAGCCTCTCCTTGGTTAAAGCAGCAAACTGCAGGCCAGCCCCAGAACACACAGCAAGGGTCAGTCCTATCCTTCAGTCTCTTCAGCTGTTTCTTCCTTGACAGAGGTTTCTCTTGACCACTGTTAGAAATGAGATCTCTGGTTGGCTAAGGCTTGCGCCAAAGCCAGGCAGAGACCACCACTCTAGTCAGGGCTTGGGAGTTACACGCCAAAGATAACCCCTGCTTACCCCCTTGGTAGCTTGGCACGAATAGTCAGGCTTATCCCGGAGGCAATGTGTAAAGGTTTTGCGCACGCAAACAGCAACAACATCCCAGCACAGTACAAAAGGAACTCCACACAAGGTTATATCAAAAATAGCCTTTGTAGTCTCAAAACACATTAGAATAGTAAACGAATAATGTACACTGTGCCAACTGGCACTGGATAATATTTACAAGGGATTATATACACCGGACAGGGCCACATGGACCACTGTCAGAACCATCACAAAGCGAACTTTGTAGATCATAAACGTATAACCAGTAAACACTGGTAATCACTGTACTTTGCATTAGCCTATAACAAACTACATTATGCACAGTATCACACAAGTCTAAATACATTAGACCCTAACCACCTAAGTATAACTCACATTAGGGGCGTAAATCACACAGTGAAGCATAATCTCACTAACACAAACCATAATATGCAAAACAACCTCATAATCATAAACCATATTTAGAGGTATAAAACAGGGTGCGTAAAACATACTAAATGCATTGCATTTCCTAGCACCACATCACATTAGCACATAAATCACATTAGGGTCTGGCGCCCTATAAATGTAACAATCCCCCTGGCCAACTGGCCATCTCAAAAAGGGGGCTCAAATGCCCTATGTCCACAAAGTCAGAGCTGCTGCCTAGGCAGCGAAGGTCAAGGGTGCGCCACTGCGCAAACCTAAACGTTGAAGCTGCCCACTACTTGCTGGGCAGCTGTGAATCTCACATGCAGGGCCTAAACGTAGCAGCTGCACTAAGTGCTGCACAGCTGTGCAGGGAAAGATGGGGGCAAAGGTGTGCGTCTCACTCCTGGATTCAACACCTATCCCCTAAAAAGAAAAGAAGACCTAAATGGTGCAGCTGGCACTAATTGCTGAGCAGCTGTAAATGGTCAAATGAGGCTTGGGCTCTCAATGGCCCTTTTAACACAAATGCGCCAAACGTTGGAGCCATACAGAGCTCTGAAAGTAAATAATTCACTCAAACACTGTGGAGTGCACTGGCGCTGTAAATAAGGATGCACCTAGTGGAGCCTAAAGTAATTGGTGGCCATGAAGAAAAAGAACTGGCCCCCAACGTTGGAGGCACCAAGGCTCTGAAAATAATCATGCCACAGACGTCGCAGCGGCCTGCGACTACGGTGCCGCTGTAAAGATCAGCCCCACACTAGGGGGTACTAGCAGAATGCTCACGGGCCCCTCTGGCCCTTTAAACAAATATAACCCACGTTGGAGCGGCCCTCTGCACCAACGGGCCGCTCTGACTAGGTGCCTCTGCCCGATACCATTTACTGAGAGCCACACTCACCTGGGCTCTTCAGCGGTAGGGCTCCAGTCTCTGTATGCGGTGGGGGCAGGCACCGGCAATGTGCCTCTAGCCACCTCCAGACTCCATTTTCTGGCGCCTGCCGGGCTCTCCCTCAATCATGGGAGCACCGCGCAGGCAGGCGCTTCACCGTCACTCCGTGCTGCTTCTCTGGCGGCATGCGCGGGACTTCTTACTCAAAACCGGAAGTCCCGCCCGCCGTCAGGCATATCCTTGCCTGACTTCCGCCCTGTCCACGACTCGGACCTCGGGGAATGTAACAGCGGAAAATTATGGTTAGGCTACCTTGAGGATAAAAATAACGCTAGCATGCGGGGTGGGCACTCGCTAGGCTCAAATAAGCGGGGTGGACACCCGCATTAGTTAAAAACATAAAAAGGAGGATGCCGGGTGGGCACTTGCTTAATTAAAATAAAGACAAGCACAGTGGCCATGCCGGGTGAACACCCGCAATGGACACACATAAGCAGCCATAATGCAGGGTGGGCACCTGCAAGTAAAGATACAAATGAGCGGGTGGACACCCACCTTGCAGGGGCCACGGGGGAATCCCTACCCTGGGGATTCCCTCTTACAGGGTCAACAAGGGAAACAAAGCCGAACGCTCACAGGGTGCTAGGGAGCTCAAGGAGTCCTGGGGCAAGGAAATGGAGCAGACATCTCCCTGCAAAGCAAAGTCCCCCAGTCATCCTCAGCCAAGGCAGAAGGGTCTCAGGAAAAGAAGTCCTCCAGGCATCCAGGGGCAGGGCAGGGCCCAGGGAGGCAAACTTCCCCTGAGCCCTAGCAGCAGCACGCCCCTGGTAGATTCAAGTCCAAGAACAAGAACATTTTACATGGGGTCACAGCCCCTTCTTATACCACCAAATCCTTTGTCTCGAAGGTGCAGTCAAGGGGAGAACCAGATACAACTGGTTCAGGAGCACTTTGTTTTGCCCAGCTCCTCTCTCCCTTTCACAAGGCAGAGATGCACCACAGGAGGTGGAGCCAGCATTGTGGAGGGAAGGCACAGCCCTATTCAGGTCCCTGGTGCAACTCCTGTCTCCCATCTACATGCAGACCTCCCTATTCACCACCGGGCAGACCCATACTGGCTCCTGGAGCCAAGCACACCAGCCAGCCCCTGTCAATCACAAGCCAGACATGCAATTCACATCAGGCAGGCAGACACTGCACACAGAAATGCCAACTTCTAAAAGTGGCACTTCTCCACTAGTGTCAGAGGCCACTTCTTAGATCCTGCGCAGGAACAGAGATGCCCTTTTCCCAAATACCACCTCTGAGGAACCGCCAACACATCAATAGAGAACAATGCATTCAATGTCTCCTCTGGGAGGGGAAGTGGATACAATAACAAAGATAAGAGAAGAGACTGCTGCTGGTTTCTGCTTCCGCTCCAATCTTCATACAGCAGTTCCCATAGTCAATGGAGCTTACCGGAGGCTAAATGATAACAACAGTTATAAGAACTTATCCTCACTAATACCTTCTCCTTATATTTGCTTAAACCATTTATTCAATTTGACGTACCAGTTTCACTACAGCCTGTGCTTCTCTTCTATTTGTGGTGAATATGGCGTTGCTTCTGTCTATTCTTTTCTGTTATAAACATCAATAATTCTCTCTGGTAATATTTTCTAGAATATCACTTCACATACCTATTTATGTCTTTTTAATTAGCATTGAATAATTCAAGTTTTCTTTCTCCTTATAGGTACTGGATTCTATTTCAAGCTCTCACGTAAGTATTGTCAAATTAGTTGTATACTAATGAGATTATTTATTAAACTCTAAGTGTACTCTATAGGTATGACTTAGCTTATTATGGTTTGCAGACCACTTCTCCGGAATTGGTATCTTCGTCGTCGAAAGATAAAACAGCTATGCCGATTTGTTGTAACCGCGTAGCGGTATGGTAAGCCCTTGGTTTTCAGCAACTGCGCATGAGCATTGAAAGACACTTTCACTCGAAGGGAGGCGGTGTTTCGGGAAAGTCGCACTGAGCGCGTACTGTAAACAAACTCAGACGAACTCACACGGACTCTGGAAATGCGTAAGTACGGAATGTGAACACTTAATTATAAGGAAAACCCTGACTAAAACTAACTCAGGACACACAGCGAAACCCTACCGGACAGGTTCGAATCCAGGTGAAGTGCGCCAACGTTCTAAGTTGAGCGCTTCACATAGGATTCCAAAACGGCTTAGAAAGACTAGAACGTTGTTTCTGTAGGAGCGTCAGCCATCTTAGAATTCTTATTCTTCCAATCCTTACTCCAAGTCAAAGTTCTCAAGAATCTTTTTGTGACTGACACTCGTTTGGTACTGATGGTGCAGAGAGATGGTGCAGGGTTCTGAATAGTCCTGACAACTAATCACAATAAGTCTGTGCACACCATCACGCAGCATTTATTCTCACGAGTTCGCACATATTAAACTCGCCCCTGTCCTCCTCTCACATCAGTAATTACCATGGACACACATATCCCCCATGCATTCCTGTGGGAGGGCAGGCCACTCTCATCACAAGCACTCAGAGAGCGCACGCACTTTAATCTGGGCCACAGTGATAAAGTCCGCAGAGGCCACAAACTACTAGTATCAGGTCACATTTAAAGGCAAAACGTTCAGGGCTGAACCTGTCAAAAGGGCCAAGTCCAACAACCACTAAGTGGTTCAATCCTTTACAGACTTGATCACTCCATTTCTCCAAAGTTCACGGGCTTCAGCTCTCATAGTTATATCCCTAAATGTCTTTGAAGTCTTTGTGTTCAGGGGGCAGTGACCCTTGGTCAAACCAGTTCTGGGTGCCTCCTTGCCAGTGACACCTTCTTCCTTTGATTAGTGAGGGTCTGAATACTCATTCATTCAGCAGGAGATGGGACTATTGTTTTATGGCAGCAACCCAGGCCTCTTCACCTCTAAGGGCTACTCCTCCCCCCTACACTCCAGATGCAGGTCAGCCTTCTTGCTGTCTCACCTTGTCCCCTGGTTCAAGACATTCCCCAGATCCTATCACTTTCAGATCCAGAAAGTCAATCCACAACCAGGCAGAGACACACAGAAATGTTACAGCACAAAAACCCAGCCACTTCTAAAAGAGTAGTTTCTAAACACACAATGCAAAACACACCTTCATAAAAACATGTGTTATTACATTGTGAGTTCAGGCATACTAAACTTCACCTCTCCATCTTAAGCCTTTGGGAAGATAGGCTGGAAACATATTACACAGCCTTCCCATTCTGTCCTATGGGCAAGATGGCCTTTCACCAGTGAAAAAACGAAATGGAGAGTATTTCACTGTAAGGACATGGTACACACCTTAGTACATGTCCTACCTTTCACATGCACTGCACCCTGCCCAGGGGTTACCTTGGACCCTACCATAGGGGTGTCTGATGTGCATAAATAGGAAAGAGTAAGGTCTGACAAGTGGGTGCACAGGTCAGAACAACATGGCAGTTTACCAAACTTCGCGCAGGCCCTGCAGTGGCAGGCCTGAAGTTCTCTCTGTAAGGCTACTGGTGTGGGTGCCACAATTAGTACTGCAGGCCCACTAGTAGCATTTGTGTTACCAGCCCTGGCACACATAGTGCACTTTACTAGTAAAACAAATATACCAATTATGGACAACCAATTGCCATATCACTTTATACAGAGAGCATATGCACTTTAGCACTGATCAGCAGTAGTAAAGTGCCCTGAGTCCTAAAACTAAAAAACACAGGTCAGAATCAATACAGAAGGGAGGCAAAAAGTTCAGGGATGACCCTGCAAAATAGGCCAAGTCCAACACCTGCAAATAGGGGGATTAACACCTGTACCCTTTCCCATCCCGGAAGGGGAGTAAATAATTTACCTTTTACGGGATAGGTAAGGGTCCGCTTTCAGTCAATGAATGCATCAAAAGATCATGTTTGTGGGCATTCACAAATTTACAAGTCTACCCATGCCTTCTAATTTCAACTTCTCACCACCAACTGAGTGTGATTTACAACTGTGGATTTCTCCGCACTTGTGGAAGTGAAATCCAAAGGAGTACATCCTTTTACCCCTGTTAGGATTTCTTTTGCGAATTCGTGGCAGAAGTAAATGGTATTTGCAGCCATAAACACACGTGAGAACACAAGTAAATCAAAATATAAATCATAGAGATGCTGCTCAAACTGTGCTTACTTAGGTGAGCAATCCAATTTTTTCAAAGACGTACTGTTCACAATAGGTCCCACGGAGAGATAGAAAAAAGGTACATGCTGGAGAAATGTATCTAGTGGAAAACAAGAGCATTCACTAAACAGGAACAATTTACTGTCTATCACTAAAAGAAAGCAAAGAAGATATTCCCTGTTGTTTCTGTGCCAGAAATATCAATGATCTACAGTATGCTGAAGCAGCACTGACCGCTTTCACCGGAGCTCTACAGCTTGCTCTAGTCATGTAGAAACCCTACAAAGTACTGCCACAAAGCAAACACATGATGGATGGAATGCTGAAACCTTTCAAAGACTCACCCCCAGTCAAGAGGTACGGGTTAAAACCATCGTTCTTTTGCACACCATGACACCCCAGTTTGGACCCAGCTGTAACCTAATCCGTCTTGACCGTGCTCCCAATAGGAACAGTCCAGCCTGAACTGCCAGGCCAGGTCCTCCCTGGACTGGAAACAAGCATCCTGGGACCGGTTTCGGGGTATTCAGCACTCCATCCATCATTGTGTTTTCTATTTTGCCCAAGTGGCCAATGGTATGCTCAGACGTGGATGTTGAGGGGTGATGCCCCGAAACCGATCCCAGGACGTTTGTGTCAGGACCAGGTAGGGCCTTGCTTGGCAGTTCGGTCTGGACTGTTACCATGGGGAGGAAGGTCAAGACTGATTAGCATATGGCTCGGTCTAAAGTGGGGTGACATAGTAGCAAAAGAGTAATGGACTTAACCCAAATCTCTTGACATGGGGTCAGTGGTTGAAAAGTTTCAGCACTCCATCCATCATCCTATTGTGTGTTGCTAAGTGTTGTACATGTCAATCACTATAATTGTCACTGAGGGAATAAAATCACTTGCAAATCAGTCCAAATTCACTTTGTGGAGTCAAGGTTTGACCAGTTATTGCTTCTTGTTGTTGTTGCCTAAAAGGAGAAATTTTGTTTTGGTGGGGTTAAGTTTCAGGTAGTTATTGTACATCCAAGTCTAGATGAAGTGGAAGATGTGAAAGAAGTATAGCATGGAGAAGACTTTCATGCAATAATTGTGACAGATTTTGACACTGTTGTCCAGAAGTAGAGCTTCAAGGAGTTCCATCTAGACAGGGCCAGACTGGGATCACAAACCAACCCTGGCAATTATATCGGACCAGCCAGGGGAGGGGCTGTTGAAGGTAATTTCCAGGCCTGCAACACTGCTGCTGACCTTTTTGCTACAAGGGGCTGGTTTTGCAGCACTGCTGCAAAACCGGCCCCCAATCTTCCGGCCCACAGGGGAATGCCCGGTACCGCCGTGGCCAGTCCTGCCCTGTATCTAGATGTTGAACATGAAAGGGTGCCAGATGGATTTTTGGGAGGCTCTACACGTTATGGGGAGCTCCTGAAAACTGTATGTGCCCATGGGAAAGAAATGCGCTTTGACTGGAGATCACATTTGAGATTTCAGGTTGGAGGAGGTTGGGTTGACCAACAGTACTAAATAAAAATTGTTTGGTGTTTGAAACTTGGGCTTTTAATCTGTTTAGGCTTATGTTGTTGAGACAGCTTTGTATTAGGTGTTACATGTTCTTTGGCACAAAGGTTTGTGATGTACAATTACGTGGTAGGACAACCACTAATGATGGGTAGGTATCTTTTTATGGATATTTTCAGGCATAATTTCAACCATTTTCAACCATAAACCATAAACCGGTTTACTGCTAAAAAAAAATATTTGTGAATCTCACCCTATATTTATTGTTGATGCTAAAGTCTTTATTTTTCAGTGAAATCACCTGAAGGTCATCCATTGTAATGATGCACAAATGCTGGTGATAAATGTGGAAACCATAGTTCTCATTACAGATATGAGAAATCTGGGTTAAACTGTCCCAGAGCAGTCAAAAGCGGGAAACGTCCTTTCGGAGGAAGCCGTAATCACTCTGTGCCAACACAGCGCCGGCAATAGAATGAATGTGGCATTAGAAAGCATTGGTTCAGCATAAAAGTAGTAACATCTTCCCTACTGTTGCACAGACTAGATATTCCAAACTTCCAGCGCCCCCTAAGGCAAGTCGTTAAAATTACGTGTGCGCTGAACTAATGCTTCCTAAAGACATGTTCGTGCTAAAAATGGCACTCGGAATTCATGCATCCTAAACGCATGTGGAGTACTGTCATACATTCGTCAGAAGGTACCGGCTCCATTTGTAACCACCCAGTGTTTTGCTTCTGATGGCATTAGGTCCTAATAGTGCAGAACCCAAACTGAAAGCAAAGTACACTGTGTAACACTTGAATCTCAAGGTAGCGAGGCAGAGTAGCCCAAGACTTACTCAGAGAGGTGTTATGGGCCAGAGACCCAGAACATAGCATTGCAACAAACCATACTAATTAAAATAATGTCCAGTCAGTGACATTTCTTTTAAAGAAAAATCACTTTTTTACACAAAAAACTAAATACTATTCACACAATTAAAAATATATACATAATGGCAAACAGCAAGCAATTGTCACAAAGGTCGAGTACAACCCGCTAAGCGTAAACTACACCTCACATGCCAAAGGTACCTTTAGGTTTTTGCACACCAGTAGGCCCTAATCCCTAAAAAAAAATTCCCAATATAAATCTAAACAAACATACTATGTGCATTCCTAAACTCAAAAAGAGGACCATGAGCCCTTCCAAAATAAAAACAAATCAGGACGTGATTAAACGTTTCAAAATTGTCCCAAAACTCTGCACTTATTCGGACTTTCACTGTTACTATGGAAACATCTAATGGATTTCTCAGTCCTGCAATTGTAAACAATAGAAACCAGTAAACATTTAGCAACAGTCTTATTTCTACCTTTAAGTAAGATTGCCTACCTACCAAAGAGGAGCAGCGTGTAAAGCACCAGCTCTCTGAGCCACTGCTCCTTGATGTTCCCCCAATACAGCTATGACTCTTCTGGGGTCCCCCACCCATCCTGGGCACTTCACACCAAAAATGCTAGATTGTATTATGCCCAATACAGGCTTATAGGGTACTCCGTCGGAGGCGCTTTGATGCAGCCATCAGGCTGTGCAACTTTAAAACTTGTATTTTCTTCCCTTGAGTTGCCCTTTGTGCTGCTTAAAGTTTAAAGCGCCTACTGGCATGGGAGAGATTCCAACGAGGATGTATCTGGCTCTTTGGGGACCTATGTGTATAACACAATGGACCAAATGGAAGCCCCACAGCCTGCACACATAGGCAGGTCCTTCATCTGACAGGCACACTGCTTCTGGGTGAGAGAGCTGGCTCCTTCTTTCCTCTCCTATCGCCTCTCTTTCCCTGTGTTTTACTCTTTAGCATGGGGGACAGAAGGAAAGCATGAGCAAACTATGCATTTGGGCCTTAGGAGATCCAAATACAGGTTAATTTGCTCCAAGGTCGGAGCTATATCACGTTCCTCCCAGTGCAAAGGGGACGCAGCTGGTTTACCGGATCCCTGGGTAGATAACTTGTAGACAGCAGTGTTTGCTGTCTTGACCCAACAGCGCATATATTTTTGGTATGTTTGTCTGATTCAGATTCAGATTCAATAGACTTTATTTCGATAAAAACATATCTTTAAAAGCAGTACAAAACACAACAAGTTAAAAAGGACAAGACCCATAACATGTAAAAACATTCGCAAGATTATAAGAATATACATGACATCAATAAATTACTTAAGAAGGTCTAGCATAATGACCAAAATTAAACAATTTCATTAAGCCTTTTAGATCTGATCACCCATGCCCAACTTAAAAACTTTGACATACCGCACACAAACAAGGGCCGGGTATCAGACTTTAAGATTCGCAAAGCCACTAAATGGTGTCTGGTGCCCAATTCCTTATCCTTACACAATGGTTTTAGCCACCTAAATCTCGGAGCTTTATAAGCGGGGCATTCGAATAGGTGGTGGACAACAGACTCGACCCTAAGTGCACAAAATAAACAAAAAGGTGAGGTTTGGGCCGGGATTTTCCAGCGTGCGGTCAATTCGCCCACTGGAAGCATTCCTACTCTAAACTTAAAATACAAAACCCTATCTAGAGGTTTTGAAATTATATCAAGGTAGGGTTCACAGAGGGCCACGTCCTTGATCATGAGGAACTCGCTGGTTGCTCTACATTGTTTGAGGTATGTTTGTCTGGTCATTTCAATATTACTTTCTCCAGCCACCCGAAACTGCTGCGTCCTCCTTTCATCATCAGCAGACTACAGGGGTTCTGTATTTGCCCTCTTCCAACCCATTTGGGAGCCTCCGGGCCTTCTAAAAAAGAAGTTCTGTTTATAAAGCCTCCTAGGCATTTTTTAGGTTATACCGTTAACTTATTTTGAAGACTACTGACATCCCTTTTGGCTGATTAACTACAAGATCTCTTTTTTTGTAGTAGACTCTGGTGTAATAATAACATTACAGTTAGTAATAAGATTTTGGAAAGTATTTTTGTGTAATTGATGTTCTCTCAGGTGTTTCTGAACTCTGATGATACTTTTCTACAGGGTAATTGATATACATATAAACTATATGTAATTGTAAAACAGAAGACATTAAACTATGTAAATGTGATAATATAGCCTGGCTCCAACCACTACAATAGCAAAAGGGAGAATTAACAGTGGCTTTCCTGCCCATCCTCCCCCAAGGACATAGCAACACGCATCAGTTATTATATGTTCTCTTTATTGAGATTGCAGTGTTAGCACAATGTTGCACTATGTGTTGATTGGTACTTTGGTAGTAGGTCATGCAGGGTGATATTCAATGTGTACTGTGGATTTTAGTGCGGGTGCGGAGAGCGCCCCTAACCTGTATACACCACACACATACTGAATGCTTTAGCTGCATTAATCAATGCCTACAAAGCAGACAATGGCACACTCCAATGCTGCCCATCCGACATCTAATATGACTAATAAGATAAATACCTTATCTCACATGGAATGTCATAGGCCTCAATGGGCCAGGTAAAATGTGCCAAGTATTGCATACTTCCTTAGACATGCTGTCAACATAAGATTGCTGCAGAAGTTCAATCTTACCAATCCCCATGCACGAGATCTAGCTAGAAGATGTGTCTTGTCCTACTCCAACTATTACAGAGAAGTAGCAATACTCCTAAAAAGGGGACACACATGTGCTCTGTCTCGTATCAAGGAACATTGCCAATGATGTCAGTACTATTAGATAGGGAACACATTACAAATGTCGATTCTTATACCCTAAATCAATACTGTGGTGTGGCGACTTTAACACTGTTAGACCACACACACATCTCATCCATAACCAAGCCCTCCTGCAGGCGTGCAAGCAACACCAGCTGCTAGATATATGGATACAGAGGAACCTTGCAAGCCAAGAGTTCACATTCCACTCATCAATGTACAAGACATAGTGGTTGGTAACTAAGGATTGTGAAGGCTGAATAGACCAGGTTAAACATCTGGTCTGAATACTATATGATTATTTAAACTGGTGATTTAACCATCTTGTCTGACTACTATCAGATCTTTAAAAGTGGTGATCTCGGTCCTAAATATCCTAGCCCCCTAGCCCATAAAAGCATGGTCTTTTTCCAACAATGGTCTTGCTGGATAGAGTGTTCCAGTTAGAAATGATGCAAGCACTACATTAGTATTGTAAAACAAACACAGAATCGGTCACTGTAGAAGAGTAGGGTCTGCTTCCTATGGTTACCCCCACTTTTGCTGTGATTCTCTGGTTTTTCAACTTTAGTCTGGCTGTGGCCCTGCTAATAAGGCCTTGAGAAAAACAAGGACCCATAGGACAATGATGTCAGTGAACTCCTAGGGCAGGGACAATAATGTGTGAACAAACACCCTAGGCAGTCAACAAATTGGCAAACAAGTAATATAAAATGACAGCAAAAACTTCATACATAGAGAAATAAATTAAAATTGATCATGACTTTAATAAAAACAGATAAAAATCATACATGTAAATGGCATAACCATCACCGTACGATGTAAACATAGAAATGAAAGAATATCCATTTCATACATTGTTATACAAAGTACACCTATACAAATTAATATCACTAGTTTTTATAAAGAATCACACTGTGGCGAGTGAAACTCGACGCGCGTTTCGGCGTAAAGACGCCTTCTTCAGGAGCCACAAAGTGTAAGTGATATTATTATCAGAAGATTTGACCAAAACTGTATACAGGATACAAACGATCAGTTCTTGGGCATTCGAAAATACATAAATGGCCACAACAGTTGTTTTCCTGTTATATCTGTCGCCAAGGGGTTACAGAAAGGTCATATGTTAGAGAATATCCACAGGTATAGAAGTATTTTAGGTATTAGGTTCTTAAATCTTACAGCCGTTTATTCAATCCGACTCTGTGCTGATAATATGTGGTGTGCTCTGTTTTTGCTTAATGATATCTCATTGTCGGAGCCTCCTTGTAATAGGAAACTTTAAAAACCGAGTGGGAGCAGGATAATGCCCTCAGGTGTCCGACGCTGCAGTGTGCGAGTCCGCCGCACAGTCGAAGCAGCGAAAAGATAATAAGGCCCACAGCCTAGCTGTTCTCTCTCTAAATTGATACCATGTACTTTAGGTACATACCAGATTGGTTACTGTGTTACCCTTGTGAGCCCCTGCATAGTGTACCCTAGGTAACCAGGGGCTGAAACATGTATTGTGCCACCCCTGGTTTGCCATCCAAACTGACACCACAGGTCTGTTCACACAGCCTGGGTAAGGTGGTATAATCACCCCTTACTTAGATATAGTATACCTATATCTATATACATATTTAGACACATATACACCTATAAGCTACTACTATGGCAGACCTCGACAATCCTGGAGGTAGAGTGCTTGGTTTTATGTGAGAGGGTGCCCTAGAATGAGCTGAGCCTCTCTGCAGCTTCCGGAACCATCTACTTATTGCTGTTCTATGATATAGCCATACCATATACTCTAAGTGCATTATAATCCTCGCGGTTAGTGCTAACTTTGGTTTGGCTTTATCAAAACATGTTGTGTAAGGTGTCAAACACTTTGGACTACCCCCCCCCCGCCCCCTCCCCAGCGGCAGGGGTAGCATTCCACCCTACAAGAGGGAGAAGACATGTAGTTACTCGTAAATCTGGTTAAAGTTAAACAGAGCCTCAGCATCACAAATTGGATGCTGCTGCCACAGACACAAGTCTGCCCTCCTGCTGCTGGACGAAACTCTGGCAGGGGAGGCCTGGACATTAGGTTTCCTCCCCAGACAGGCTTTTGTGTATTCTGGCAGTGAGGGCTGCTTTCAGTAAATGCTATCCAGACATTGTCTGGGGCACACTAGGTGCTCCATGCATTTCCCAGCTAAAACCGGTGCTGGGGCATTCTGCCCCAGCTCTGGCGCGAAACTCCTGGACCTTCGACATTCCATTTCGAATGGAAGACGGAAGACATCTCCCTTGTGGTCAAGGAGTGACCACCCTGTTCAAAAAGTCACCAACAGCAACTTTGCCGGTCTGCATTTTCGAGGCTCCTGCCAGATCCCGAAAAATCTGCGACACAGGACACACACTTCCAGAAATCTTTGACCCCGACCTTCGCTCACAGCAAAGCTGAGACCTGTGGCGGACACGAGAGACGTGGGACCGGAACTCCTGACATCCTGCATTTTGCAAGCTGCACTCACTTCACGAGGTATCTTGAAGTTGTGCATTGAGCTGCTTGAAGCCCCAGACCCGAGCACCATTTGCACTGAAGCTCAGAGACCCCCACTCCACAAGTGTCCCGTGGGCCCCGCTTTTGCATTTCAGCTTGACGCGTCTTTGCAGTTCCTGCCCGTGGCTAGTGAGCCCCCCGAAGACTTCCCTTCAAATCTAACTTGCTTTCCTGGTTGCTCCAGCTTCCCTACAAAGGAGAAGTGCCCCAGACCTTGCTGGTCTGCCACAAAGCCAATCTCGACATCCTACATGGATTGCGTTTGCCAAGGCTTGTTGGGTCCAATCTGGATACTGACACCACAGTCAACTATATCCTTCATTGGACAGATCAAATCCAGCTCCTGGTCATCGTCAACACCTCCTGGACCTCGTGTCTGAAGAGACAAGCTTCACCTTTTCACCTGAAATCCCCCGACATTGGCTGGCAGCTTTCCAGCGCCATCCTGGTCACCGGCAAGTGACCCAGACTCTGTCCCTTCTGATTTCAGAATCTTCAAATCTTCGATCCACCCGGACACTTTTCAAGTCGCCTGCAGCACTTCTTTGCAGCTCTCCATTGAAATAGACGACGAAACCAGACATCAGAAGACACCTATGCACCCGGCTTCTGTGGGTGAGGTAACACGAGTACTCTGGTAGTCTCGAGGGTATTGGCCCTCTCAGTGTCTAAGTCTAAAAGGGTTCCATCGTAGTCCATCCAGAAGTATCCTTAAATTGTAAATTTGTAACTTGTTCGTTTCCCATAGAAAGTCAATGGTAACCGACATCTGTGTTTAGGCACTGCACGCGTCTCCCGTGGGCCTCCTACTTCCTAACCCTTGGTTGTTCCTAGAAGCCCCAGCGATTCCATAGGCCTGCTTTCTATCTCAGATGTGATTATTATACCATTATTTTAGTATATGGTTTGTGAGGCCTATAGGGCAAAATGTATATTGTGGAACTTATCGTTTGCTAATTGAGTAACTTGTATTGTACTTTTACCTCTGATCTCATAAACAGAGGGGTTGTGTTTGGAATAAATACATATATATTTGATATATACCTTGTGTGGTGTGCTTTCATTTGGTACTCGAGGGATTATAATTGGTAAAACAACTTGCTTAATGGGCACTCTGAAGTCTTAGCCTGATGACTGCTGGTCCATACTACCACTAAGATAGCTTTCTATAAGGTTGACTTTACAACCACCATCAATAAGGGCTGATTAGACTGGTGCAAGGTGCCCACTAGAACTAGTAGACATCATATTCCAGGCTAACTTCTCACAGTCACAAGCCTATAAGTTGTATAGGAGACATTTAAAGTACTGATCCTAGGAGAATGCATAGCCAAGCACCTTGGAATGCTCACACCTTTTCGCACCAGACTGTCGAGCTTCAAGAACTAGCTAAAAGCATAGCAAGTTATACCAGGAGCTAATGATAACTTTCCCACCATACACAATACACATTTAGAGTTTAGAGAAAAAACCAAGAGCAATGTGCAATTCTTGGGGAAATGTTACATTGCACAAAAATATGGGGGGGTGGGGGGAGAGAGAACTCTAACAAGATTAAACAAAAATCCCTGAGGGGGCTAACGTGACTTATTCAAACAACATATCCACCTTTAACAAATTTTACGAGAAGCTCTATACTGCACAGTTCACTCCTCAGAGAGATGCCTTTCGGACCTTTGTTGAACCAATTACTCTTGCATGGCTAGAAATTAATATAGGGAGTATTGCACCTATTTATAGGTGTGTGCAGCAGTGAAGAGATTTCAGTCTGGCAAGGTCCCAGATACTGATGGCCTTCCTGCTGAATATCACAAGGAACTTATAGATTTAATTACACTGCACCTATTGGCTACCTATGAAGAACCAGGCAAAAAGGGAGTACTCCTACCCACAGTAAAGGAAACTCAGGTAATCACATTAATAACAGAAAACTATACATAAGATAACTTTGTATATTAGCTATTACAGTCCTGAAGAAGTTCCAAAGATCTGGAATGAAACATGTTGATGGTTTATGTTTCTAAACCTTCAGATGATAAAATAGAAAGGAAATTAAATAAAGGATTTTTCATTACAGTGAGCTTCTAGATTATTTTTAAAAGTACCAATAATGAGAATGCAAAAGACAATATGCTTAGAATGCAAAATGATTTAATGTTCTCTCAATATTTTCTCCAAATTTACTGTCCACAGACCGTAACATGTAGCAGGATCAGCTTGAGGTTCCGTGAATTCTGAACCTGTTTTATAAATGTCATGGTTTTGTTACAAATTCGATAGTAGCGAACCGTAACTAGTGAGTGCGGCAAGTACGAGTGGTTTCGTCATGTTAGACCGATGGATTCACTATGTATTTGGGGATTTCGTTCTGAAACATGGGTTCCATTTTGTGCATGGCAGCAATTTTGTGGTTGCCCTCACATAGGCCGATGACTGCAGCCGAACGAGTCTTTAGTACACGTACACGTTAGCTTGAGTTTGTGCTGACTTTTGGATGAACCGTGTGAACTGACCCCGTTGCCTGAAGCCGACCTTGCTAAGCCAGTTCCTTGCCCGGTAGCTCATCAAGATTGAGGATCAGAGCACAGGACATTGTAAAGTTTATTATACACACGCCCCTTATCCTGCTTCTTAACTGTTTCTGTTTCTTCCTTTATGGCCTCTTTATGATAAGGGTTGTGGTCCTTTTATTATGGGGTTGTCCGGCTTGTGCAAGAAGGAATGTTGGGCTTTCCTGTATAATTAATGGTGGGCCGGACAACTGAAAAGTGGGTTTGTCATCATTCGATACCTTTTGTAATGAGACCTATGAGTGGACAAATTGTAAATAGTGGGTGTTTGTCCAGAATGTGATTTTTGGCATAAAAGAGCATGACTCGCCTTACGAATTTGAGCAGTCTCCTACGAATATACCTGTGTTGTACTTCGTGGACTTCTGTTTCTGGCTGCAGCCAATAAACTCGATCTTTGACGCCACCTAGAAGTATTCCATGTCTCTGTATTCTAAGACAGGTGAACCCGAAGACTTTGGGCGTGCCCCTGGCGCCGCTGGGTTCTAAAACCCGGTTCTTCAGTTGGCGCCCAATGTGGGGCGACTTCAGCGGTACCGGTCCAAGCCTGAAGATCGTGAGGAGATTCGTGAGGAAATTCTGGAAGAGGGCCCCCACTTTTTCGACCCCGGTATGTCGAACATGGACTGAAGGTTTTTGCTGCGAGGCTTCCCGCTTTCCGACGGCTACGAAGGACTGCTGCCCTGACTGTCGCCCTGTCTTGGACCCCTTTGTGATGATTTGTACGGCGAGACGATAGACGGGTCTTCTGGTGGCGTGACTGATACCTTAGTTGAGTATAAGTGGGTCGCTCCCAGTCCTTTGTTTTGGGTTTCTTTGGGTCTTTGATTTGGTACTTGCAATTACCAAAGCCGAGGGACTCGTACATTTACGAGACTATCGTTTTTGATAATCCCTTGAAGTTTGAAGCTAGATTAGTGAGCGAAGATGCCTGGTCTTAACAAAATTAGGAATTTGTTTTGTTGTAGTTGTAACAGGGATTCTCGATTGGAGGACTCGTGTCCGATACCTCCGGTTGGAACTCCGACTTATGAGCTGTATTCTAAACATGGCGTGGGCCCCATTACGTTTAATGAAGTATGGGTCCGCTATACTAGGAAAGATGGTGTCTTACGATGGCCCCAACATGGTAGTTTTGATACCGAGATTTTAAATAATTTGGAAACTGTATTATTCAGGAAGAAATCCCGTCCGGCAATGTTTGACTCTTTCCGCCTTTGGCGTAAGGAAGCCAAACAACGAGAAATTAAACAAGCTAAAAGAGATAAGAGAGTAAAAAAGGGTGTATCGATAATGCAAGCTGCAAGGCAGTTTAAAGAAAATGAAGAGGATCAAGCGATTGAGGAGTTGCATAGGCAACATAATATGGCCATCGATAAATGTTACCCAGCTTTGCCACCTCTTCCACAAGGTGCAACGAAGGACCCTGAAAAGGATCCTTTGATGTCACATTTGTTGAGATTACCACCCCCTTATGTGCAGAGTGCTATGGCACCTCCGCAACCTCTAGCTGTTCAACCTCTTGTTGTTGCTCAGCCGCCAGCTCCTCTTCAGCTGGTTCCTCCTCCTACGGCGCAGTCTCCTCTGCTATCAGTTCTGCCTCAAACTTCCTTGTCTTCCTCTCCTGTACCTTCGATTTCTCCTGCTACTACTCCTTCGTTTCTATCACCTCAAAATACTTTGTCGCCTGTCCTTATGACAGCTTCTCCTTCTGTTCGACAAAGAATGAGTGATACTGTTACTGGTCTTTTGTCTTCTTTCTTTGGGTCATTGAGTGTGACCCCTGTTTCTGCGCGTAAACAATTACGTAGCCAGCTTCCTAGTCCCGAAGAACAGGCAGTGTTAGATCTTTTGGCTCGTCGATGGGTTTCGAATGTTTTGAGATATAATCTAGAGTCAGTTATGGATGTCTTCCAGCAGTGGGAAGCACCGAAGCAAAGGTACGTTTTTAATGTTATGTGTACTTTCCTCCATGAAGAATGGGAAGATAACGAGTTGGGTCAGATCCCATTGGAGTTACTTAATGTACAGTCCGAATTTGCGAAAGGGACGATAGTGGGTCCCGATGCTGAGAAAGCAGTTGCGACGGTACTTGCGTTTAGGAGCGATTTTCCTTCTCAGCCACTGTTTGAGCCTGATCTTTCTGTTAGGAGAAAAATGAGACCGTATCCGATGAGAGAAGTTCCTCCAGTATGGCGCGATGCAGTACCTGCTGGAGCGAATAATAATCCCCCAGCTGTAGAAGCGCATTTCCAAAGAGTGTGGGTACATGTTCCGTAGAAGAGAGCTGAGGTTCTGGCTCTCAAACAGTCTTTGCCTGATCCCCGTAAGAATCCAGCTGGATATTACAAAGAGTTGTCCCAGACAGTTGACGCATGCATCATGAATTTAGCTGACATAGACATGTTGTTGGGTAATGTGGTTCCTCAAACTTTGTGGGCGAACATTCGTCATGAGAATCATAACAAGAGTTAGGTGATACATGGGCGGATATTGTTGCTGCGGTAGGTAGACAGGTTGGTGGAGCTAAGCCTGAGCCTTTAGTTTCAGAATTACCTGGCAGGATTATTAATCTCATGAAGACGATGATGCCGGCTTTACGAGTGAATTGGGATAAGTTAGCCGCATGCAAGCAGAAGAAAGATGAAAGTGTGTCTGATTTCTTCACTAGGTTTGAGGAGACATTCATAGATCATAGTGGTCAGGATATGAGTACGGAAGGTGGTCAGAGGTTGTTTGTGGACAAGTTTGTCTTTAATCTGCTACCCGAGCTTTGTAATAAATTGAAAGACTCTGAGAGTTCATGGGCTGTTTCTTCGTCAGCCCAGATACTGGCGACTGCACAGTACTACAAGAACAGGGATAAGGATGAGAAAGATAGAGCAGAGAAAAAGACTAAAGATTTAAAGACGAAGGTTCTTTTGCAACAGGTGGATCCGCCTCTCTTTAATCAGCGTGAGTTTCAGCAACCGCAGCAGTTTCAGAGAATATCACAGAAGCCCGAGTCTTTTCAGCAGCGTATTCCGGTAGGCCCTAATCAGTGTGCGTACTGTAAGGTAGAAGGCCACTTCAAGAATAGTTGTCCGATTTTGCTACAGCGTGCGAATGGTGTGTCTGGTGTGCGAGGTCGAGGCGTTCAGCAAGTACCTAGAGGTAGAGGACGTGGTGTGTTCCCCCAGAATGGATGTTCCTTTCCCCCACAGAATTCTATGAATTGTTTTGATCAGCAGAATGTTCCAACTGGCAGATCTACTCAATACTATGCAGATGATTACTATGTTGAGAGTGAGAATGCTGACTGTAATGGTTGCTAGGACAGCCATGGACAATGAGAGGGAGTAGTGTCAGTTCCAGAAGACTAGAGTGGACCTTATGTTGCAGTAGTTACATCGGGTTTGGTAGAGCCTTTTCTTTTGGATACTGGTGCAGCGAAGATGTAAATGTAAATGTAAATGTACAGGAATTTATATAGCGCAAATCACCAAGCGGTTTCTAAGTGCTTGCTTAGGGAACCCGTCCTGGTATTCCCCTGTGAGATAACCCCGGCAGGGTATTCGCAAGGTGAAAGCCAGGCATCCCGCCACGAGGGGCCGTTGTGGAGATTAAGCAAGCTATTGCCCAGAGTCGCAGAGTGTGAACCAGTGAATCGAGTAGGCACCGGAGTGAGAATTGTCGAGTCCATGGACATTTTAGGACTGAAGACCCCGCCGAGCCGGGAATTGAACCCTGGTCCCGGGCTGACCTCTGCTACCAGGTCTGCCTCCTCTAACCAGTGAGCCACACTTCTCCACTCTATCATGCACTCTAAACTCCCTGGCGCACCTTTGTCTGGCTTAACAAATGTTTCAGTAGGATTCTCTGGCGCCCCAGTTCGTAATTCAGGTTTCTAGTCCTTTGTCTCTTTCTATCGGGCCTTGTGACTTGGAAGCACTCCTCATTCTGACGACAGGTTGTGGTGAGAATTTGTAGGGTTTGGATTTGTTGAAGAGATTGCATGCAACATTGCATTGTTCTCCTTCTGGAGTACAGCTTACATTGGGTAAGAGAGTGATCTCTCCGATGTATTTGTCTAAAGATCGGCTTCCAATTGAATTGCGTTCTCTCCCTGATACTCTTTGGGCTACTGGTCCTAATGACGTGGGTCTTTTGGAGATTCCACCTTATGTTATGACGCTTAAAGCAAATGCTAGATTACCACGTATTCCCCAATATAGGATTTCTAGCGATGGTGAAAGAGCGCTTTTAGCGATCATCTATGATCTGATTGAGAAAGGTGTGATTGAAGAAACGAGAGGTAATGTGTGTAACAGTCCTGTTTTGCCTGTCCTGAAACGTACTGACTCTTCTCAGCCGCCAGTGTATAGGTTTGTGATCGACCTTCGAGAGGTTAATAAGATTGTTGTGCCACAGTTTCCTGTTGTTCCGGACATCACTGCTTTACTGACTATGATCCCTGCTTCAGCTGCCTGGTTTTCGGTTATCGATCTGAAGAATGCTTTCTTCAGTATCCCAATTGCCGAGGAAAGTAGAGATATGTTTGGCTTCTCTTTAGGAGGCCGAAGCTTCCGGTTTAAGCGCGCTCCTCAAGGTTATTGTGAAAGTCCCTCCATCTATAGTCAGGCTTTGAAAACACAGCTTGATACGATTGTCTTGCCTGCTGGTGCTGCTCTTATTCAGTATGTGGATGACCTGTTAGTTGCCGCTGATGATGAGGAAACTTGTAAAGAAGCTACTCTTTCTTTGTTGCGACATTTGTCTGACCTTCATCATAAAGTGTCACCTTCGAAGTTGCAGTATTGTCGACAAGAAGTGACCTACTTAGGTCATCTCTTATCGAAGGAGGGAAGAAGGTTGACCCCAGAACAAATTCAAGCGATTGCGCAAATGACTGTGCCAACCACACAGAGAGAAGTGCGTGCTTTCTTGGGTATCACTTCGTACTGTAGACAATGGATTCCGAACTTTTCGTTACTTGCGAAACTTCTGTTGGCACTTACTCTTAAGGATACTCCAAATCCTCTTCCTTGGTCTGACGAATGTCAGAAAAGTTTTTCTGAATTACGTGATGCATTGTGTTCTGCTCCGGTGTTGGGTACTCCCGACTACAGTAAGCCTTTTTTACTCTATGTTCACGACAGAGAGGGTTGTGCATTGTCAGTTCTGACGCAACAGTTTGGTGACAAGCAGCGTCCATGTGCGTATTTCTCGTCGACTTTGGATCCGGTAGCCAGAGCGTTGCCGAGTTGCTTGAGAGCTGCAGCGGCTGTTTCTATTCGACAGTCTGCTGGTTTGGTCATGGATAATGCATTGATTGTGATGGTTCCATATGCAGTGGATACTTTATTGAATAGAACGAAGACTCAGCATTTGACCAGTGCGCGGTTGTCAGGTTATGAGTTGACGCTTTTGGCGAGTCATGTGCACATAAAGCGATGCAACACGTTGAATCCAGCTACGTTGTTGCCGATTTCTGTAGAGACAGATGTTCAGGAACAGCATGATTGCTTTCTCGGGACAGAGGAAGAAACGAAGGGTAGGATTGACCGGAAAGATACTCCTCTTTCGAATTCTGATGGTACCTTATGGGTGGATGGTTCATGCTTTAAGTTTCCGAATGGCGATACGACTGCAGCGTATGCGGTTACGACTTTGCATACGATTGTTGAAGCTTCATGTATTCCACAGAATTCAGCTCAAGCAGAAGAGTTGATTGCACTAACGAGAGCGTGTGTATTGTCGAAAGGAAAGAGAGTGACTGTGTATACCGATAGTTAATATGCATTTGGTGTTGCCCATAGTTTTGGGCGTTTGTGGAAGGAACGTGGATTCCTTACTTCCCATGATACGAAGATTCAGCATGGACAGTTGGTGAATGAGCTTCTTGAGTCACTTACGTTGCCGACGCAAGTTGCGATCATGAAATGCAGTGCACATAAGAAGGTTACAGTCAGATGACGTCGGTCGTGGTAATGCATTTGCGGATGAAGTAGCGAGAGAAACGGCGGAAGATGTGACGAGTCAAATGTATGTTGCAGGTCCAGCGAGATGGGTTCCGGATAGAGGAATGTGTGAAGACACAATAGAGAGTGTGAAATCGATTCAGGCTGAAGCTACTGAGAAAGAGTTGAGTGTGTGGAGAGAAAGTACGGGAATGTTGGATTCGACTGGTTGTTGGATTGAGTTGTCAGAACACCAGCGATGGTTGTTGCCTGACGTGTATGTGCTTCCAGTGGTTACGATGGCACATGGAATGGCTCACATCAGTGCGAAAGGGATCTGTAAGTTGTTGGCTCCAGTGTGGGAGAATGGTGGAATTCCCAAGTGTGTGGAGAATCTGGTCCAGAATTGTATGGTTTGTCTGATGTATAATCCTGGGAAGGGAACCCCAACTCCAGCTGGTCATTTTGCGCCTCCGACGTATCCGTTCGAGGTGCTGCAATTGGATTTTATCGACATGGAGAGATGTAATAATCTGAAATACGTCCTTGTGGTTGTCTGTGCCTTTTCAAGATGGGTAGAGGCTTACCCCCTAAAAGATAATACTGCCTTATCCACAGCTAAAGTCTTGCTCAAGGAATTCTTCCCTAGGTTCGGTTTGCCAAGGATGGTGTGGAGTGATAACAGAAGTGAGCTTGTGGGCCTTGTCATGAAGAGAGTGTGTGAGGGTTTGGGCATAGAGCAGAAATTCCATGCTGCGAATCACCCCCAATCAGCTGGTTTAGTCGATTGCTATAATGGCACCCTGAAGCTTAAGTTAGCCAAGATTCAGGCGAGTTCTGGTCTCCAATGGCCCGATGCGTTGCCGTTGGCACTTTTGTCAACTAGAACTACAGTACATTCTCGAATAGGACTTAGTCCATATGAGATAGTGTTTGGTCGCCCGGCAAATGTGTGGGGAGTGCCGAGACCAACAAAATTCAGCGATATTGAATACCCTGTGTTTATTTTACTACTTGTATGACTTGACGGCTAAATTTTGTGTCTTACATCAACAGGTTCATGATAACCTCCCACAAGCATCTGAAGATCCAGGACACACTATTAATCCTGGAGACTGGGTCCTAGTCCGCAACTTTCAGCGGACCAAGAACAATCAGCCCCGTTGGACTGGACCATACCAAGTACTTTTGTCAACACGAACAGCAGTGAGAGTCCACGGCAAAAAGAATTGGATCCACGACGTACACTGTAAGAGGGTTCCTTTACCTCTGCCGTACGACCAGTGGATCCGTGAAGGTATTGGTGATTCAGAGACAGAAAGAGTGCCGAAATTTGTGCCTTTTAGTGACGCACATTTGGTATGTACAAGGTCTGAGCGAGAGGACGATGATATCTTGCAAGCAGCTGTGCCTCCGCCTTTGAGATTGGACACCACTGAGCCTGAATTGTTCCAAGATCAGACGGTGCCTGGTAAATGCAGCTATAATTTGCGACCAAGAAACAATGAACTAATAAAGAAATAATTCCTTTTTGTTTTTGAAAATTGCACTCTCTCATCCAAGAAGCTGTTTTGTTCTATTTTTCTTTTTTGTACCGCCATCCGGGTTCAGCTGTAGGGTCACGGTATCAAGACTTAGAGTGGCAAACCGTGTAGACGCAAAGTCGACGGTTCTGGTTCGTTCTAGGGCATTCCCTGGACTTACAGAAGCACACCTGAGCGAAGAGAACCAACTGCTGCGAGCAGCACGGTTAGAGGATGGAGTTTTTTGAGATTGAGAGAGTTGTTGCAGAAATGAACTTTAAGACGAAATTATGTAAATTGATTTGTAGCAAATGTTTTTTAATAGCGTGTCTTTTAGTGTTTCTTAGCATGACGTTGTCTTTGGTGGGTTGGATTGTTTTTGCTACCCAATTGACATCTGCAGCCACCTCCCAACCTATGTCTTTTCCTACTACTACTTCTTTGCATTCTTTCCATACTTTACCTGAACATGAACTGATTAGGAGGTCAGAGTTTATTAATATTTCCTTTGTACAGCTTTTGCATCAACACCAGTAGGTATTGAACACCACTAATTGTTGGGTGTGTGGTCTTATGCCACATACTACGGATAGAGGTATTCCCTATCTGGTTCTGCCATTCAGTTACAATGGGTCTGTATGGGCATATCAGACGATGTTTATTTATGCCCATGAAGTCTATCCCCTGCGTTTCATGAAAGATAACTCGAGTAATAGTGCCTTAGTGAAGGGAATAACGGATATGATTAGAGATATTGATACATATGAGACTATTCCTCAGGATGAGGCATTAGCTTATATCGGATGGAACGTGACTGGATATAGTGTTAGTCTGAGTGAAAAGCAGCGACGGAAAAAGTCACCTCCGATTTGGATCGTACCCCATCGTGGTCATTTTTGTCTGCAAGGTAATGGCAAGAATCCGAGAGCTCAGTTAGGGAAGAGTGTTTGTACTCGGACGTATGTTTTTGCGTCCCAGACTTCCCCACCGTTTTTAGCAGCTAAGGGCACGTATTTTGTTTGCTATGACAGAGCATACACATGGTTGCCCCCTGATTTTTCGGGAACCTGTTATGTTGCATATTTGTTACCCCCTACGTATACTGCTGCTGCAGATTACCACAGAACGAGAGTTGTTAGAGGTGTCTTCGATCAGGAAGATACCACGGGACAAGAAGTAGGAGACTTTCTCAAGGATTTCCTACCGTTTTGGGGACCTATGGCTAATAGTAGAAACATACGGCAATTGACGAGAGTGGTTGAGTCCACCATAAATGAAACTGCCGGTGCCCTTAGTAATTTGACTGCGGAGCTTAAAGCAGATCGCCTTATGACATTACAGAATCGTATGATTTTAGATGTCATACTTGCAGATCGAGGTGTAGTATGTAAATTGATCCAATCAAGTTGCTGCGTTTTCATACCAGACAATGCTCCTACAGTATACCAAGCCATTTCTAAGTTACATAAGATCTCCGAGTCTGTACATGTGGACGAAGGAGATTGGTCGTTGACTGGATGGTTTTGGGGACTGTTGTCCACTTGGGGATGGAAGATTCTGATGATCATCGGGATGGCTTCAGCGATTCTTTTCTCGTGTTGTCTTTGTATACAGTGTGGTCCTGCCATATGTGGCCTTTGTGCTACTATGTGTGTAAGAAGACCTGTCTCGAGAAAAGTACTGAGTAATAGGATGATGCTCCAGCAGCATCTTGATAATCTGATGAATATTGACATCGATTCAGATGCAGACTGAGTGATTGCCTATGTAAGGGCAAAAGGAGGGTCTGAGGTTCCGTGAATTCTGAACCCGTTTTATAAATGTCATGGTTTCGTTACGAATTCGATAGTAGCGAACCGTAACTAGTGAGTGCGGCAAGTAAGAGTGGTTTCGTCATGTTAGACCGATGGATTCACTATGTATTTGGGGATTTCGTTCCAAACCATGGGTTCCATTTTGTGCATGGCAGCCATTTTGTGGTTGCCCTCACATAGGCCGATGACTGCGGCCGAACGAGTCTTTAGTACACGTACACGTTAGCTTAGTTTGTGCTGACTTTTGGATGAAACGAGTGAACTGACCCGTTGCCTGAAGCTGACCTTGCTAAGTCAGTTCCTTGCCCGGTAGCTGATCAAGATTGAGGATCAGAGCACAGAACATTGTAAAGTTTATTATACACACACCCCTTATCCTGCTTCTTATCTGTTTCTGTTTCTTCCTTTATGGCCTCTTTATGATATGGGTTCTGGTCCTTTTATTATGGGTTTGTCCGGCTTGTGCAAGAAGGAATGTTGGGCTTTCCTGTATAATTAATGGTGGGCCGGACAACTGAAAAGTGGGTTTGTCGTCATGCGATACCTTTTGTAATGATACCTATGATTGGACAAATTGTAAATAGTGGGTGTTTGTCCAGAATGTGATTTTGGCATAAAAGAGGATGACTTGCCTTACGAATTTGAGCAGTCTCCTACGAATATACCTGTGTTGTACTTCGTGGACTTCTGTTTCTGGCTGCAGCCAATAAACTCGATCTTTGACGCCACCAAGAAGTATCCAGAGTCTCTGTATTCTAAGACAGGTGAACCCGAAGACTTTGGGCGTGCCCCTGGCGCCGCTGGGTTCTAAAACCTGGTTCTTCAAGCTGAATCTGGCAGAAATGCACTTGCAGCAATTTACAATATGGGAAAGGCATATGGGTGCAATGACAATTGCCACAGTTGTAAATTATAAATTGTTCAGTAAATGTTAATCTTGTGTTGATGAAAGGAGTTCCGGGAGGGTGTCACCTTTACCTCTGTCAGTCTACATAAAAGACGAATTAGCCTTATTTGTGCCTGGCCCTTAAAACTCTCAATACAACCATGAAGGCAGTTTGTGATAGGTTTTCTTCTTAGTTTAAGGGTCTCTGGAAGTCTTGAAAAGCACTCAGTCTAAATCCCTGTAATAAAGCACAACAAAGAAATGTCTGGGGCCAGTTGACTCTCTAGGAATTTTTCAAGAAGCCCTTTAGTCACATGCATAGGTATGAAATTAAGGAAAATATAGTTTGAAGGTAATTCTGAAGCTCCTAGTCGTTGCTCTCACTCTTTAACAGAAATGGCCCAACTAGCAGTGGTAGATTCAATCAGATTATCTCTGAATGCTGGCACCCGAGCAATGCTGGTTCTTCTTGACATGGCAGCGGCATTTGATACCCTCTTACATCCCAACTTGATTCAACGTCTCTACAAGATAGATATCCAGGGAACTGTCCTTGACGGGTTCATAGGCTTTCTCAATTGCAGGATCCAAATGGTTTCCACAGGCACCTTTGAATCCAAGATCCCTTTCCTGGGAAAAGGGGTTCCCCAGGGCTCTTCCTTAAGCCCCACGCTCTTTAACATCCATGTAGCACCCCTTGCCCAGATAGTCATGTCCTGTGGTTTTGAATTTCTTTCCTATATAGACGATAACCAATTAGTTATCTCCTCCGGACCCAACATTGAAAACGTCAAACATAGATTAGTCTGCATGAGGAAAATTATCTCCTAGACATCCCTTAATTGTCTTCAGCTAAACGGAGACGAAACAGAGATCCTTCTGCTTGGCAAAGCTCAGATTCACTAGTCTGAGGAATGGTGGCACTCTGAACGTGGCCCTGTGCCGTCACCCAGTAAAATGGCTAGAAATGTAGGTGTCCTTCTGGAAAACAACCTATCCAGGAAGGATCAGGTTGTATCCACATGTGGCACCTGTTTCAGAACAAAGCACCTTCCTAGGATAATTTTTCAGTGGTTTCCATTGAGCTCAAGGCAAACCCTTACTCAAGTGCGTTAATGATCAGTCACCTTGACTGTGGAAACGCTTTTATACTATCATCCAGTGAATCTCTTCTCTCCAAATTGCAGGTCATCTAAAACACTGCAGCTCGCCTATTCAATAAACTGCCGCCAGGTGCACCGTTGGCTCCTTCGCTCATGCCCATCAGGAAAACAGTGATGTTCAAAATGCTCTGTCTGACTCACAAGTCACTGACCGCTAACAACCCTAAATACTTACTGGAGAGACTCATCTTCTATTGTCCAGATTGGAATCTAAAATCAAAAAATAAACTTCTTTTATGTCCCAACTGTATCTGCACGTCACAATACGGCATGTGGGCCTTTTCCTATCTTGCCCCCTACCATTGGAATAAGCTTTCCCTGTACATTCGTTCATGCACTGATTTCTCAGGCTTTAAAAAACATCTTAAAACCTGGTTAATTTGCTCCGCTGACAATCCATCTGACTACTGTTACAGTGCCAAGATGCCCCTTCCGGTGTGAGTCACCGGCGCTATATCAAGCTCCGATTAACATAACAATGAGACTGCAAAGAACATTATGCTGTATCTTTACAGGACTATGCATCAATTTAGTAATTCTTATAGACAGAATTTCTTCCTTTCACATCATGTTCATATTTCCTCCATCTTTCATCCATTCTTATTTATTTTCTCACTCCTTTACTTCCCTTCCTGCCTGCATTTGTTGATGCCTTTAATGTATTTCTTCCTTCTTCTCCTTTCTTTTAAACAGCACTGTACAAGCGCATTCTCTTCAGTTTGCCAAGTTGCCTCAAGTCCTCAAATGACTTTTCCTAAAGCACCATTTTGAAATGTACACACATTTGCTCATTTGAGTTCACTTTTGAGTTGTTTTCATAGGCTTTCCTTGGTTATGTTATATTGATTTGCATAGTGCACTAATCTCCTGAGAGGGTATCCAGGCGCTTGGGCAGGTGTGTAGGTGTGAGGTCCCTGTGGTGCATATATGAAGAGCCAAGTATTCAGCATCTTGCGAAACTCAAGAAGTGAAGAGCAGGCTCTGAAGTGTTGAGGCTTGGGAATGAGGGTGGAGCCAATAAAGGAAAGGCATGGAGCCAGCAGAGGAAGTGGGTGGAGCAGGGGGAAGTGATGGTGGCCTCCTAAAAATAAATCTGAGCACCTGCACTTAATATTTAACAAATTAAGCACTGTTTATGGCATAGGTCCTATTGAGGTTCCTTGAATTCTGAACCCGTTTCATAAATGTCATGGTTTCGTTACGAATTTGATAGTAGCGAACCGTAACTAGTGAGTGCGGCAAGTACGAGTGTTTTCGTCATGTTAGACCGATGGATTCACTACGTATTTAGGGATTTCGTTCGGAACCCTTGGGTTCCATTTTGTGTATGGCAGCCATTTTGTGGTTGCCCTCACATAGGCCGATGACTGCGGTCGAACGAGTCTTTAGTACACGTTAGCTTGAGTTTGTGCTGACTTCTGAATGACCTGAGTGAACTGACCTCATTGCCTGAAGCTGACCTTGTTAAGCCAGTTCCTTGCCCGGTAGCTGATCAAGATTAAGGATCAGAGCACAGGAGATTGTAAAGTTTGGTATGCACACTCACACCCCTTATCCTACTTCTCATCTGTTTCTGTTCCTTCTTTTATGGTCTGTTTATGGTAAGGGTTGTGGTCTTTTATTATGGTTTGTCCGGCCTGTTCGTGAAAGAATGTTGGGCCTTCCCGTGTAATTAATGGTGGGCTGGACAACTGAAAAGTGGGTTTGTTGTCATACAATATCTTTTGCAATGTTACATGTGATTGGACAAATTGTAAATAATGGGTGTTTGTCCAGAATGTGATTTTTGGCATAAAAGACGATTTCTCGCCTTACGAATTTGAGCAGTCTCTGACGAACCTACTTGTGTCGTACTTCGTAGACTTCTGTTCCTGGTTGCAGCCAATAAAATTGATCTTTGACGTCACAGAGAAGTATCCTGTGTCTCTGTATTCTAAGACAGGTGAACCCGAAGACTTTGGGCGTGCCCCTGGTGCCGCTGGGTTCTAAAACCCGGTTCTTCAGTTGGCGCCCCATGTGGGGTGACTTCAGCGGTACTGGTCCAAGCCTGAAGATCGTGAGGAAATTCTGGAAGAGGGCCCCCACTTCATCGACCCCTGCATGTCGAACGTGGACTGAAGGTTTTTGCTGCGAGGCTTCCCGACGGCTACGAAGGACTGCTGCCCTGACTGTCGCCCTGTCTTGGACCCTTCGTGACGATTTGTATGGCGAGACGATAGACGGGTCTTCTGGTGACGTGATAGATACCTCAGTTAAGTATAAGTGGGTCGCTCCCAGTCCTTAGTTTTGGGGTTCCCTTGGATCTTTGATTTGGTACTTGCAAGCACCAAAGCAGAGGGACTCGTATATTTGCCAGACTATCGTTTTTGGTTATCCCTTGAAGTTTGAAGCTAGATTAGTGAGCGAAGATGCCTGGTTTTAGCAAAATTAGGCATTTGTTTTGTTGTAGTTGTAACAGGGATTCCCGATTGGAGGACTCGTGTCCGATACCTCCGGTTGGAACTCCGACTTATGAGCTCTATTCTAAACATGGCGTGGGCCCAATTACGTTAAATGAAGTATGGGTCCGCTACACTAGGAAAGACGGTGTCTTAAAATGGCCACAGCATGGTAGTTTCGATCAGAGATTTTAGATAATTTTGAAGTTAAACTATTTAAGAAGAAAGCCCGGCCGGCGATGTTTTACTCTTTCCGCCTTTGGCGTAAGGAAGCCAAACAGAGAGCAAATTAACAAGCTAAAAGAGATAAAAGAGAAAAGGGTATATTGATAATGCAAGCTGCTAGGTAGTTTAAAGAAAATGAAGAAGATCAAGCGAGTGAAGAGTTGCATCGGCAACATAAAATGGCCATCGATTAATGTTATCCAGCTTTGCCACCTCTTCTACAAGGTGCAACGAAGGACCCTGAAAAAGATCCTTTGATGTCACATTTGTTGAGTTCACCACCCTCTTATGTGCAGAGTGCTACGGCACCTCCGCAACCCCCAGCTGTTCAGCCTTTTGTTGTTGCTCAGCCGCCAGCTCCTCTTCAGCTGGTTCCTCCTCCTCTGGCGCAGCCTTCTCTAGGGACGCCGACTTTGCTATCAGTTCCGCCTCAAACTCCTACGACTTTTTCTCCTTTATTTGCGACTTCTTCTGCTACTACTCCTACGTTTGTTTCATCTCAGTCTGCTTGGTCTCCTGTCCTTCTGACAACTTCTCCTTCTGTTCGACAGAGAATGGCCGATACGGTTACTGGTCTTTTGTCTCCTTTCTTTGGGTCAATGAATGTGACTCCTGTTTAGACGCGTAAACAATTACGTAGCCAGCTTCCTTGTCCCGAAGAACGGGCAAGGTTAGATCATTTGGCTCGTAAATGGGTTACTAATTCTTTGAGATATAATCTAGAGTCGGTTATGGTTGTCTTCCGTCAATGGGACGCACCGAAGCAGAGGTATGTCTTCGATATCATGTGTACTTTCCTCCGTGAGGAATGGGAAGATAGTGAGTTGGGTCAGACCCCATTGGAGTTACTTGATGTACAGTCCGAGTTTGCGAAAGGGACGATAGTGGGTTCTGATGTTAAGAAAGCAGTTGCGACGTTACTTGCGTTTAGGAGTGTGTTTCCTTCTCAGTCGTTGTTTGAGCCTGATCCTTCTGTTAGGAGAAAGGTGAGACAGTACCCCATGAGAGAAGTTCCTCCGGTATGGAAAGAGGAAGTTTTGGCTGATGCCGCTAATGGTATTGCTGATGTACCGGCTCATTTTCAGCGTGTCTGGGTACATGTTCTGTGGAAGAGAGCTGAAGTTTTGGCCGTTAAACAGATTCTACCTGACCCCCGCAAGAATCCTGCAGGGTATTACAAAGAGTTGTCACAGACAGCTGACGCGTGCATCATGAATTTGGTCGATATAGACATGTTGTTTGGTAATGTAGTTCCGCAACCTTTGTGGGGAAAGATTCGTCATGAGGATCATGCGCAAGAGTTAGGTGATACATGGGTGAATATTGTTACCGCAGATGGTCTTCATGGTGGAGGGGCTAAACCTGGGCCTTTAGTTTCGGAACTTCCTGGTAGGATTATTAATTATATGAAGACTTTGATGCCTGCTATGCGAGTGAATTGGGATAAGTTCGCTGCATGCAAGCAGAAGAAAGATGAAAGTGTGTCTGATTTCTTCACTAGGTTTGAAGAGACGTTTATCGATCACAGTGGTCAAGACATGAGTACGGAAGGTGGCCAAAGGTTGTTCGTGGATAAGTTTGTTCATAATTTGCTTCCCGAGTTGTGTAATAAGTTAAAGGATTCAGAGAGTTTGTGGGCTGTTTCTTCGTCGGCCCAGATATTCGCTACTGCAAAATATTACGAGAATAGAGATAAAGATGAGAAAGCAGAGAAAAAGACTAAAGATTTAAAGACGAAGGTTCTTTTGCAACAGGTGTATCCGCCTCGTTATAATCAGCGTGAGTTTCAGCAACCTCAGCAGTTTCAGAGAGGATCGCAAAGGCCCGAGTCTTTTCAGCAGCGTGTTCCTGTAGGCCCTAATCAGTGTGCGTATTGTAAGGAAGAAGGCCACTTCAAGAATAGTTGTCCGGTATTGCTACAGCGTGCGAATGGTGTGTCTGGTGTGAGAGGTCGAGGTGTTCAGCAATCTTCTAGAGGTAGAGGACGTGGTGTGTTCCCCCAGAATGGACGATCCTTTCCTCCACAGAATTCTATGAATTGTTTTGATCAACAGAATATTGCGTCTGGTCAGTCGACTCAGTACTATTAAAGATTATTACTATGTTGAGAGTGAGAATGCTGACGGTAATGATTGCTAGGACAGCCATAGACAAAGAGAGGGAGTAGGGTCAGTTCCAGTAGATCAGAGTGGACCTTATGTTGAAGTGATTACATCAGGTGTGTCAGAGCCTTTTCTGTTGGATACTGGTGCGGCAAAGAGTTCTATCATGCACTCTAAACTCCCTGGCACACCTTTGTCTGGCTTGACTAATGTTTCAGTAGGGTTTTCTGGCACCCCAGTTCGTAATCCAGTTTCTAGTCCTTTGTCTCTTTCTTTTGGGCCATGTGAATTGGAAGCACCCCTCATTCTAACGACAGGTTGTGGTGAGAATTTGTTGGGTTTGGATTTGTTGAAGAGATTGTATGCGACATTGCATTGTTCTCCTTCAGGAGTACAGCTTACATTGGGTAAGAGAGTGATCTCTCCGATGTATTTGTCTAAAGATCGACTTCCATTGGAATTGCGTTCTCTCCCTGATACTCTTTGGGCAACTGGTCCTAATGACGTGGGTCTTTTGGAGATTCCACCATATGTCCTGACGCTGAAAGCGAATGCTAGGTTGCCACGTATTCCACAATGTAGGATTTCTAGTGATGGTGAAAGAGCGCTTTTAGCGATCATCTATGATCTGATTGAGAAAGATGTGATAGAGGAAACAAGAGGTAATGTGTGCAACAGTTTGGTTTTGCCTGTTCTGAAACGTACGGATTCTTCTCAGCCGCCTGTGTATAGGTTTGTGATCGACCTTCGAGAGGTTAATAAGATTGTTGTACCGCAGTTTCCTGTTGTTCCGGATATTACTGCTTTGCTGACTACGATTCCTGCTTCAGCTGCCTGGTTTTCTGTGATTGATCTGAAGAATGCTTTCTTCAGTATCCCGATTGCCGAGGAGAGTAGAGATATTTTTGGCTTCTCTTTAGGAGGCCGAAGCTTCCGGTTTAAGCGCGCTCCTCAAGGCTATTGTGAAAGTCCATCCATCTATAATCAGGCTTTGAAAACAAAGCTTGATATGATTGTTTTACCTGATGGTGCTGCTCTTATTCAGTATGTAGACGATCTGTTAGCTGCTGCTGCTGCTGAAGAGATTTGTAAAGAAGCTACTCTTTCTTTGTTGCGACATTTGTCTGACCTTCATCATAAAGTGTCACTTTCGGAGTTGCAGTATTGTCGACAAGAAGTGACCTACTTAGGTCATCTCTTACCGAAGGAGGGAAGAAGGTTGACCACAGAACGAATTCAAGCGATTGCGAAAATGACTGTGCTTTCTTGGGTATTACTTCGCACTGTAGGCAATGGATTCCGAATTTTTCGCTACTTGCGAAACCTCTGTTGACACTTACTCTTAAAGATACTCCGAATCCTCTTCCTTGGTCTGACGAATGTCAGAAGAGTTTTTCTGAATTACGTGATGCATTGTGTTCGGCTCCGGTGTTGGGTACTCCCGACTACAGTAAGCCTTTTATACTCTATGTTCACGAGAGACGGATGTGCATTGTCAGTCCTGACACAGCAGTTTGGCGATAAGCTAGTCCATGTGCGTATTTCTCGTCGACTTTGGATCCGGTAGCTAGAGCGTTGCCGAGTTGTTTGAGAGCTACAGTGGCAGCGGCTGTTTCTATCCGACAGTCTGCTGGTTTGGTGATGGATAATACGTTGATTGTGATGGTTCCACATGCAGTGGATACTTTATTAAACAGGACGAAAACACAGCACTTGACTAGTGCCCGATTGTCAGGTTACGAGTTGACACTTTTGGCGAGTCATGTGCATATAAAGCGATGCAACACGTTGAATCCAGCTACATTGTTGCCGATTTCAGTAGAGACAGATGTTCAGGAACAGCATGATTGCTTTCTCAGGACAGAGGAAGAAACGAAGGGTAGAATTGATTTGAAAGACACTCCTCTTGTGAAATCTGATGGTACCTTATGGGTAGATGGTTCATGCTTTAAGCTTCCGAATGGCTATACGACTGCAGCATATGCGGTTACGACTTTGCATACGATTGTTGAAGCTGGACGTGTACCACAAAATTCAGCTCAAGCAGCAGAGTTGATTGCACTGACGAGAGCGTGTGTGTTGGCGAAAGGAAAGAGAGTGACTGTGTATACCGATAGTCAGTATGCATTTAGTGTTGCCCATAGTTTTGGGCGTTTGTGGAAGGAACGTGGGTTCCTTACTTCTCATGGTACGAAGATCCAGCATGGACAGTTGGTGAATGAGCTTCTTTATTCACTTACGTTGCCGACGCAAGTTGCGATCGTGAAATGCAGTGCACATAAGAAGGTTACCGATGACGTTGGTTGTGGTAATGCATTTGCGGATGAAGTTCCAAAAGAGACGGCGAAAGATGTGACGAGTCGAATGTATGTTGCAGGTCCAGCGAGATGGGTTCTGGATAGAGGAATGTGTGAGGATACGATAGAGAGTGTGAAGTCAATTCAGGCTGAAGCTACGGAGAAAGAATTGAGTGTGTGGAGAGAGAGTATGGGAAAATTGGATTCGACTGGTTGTTGGATTGAGTTATCGGAACATCAGCGATGGTTGTTACCTGATGCGTATGTGCTTGCAGTGGTTACGATGGTACATGGAATGGCTCACATTAGTGTGAAAGGGATTTGTAAGTTGTTGGCTCCAGTGTGGCAGAATGCTGGAATTCCTAAGTGTGCGGAGAATCTGGTTAAAAATTGCATGGTTTGTCTGATGTATAATCCTGGCAAGGGAACTCCAACTCCAGCTGGTCATTTTGCGCCCCCGACGTATCCGTCCGAGGTGCTGCAATTGGATTTTATACACATGGAGATATGCAACAATTTAAAATACGTCCTTGTAGTTGTTTGTGCCTTTTCGAGATGGGTAGAGGCATAACCCCTGAAAGATAATACTGCCTTGTCCACAGCCAAAGCTCTACTCAAGGAATATTTCCCTAGATTTGGATTGCCAAGGATGGTGTGGAGTGATAACGGAAGGGAATTTGTGGGTCAAGTTATGAAGAGTGTGTGAAGGTTTGGGCATTAGGCAGAAATTCCATGCTGCAAATCATCCCCAATCAGCTGGCCTAGTCGAATGCTACAACGGCACTCTGAAGCTGAAGTTAGACAAGATTCAGGCGAGTTCTGGTCTCCAATGGCCCGATGCTTTGCCGTTGGCACTTTTGTCAACAAGAACTACAGTGCACTCCCGAATTGGTCTTAGCCCATATGAAATAATTTTTGGCCGTCCGGCCAATGTATGGGGAGTGCCGAGGCCAACAAAATTTAGAGACATTGAATATCCTATGCCGATTGACTATTTGTATGATTTGACGGCTAAATTGCGTGTCTTACACCAACAGGTTTATGATGCACTTCCACAAGCATCCGAAGATCCAGGACACGACATTGACCCTGGTTCGTGGGTGCTCGTTCGTATCTTCCAGTGGACAAAGAATGATCAGCCCCGCTGGACTGGACCTTTCCAGGTGCTTTTGTCAACGCGTACTGCAGTGAGAGTACGCGGCAAAAAGAATTGGATCCACAGCGTACATTGTAAGAGGGTATCTTTACCTCTGCCATACGACCAGTGGATCCGTGAAGGTGTTGGTGACTCAGAGACTGATACAGTGCCAAGATTTGTTCCATTCAGTGACGCACGTTTGGTTGGGACAAGCTCTGAGCGTGAGGAAGACGATATTTTGCAAGAAGCTGTGCCTCCATCTTCACGATTGGACACTACTGAGCCTGAGTTGTTGTTTCATGATCAGACATTGCCTGGTAAAGGCCGCTATAATCTACGACCAAGAAACAATGGACAAATAAAAAATTAATTCCTTTTTGCTTTTGAAAACTACGCTCTCTCATCCAAAAAGCTGTTTTGACCTATTTTTCTTTTTCGAACCGCCATCCGGGTTCAGCTGTAGGGTCGCGGTATAAAGCCTTGGAGTGTTCAGCCGTGTAGACACAAGGTTGACGGTTCTGGTTTGTTCTAGGGCGTTCCCTGGACTTACAGACGTACACCTGAGCGAAGAGAACCAACTGCCGGGAACAGCACGGTTAGAGGATGAAGTTTTTTGAGATCGAGAGAGCTGTTGTAGAAATTAACTTTAAGACGAGACTGTGTAAACTAATGAGTAGCAAATGCTTTTTGATAACATGTCTTTTAATGTTACTTAGCACGACAATGTTTTTGGTGGGATATATTGTTTTTTCTTACAAGTGACGTTTGCACCCACCACACAACATATGTCTTTTCCTACTACTACTTCTTCGCATTCTTTTCATCCATTACCTGAACATGAATCTATTAGAAGATTGGAATTTGTTAATAATTCCTTTGTGCAACTCCTGCATCAGCATCAGTTAGTAGTGAACACCACTAATTGTTGGGTGTGTGGGCTTATGCCTCATACTACGGATAAGGGTATTCCTTATTTGGTTCTGCCATTTAGCTATAATGGGTCTTTATGGGCAGAACGATGTTTATTTATGCCCATGAAGTTTACCCCCTGCGTTCTATGAAAGATAGTCTGAGTAATAGTGCTCTTGTGAAGGGGATAGTGGATATGATTAGAGGTATCGATTCCTATGAGACTATTCCTAAAGATGAGACACTAGCTTATATTGGATGGAACGTGACTGGATATGGTGTTAGTCTGAGTGAAAAGCAGCGAGGGAAAAGGTCATCCCCCGATTTGGATCATACCCCATCGTGGTCATTTTTGTCTGCAAGGTAGTGGCCAGAATCCGAGAGCTCAGTTAGGGAAGAGTGTTTGTACTGAGACGTATGTTTTTGCGTCCCAGACTCCCCCACCATTTTTAGCAGCTAAGGGTACGTATATTGTTTGCTATGATAGAGCATATACATGGTTGCCACCTGATTTTTCGGGAACTAATCCTTACACCCAAAAGAAACACAATCTATTCTTATGTACCCCACAGTAAACTCAGCTCCACCTACCAGACAAGTCAATATTACTACAATAATCTGCTCCTGAGTCCTGGAAAGTCCACGAAAACTCACCATAACCACATTCTGTTAATATCAGATGTATTGGTCTAGGGTACAACACATTGACTGCCATTTAACCAGTCTAAAGAGCACCCTCTCCGGATGCTGTATCATTCCTGGTCCTCCTGATAAGCCAGCAGCAGTACACACAACAATCATTGACAGTGTTCATCTTTCTACAAGCCACAGCCAAAATAGGTGGCATTCGGACTTCTTCATGATCTAAGTTTGATAGTAATCCAGGAAGGTTATCTTGCACATTCCTAACGTCTGTGGGTGTCCGGAGTCTGGATCATCTTTGAATGGCACACCCGCAGACAGGCGGATGAGGTATTCCTAAGTATGTGCATTTAAAAAAATGTTTGTTAAAAAGGGACTGTGCATTTGCAGAGATTGGAGCATGTGCACTATTACAGGCCATGCTGTACGTTTGCAAACATTTAAGGGAACACCCAACGGAGGTTGGTGGGGGTTTAGCCCGTGCTATGGCAGTCCTGAATGTCAGATCCCCCAATGCAGGCAATTCCTCACAGAGTCATAAGGAGCTTCGCTTTGCACCAAAACAAGTTACCATTCAGCCTGTTCGCAAACACTGGACGAACAACAAACACAAGAGACAAAACACACACTGAGGTCACCATTGGTAAATCCTACCTCTTGGCAGACCATAATCACATGCCTCCCGACACACAACACCATACTGGGTTATGTGAAGTTTCACTTTGCACTATTTTCTGTGTTCATTATCAATGGACAAACACAGCCAAGGTTCTACATAACACATACCCTAGGATCAGCCTAGGCAAAGCCCATACCGTACCAGCCAGTAATCACACATTCTCGGACATACATAACACCTGCGTGGGAAATACCGAGTTTTACTTTGCACCAAGCATTGTGCACCAATTTTGGTTTTGCGACAACAGACCTACAAAAGGCACACAGTGACTACTAGACAAACCAATGCTATTTTACACCAAAACAATGCTTTGTTCATGAGCATCCTGAAACACACAAAAGTAAAAAAAGATTAGATCAAGAGGATCAAGGTAGAGGCTGATTGGCAACGAGAGGACGGGATTGTCTGCTTTGCTCACTGTCTCCGCTAGTGTTTTGAGACGACGGCAGAAATTGGTGTTACCCAGTTCCTTGCTATCTTTAGTGCCTGAGCACAGCGCAGCTTTGATATCTTTTGCAGACCGCACATGCCGTGACACTAAAGTGTTTTGCACAGCTTCTGGTTGGCACATAGTAATCTTTTCTGCTCAAGGGTCGTATTGCGGACACGGTGCACTTTAAATTTTTGCACCATGGTGCACCTTTCAAAAGGTGCGCCGGGTGCAAACAAGAATGGTGTTCCATATTAGAATGAATGCTTTGCCTCCAGGGTAGGCGAGAACTCGCGCTGCCCTGGTGGCAGCGCATTCAAGTGACAACTGCTTAAAAGCTGCTCCTTGTTTCACTGTGCAGACTGCAACCTGCCTGCACTTCTAAGGGGATTTAGAGATCCCCTTGCAGGCGGGTAAAGAGAGTGACGGCACCCACCTGCAGGGGGATGTCTGGAGGGTCCATGGGATCCCTGTAATAAGGGTGTCCATTACCTGAGATGTAGTTAAAGGAGGTTTATTTAGTCTTCATTACAGGTTGTAAAGTTCATGTAGAGCAGCCCCACCAGGAGCAGCCTCCCTGCTGCTCAGCCCATAGTCCAACTGTAACACCGAACATCCCAGGCACCGAAACATTCCGTTCATCATCTCCACACCAACATTCCATGCAGCTCATTCACACTGGCTGAGCAGCTAAGGAGAAAGATACAGGATAAATACATGTACAGGATACTACATATCCTCCCCCTTCATATAACACAAAAATGAAACTGCAAAACGGAAGTATTGACAAGAACCATAAAAAAGAGAAATGATGCCCAAGTACAGAAATGCCAGAAGGAATAAAGCATTAACCTGAAAATAGCCTGAAATAAACATTGTGAAAAATAAAGAAAATAGGTACATAAATAAAAATGAAGATAAATATTCAATGAAGAGCAACAATATAGCATTGAAGATATTGAACGAAGATACATGGGTAAATATAGAAGAGAAAATTGAGAAGAATTGAGAAGATGCATAGATAAATAAATATACAGAATAATATATCATACATCCATTTCTTAAAATAGGTCTGAAGAAACAACATAAACGACACAATCGCACCTATGACTACCACCAACCACACCCACTGGCCAGACAGGATTGAGAGGACAACACAGCACCCCATGAGCTAGCCGTATGAATGACTGACCCATGTGTAACATAAAGTAATGGGTGTAGTACACCCAACCACACGCCCCCAAGACAAGACGCTCCTAACCTAAGGGCAGCAAACAAAACGTGCAGCTCCTGGTGACCTACACACTGTCCAGTCATCTCTCATTTAAGGGTATGAAACGTGATCTGAAGAAATTAGACTAGTACCGATTTAGTCACCTCTCATGTAAAGGGCTGTAAAGAAAATAGTAGAAATTGAACTTTCACCCATTTCCATCGCTCACGTAAGGGTGTGTTGAGACCAAAATATAAATGGGCGCCTACCACCCACTTAGTTATCCCTTATGTAAGGGATATGAAGTGTAGGAAGAGTGGCTTACAATCACTTAAGTAACCTTCATGACAGAGCATGTAGGAACAAGAGCTAATGACGTGAAATAGAATAATATTGATAGAAGATAGAACATCAATCATAAATCATCCAATCATAGATCAAACATTTCACAGTCATACCACAAGTCTTGGTCTGCCTTTGGTTGTTCTAGTGCTATAAATTGTATGTCACTAGTTCTGACAACTGTACATTCACTTTTGTAAATATTTAGAAATAATTGACTTATTTTTTTGACTTTAAGGAGTGTACAGTTTTGAATTTTGTACAAATCTATAGGAGACCTGTTACTTCTCCCACTGGTGTATGAATCCTCCAGTCTGTGTGAAGTATCTCAGTATGAATGTATGAATGCTTGTGGTATGACTGTGAAATGTTTGATCTATGATTGGATGATTGATGTTCTATCTTGTGTTGTGTACCCCATTTTCATTTGTTGTCACTAAAAAATCTTTTTTGCTTTAGTGTTGACTATACCCTTTCAGGTTAAGAATTGTTTTTTTATCGACTTTGCAAAATAAATTGACTATTTAATAGTGTTCCCAGCCTTGAATTATATTTTTGTCTGGTGGTTAAGTGGTCATTTAACTATACTATCCGTACTGGCATCTCTCTTTTGTTGTTTAACTTATTAGGCTCAGCCTTACTGATTAGAGCCAACCCCAATTGTTTCTTGTCAGATTCCTAACGGCAACCACCACTGTGAAGGTTGAACCCGCCGCAAATTCAAATGTAACTGGCTTACCCGATACCCAACTTTGACATGATAACAGCACTGCGCAGTTCACACAAAAAATGCAAACCCAGTCCATGTCTTCTCTGTAATCCTAAGTGCTGGCAGTACCTTTGCCCGTAGATTCCTGTCGAATCCCGACACGCTGACAGAGACACGTAGGTTGAGATAGGATATATTCCCTTGCCAGGATAACCAGGCTCCTTATACCAAGCGCAGCCTGGCTGGTGAAACACAACATGCCAAAGCCTGTCACCAAATACATGTTACCGAAACCATGCAAACAAAAGCACGCCCTGGCTGACGGTGTGAAGGACACTGGAGGGGCTGGAGCGCGGCAGGGCTTACTGTGTCCTTATTTCCGATTCCTCTGGTATTATTAAGGGTGGCTTATAAAGCGCTTGGTTACGCAGAAGCGTGTCCCCGCGCTACAACTGAAGAACACTGTGCGAGGTTTGCAGACCAGTGATCAGTTATCTGGAGAACAGGTATGTTTTTAGATTCTTGCGGAAGCTGGATTCAGTTGAATCAAGGCGGAGATGGAGAGGGAGGGAATTCCAGCTTTTTGCTGCCAGATAGCGGAAGGAGCGTCCGCCCATACGGGCCCTTCTGACTCTAGGAACCTGGAGTAGGCCCCCATATGAGGAGCGCAGATCGCGTGCTGGTGTATACCTTGTCACTAAGTTCTGGAGTGGGATAGGTGATTTTTTAGCCAGGATGCGGTGACAGGTACAGAGGGCTTTGAATTCCACTCTGCTTTTTACTGGCAGCCAGTGGAGGGTTTTGAGAGCGGCTTTGGTGTCTGATCGTTTAGGGATTTTTAGGATGAGACGGGCTGCCGCGTTCTGTATTACCTGAAGGCGATTCATAGCTTTGCAGGTGGTACCCAGGTAAAGTAGGTTGCCATAGTCTAGGCGTGATGTCACAAGGGCATGTACCAGTGTTCTCCGTGCTGACATGGGAAGGAGGTCAAGGACCTTCCTTATGGTTTTTAAGACGCTAAAACAGACACCTGCAACTCGGTCTATTTGGGGTCCAAAAGATAGGTCAGCGTTGAGCCATACACCAAGGTTTTTAACTCCCTGGCTGGGTATGGGAGCCTCACCCAGGCATGGAGGCCACCACGCCGATGACCAAGCAGATGGGTTCCTCCCCACCACGAGCACCTCGGTCTTGTTGCCGTTTAATTTAAGGCAGTTGGTGGACATCCAGGTTGCAAGTTCTTGCATGCAATCCCTGAAATTGTCCATCGCAAGACCGGGTGCACGCGATAGGGAGATAGCCAGCTGCGTGTCATCGGCGTATGACACGATGCTCAATCCGTGACTCACGGCAATTGAAGCCACTGGAGAGACATAGAGATTAAACAAGGTTGGGCTCAGGGACGAACCCTGAGGAACGCCCTGTCCCAAACCTATGTCTCTCGAGTAGTGGTCGCCTTGGCGAACCTGGAAGCTTCTCCCTGTCAGGAAGGAGTGTAGCCATTGGAGTGCAGCTTCGGATATTCCTCCGTTATTCAGACACTGTAGCAAGTTGTCGTGCGCTACAGTGTCGAATGCTGCACTCAGGTCCAATAGGATGAGGGCCATGGTATGTCCCTCATCCACCCCCTGACGTAGGGTCTCTACTGCTGTTAGGAGTGCGGACTCTGTAGAGTGGCGGGGGCGGAATCCGAATTGGGTGTCGTGCAATAGGGCAGCCTTTTCCACGAAGTCCATTAGCTGTATATTGACCGTTTTTTCAGCCACCTTGGCCAGGTAGGGAAGGAGTGAAATTGGGAAGAGGTTGTCAAGTTCCTCAAAACTGATGGTAGGTTTCTTCCTGAGGGGTAGAACAACCGCCTTTTTCCAATCCCTAGGTACTGCCTTGGTGCTAAAAGATACATCGAGCAGATGTCTGATGTATGGTTCTAGTACCCTTAGACTATCTGTCAGGCGTGTGGGTCTGGTTGGGTCTCAAGGAGAGCCCGACTTCACCGACCTACAGATTTTTAAAAGATCGTCCGTGGGAGGGGTAACGAAGTTGGTAAGTCTTGGTTTATCTCCCCACTCCCTTGGGCTTTCAACAAACTCTGCCCCGGTTTTGGGCTGCGTAGGGAATGCTGAGTATATTTTTGTTATTTTTTCTGAAAAAAAGTCTGCGATTTTGTCACACAATTCTGGCGAGCAGTCATCAGGGACAAAAGCTGAACAGCTCTTTCGTCGAGTTACCAGCCTCACTGATCCTAGACGTAAAATATGCTGTTTTCGTCTTTCTGATTAGTCCATGGTAGGTTCGTCTCTCGGTTAGGTACTTAGTTCTGGTTTCTTCAGAGAAACTCTTGCGCCATTCTCTTTCGGTTCTTTTCAGTGCGGTGTTCTGGACTCTTAGTTCAGCGTTGAACCATGGGGCGGTTTTGTTTACGCGGCCCCCAGATTTGGTTTTTAGCAAAGGGGCTGTGCAGTCTAGTGCCTCATTAATGCGTATGCAGAGGTTAGCATTGGCCGTGTCCGCATCCTCCCCCCCTGGGCTTCCTCCTTTCGTCAATTCTTCACAGAATTTGGACTGAGAGAAAGTTGCCCATTTCCGTTTGAGGTGGTGCATGACTGATGGCTGTGGGGGTCTGCTTCCGGGGATTCGTATGGAAAAAGGGACCAGATAGTGGTCCGACCAAGGAATGGGAATAGGGGTCATAGCTTCCACTTCCCCCCAGTTGACAAATATGGGGTCCAGCAGATGACCCAGTTGATGGGTAGGGCCTCTAACAATTTGGTTCAGTTGGAGGGCTCTCAGTGCCTGACCAAAATTCTTACTGACGTTGTCTGAGGGGTTATCAAGATGTAGATTGAGATCCCCGAGAACCAGAAACTTGTCATTGCACAGTGCGGTTTCCATGATTCCTTCAACCAGACTCTCCTCGAACCTGGCTATGGGGCCTGGGGGTCTGTAAATTAGCATGCCCTTTAGCGTGTAGTTATTATTCACTTTGACAGTGAAGCTCCCTGCTTCACTGTCCAGGATGGGAGAGCTGTCAAGCTGGCATCGTAGGTTTTCGCGGGCTATAATTGCGATGCCACCTCCTCTGCCTGTGGGTCTGTCCTGTCTATGTATTGTATACCCTCCTGGAATTGCCTCAAGGGCGTAGGGAGTAGACTCATTATCTAGCCATGTCTCTGTTAGAAACACAAGATCCCATTGTTTCTCAGTAAGTAGGTCATAGAGGTCTAGCCTGTGTTTTCTCAATGAACGTACATTAAGTAGTCCGCATTGTAAGGTATAGCCCATACTGGTTATATTCTTACCATGGTCAAATGAGAAGTGACAGTGTTCGCAACCCATGACGTTTTCCACGCATAGACTATGCTTGCAGGAGTCGTCGATATAGTGGCATAAGTTTAATAGATCCTGCTTGCTCCACCGTATGTGGCCATCTGGAGGAGCAGGGGGTGAGGCCCTGGACCGCGTACGACCGCGGACGGGCGCCGACGGGCTTGCCTTAGGCGCTCCCGCTGCGCTCGTCCGCTGCGCTTGCGTGGGAGGCACATTTAGGGAAAAGGAGGTGTAGGCGTGGCCTTACGAGTGGGCGTGGCCTCGCGATGGCAGCCGTGAGATGTGATTCAAGGACAGCGCTAGATCCGCTGTGAGTGCTTGCAGTAATTTTAAAAATACAGAGAGGTCTCTGAATAGAGCACAAAGTTAGAACAAATGCAAAATAAAGATTAAATCAGCAATTTAAAATACGAGTCACACAGCCTCCGGCTTCCGCCTCAGAGGACTTCTGTTACAATGGGCATGCTTGCAATCAGCGCTTTTCATTGGCTGAGAGGTGGGCGTGGCCTAACGAGTGGGCGTGGCCTCGCGATGGCGGCCGTGAGATGTGGTTCAAGGACAGCGCTAGATCCGCTGTGAGTGCTTGCAGTAATTTTAAAAATACAGAGAGGTCTCTGAATAGAGCACAAAGTTAGAACAAATGCAAAATAAAGATTAAATCAGCAATTTAAAATACGAGTCACACAGCCTCCGGCTTCCGCCTCAGAGGACTTCAGTTACCAGTTATCCATTTTGAGCAAGATTCTCTGTAGTTTCTTCAGGGTGAGGCTTCCTGTATTCTTAGTTTCCAGGTTTCTCTCTGTAGGATTTACCTCTTCAGCTTAGGTAGGTTCTTATTTCTCAAATCATCGCCATAATGTAATAAGGATGACAATGGTAATACAAGTATGCCAGTACATACACAAATTCTGGAAAGTACAATACATACTTGTAGAGTAGGAGTGCTCAATGGAAGCAAGGACACTAGGTCATCCCCATAGTGTCAAGTACAAGGGGAGAAATTCCATCTATACAGACTAATTCAAAAAATGTCCAGAGCACCACCAGAGAAGACAATATGAAGGTCCGTCACACTAACGGGTCAGTTTGGATAAATTCAAAAGCATTCAGCAAAAGGTACGCATAGACTGATGGTTGGTTTCATTCATTTTATTCCAACTGATCAGTTATTGACAGCCGACACGTGTTACGTTGCACTTAACTACTTTTTCAAGGCTTGTATATAGTCCGTCAAAACGAGTTATTGAATGGTATCAAAGTCTCAGTCCCAAATATAGCAGCCACAAATTGTGGAACCGCAGAAATCTGTAGCTCTCGGACTCAAATGGAAGTCGTATGAAGTCTGAGGTATATCCAGGTTATAAAAGTGGTCAAAACCTTGATAAGTCCCAAGCACCCAGTGTAGCCATTCTGCAGATGCCTCAATAATGTGTGTATCCGCGTGATATACACGTTATTGAGGTGGCTTTTACAAAGTAAAAGCAGCGACTGGACATTACTGCATGGAGTGGCTGAGTTGTGGATTTCTAACCAGTCACCTCCTTAACTCCTTCGACGCTCATGACAAGCTCAGCTCGTCATGGTGTACACCTCCATACACTCATGACGAGCTGAGCTCGTCATGAACAATGGGAATCAACATAACTCAGCACAGGAGGAAAATAACACTAGCATCGATGGTGTTAAGGAAGCCTTGGACTGCTGTGCTGCTATCCTAAAAGTGAAATGCTAAATTGGGTGTTCATGATCTTCACTTTGCTGCCAATAGTAAGAGATTCCAAAGTACCATAGGTAGACAACCCCAATTGCTGCAATTGTGGCCCAATAACAAGAGTGCTCTTTGATCCCCACTTAACCAAATCTCAAAATGCTGCTTTCGGACCTTGAATTATGGACACCGGAGTTTGCTTAGAATCCAAAACTGAGAACATCCACTATTGAGCAGACTACCAGACCATTTATCTCTCAATCCATTGGGATAAGATCATTCAGTACGGAAATTCTCCTTGAACAGGGCCTTTCATCGTAGCTGGGGTTTACAGAACGTTGGTCATTTTGGTTAAGTATCTACAAACTAAGTATTGTCATCTCTCATCTTGATGCTGAACCTAATCCTTAAGGCATCAAAACAATGCATTAATGGGCCCCTTAATGCCAATTGTCTTTTTCCATATAAAGATGGAATCAAAACTAGTAACGCCATCATCATATACCTCTAGCCTGAGCCTCTTCAGACATCTACATGACAGGCCCCCTTTTCAGTCTGCCTAAAAGGTCCCCATGGATCGGATTCCTAATCCTGCTGCTCATTGTCAAGGTAATCTCACCTTCTCGAAATTCTTGATCTGCAGCTCCCTTTGAAGTCAAAGAAGATCCTGTAAAAATCAGAAGTGGGAGGAAAAAGGCACATTGTCAGTATCTGAAATAAGAGTAATCTCTACCTGGTCGTTCTGCCTTGCCAGTCCCACTACAGTCATTAAGAGGGACATAGAAATCCATACAGGGAGGGCTAATGTAAATCTAATGTAGTTCCTACATCACTTGTTGAATCTGGTTCTTAAATGTCACCAAACAGAAACACGTTATACATCAAACTACTGATGTCGAACATCAAGAAAAGTAACTTATCACTTCTGAAAACTGATTTTGTAGGCTTTTGAGTCTCTGCACACTTTACTCCTGCTAACCAGTGGAAAGTGGTTGTGCTATCCCTTTTAAACATGATACAATTGGTATACACTGGGTTGGTCCATTTAATTTGCTTCTAAATCCCTAGTATATAGTACTACAGGTATCCCTGGCGTGTAAATTAAATGCTGCTGGTTGGCTGTAGCACTCATTGCGCCATCCACTAAAGTAGGCCTGTAAAGGATGTCTCCAGGCCTGCCTTTGCAGCGTGTGTGAGTAGTTTTAAACTGCCATCTCGACCAGGCACAGGATGTCTGCCAGGCCTTCTTAATAGTTATTTGTCACCCCTAAGGTAGACCCTAAAGGCTTCAAGGGTATTTAAAAGGTAGGACATGTGTACTTAAGTTTTACATGTCCTGACATTGAAAAACCCCGAAAGTCATTTTTCACTGTAGTAAGCCTAACTCTCCCATAGACTGACACTGGGTTACCTTATTACACTTAAATGATAATGGCTCTCCTGTGTTGTGAGTTGTATGCATTCCAGAGCGGGGACAAAAGTGGTTCTGGGAGAAGAGGGAGCAGGTCTTATTGACAGGATGTGCTCTCCACGGATTACACTTCAAAGAAACATGCCTCCAGCGCACACAAATGAACCAGACACCAGGCCTGCCCTTGTCCCACTAGCCAGGTTGGAGCGAATCCCAGGGGAAAGAGAACTGATCAGAACCAGTTAGGATTAGACAAATGGGGTGACAGCCACACATAATCTGGCAGTAGATATAAAGAGGACACCCTCAGAAACTCTTGGACCTGAAAACATTCAGAAGGACTGCCCTGCTGTCTGAAGAAGGATGAATGGAAATGCTTGCCTTGAACTCAGGGTCCCAAAAGTGACTCCAAGAGTCAGTTGGCCGACCTCCTGTTTGGACAACAAGCTTCCAGAGGCCTATCATGCAACTACCATTTGACCAGCACCACCTGACCCAAGGTTCTGGAACCCTTGGCTAGTGACAGATTGCACTCCTCAAATCTGCTAATGGCAAGAACTGGTGAAATTCCAAAGGTTCTGGGTGCTTCATGTTAAAAAAACATAACAATCCCCTGTCTCCTTGCAAATGGAGCAGACTCACCAAGGCCGATACGGAACTTGCATCTGACAGCTGACGTGACCTACAGACAACCGACTCTGGACTTCACCGACAGTTGCACTTCAATGTGACATGCTTTTTTCAGTGGCACGCGCTTTCCACCAATGCGTACCTCTAACCAGTACTCCGCTATTTGCACCGACAACGACCACACTGCTAACACGAAGCTCCAACTGAGGCTCCTAGCGTGGATCTGGATTAAGTTAGAAGGTAAACTTCTCACCAGGATGTATCCGACCCACGCTGCATTGCGATAGGCCAGAACTTTTGACTTTGCCTCGGTCCAGCGCGTCCCAATGACCGCTCGGTGCTTTATGGAGTTATTTTTACTTAAAAATTTTTTTAATCATAACTCTGGTTTTACTTTTCTCATTTTGGTGGCATTTTATCTATTAACATCTACTTTATTTTTCTAAATTGTGTTGTTTTCACTTTATTACAGTTTGAGTGTTGCATAAATCCCTTACACATTGCCTCTAAGGTAAGCCTGACTGCTTTTGAACCAAGCTACCAAAAGGTTCTGCACAGGTTTATTTCAGGACTTTTGTGGTTCACACCAAGGATTGTGTACATTATCGGAGTTGGGCTGTTACCAGTCAACTTATAACTCAATTTCGAACAACTCTTTAAACTTCTCTGAAGTAGGTTTTACTTGTTCACAAAATGCTTTGATTGCCAACCTAAAGTATGAATTACAAAATAGAGGCTACATAAAACCCCATCAGAAATTCCTTCACATTCAAGAAGCATACCTTTCGCTATTGTGTCAGCATAGTCTAAAATCACACTTCATTAGGTGTTGTGATAACTATATGCCTTCAGACAATATTTACTTTTTCCCATCAGCCTTTTGCTTAGGCACAATTCATAACCTTTACTAACCACGGAAAAAGTACTGGCTGAATTGCCAGCATTTATAGGGCGCAGAACCTTAAGTAAGTTCCTTTTCATGTTTAATCTTGCGGAATCCAGGTCTGAATGCCAAGTTAAGTATTATGCTTTTGTGTCGCATTTGCAGATTTACAACAAATAATCAGCAATATGATGGTTGAAAATATACAAAAAAATCACCAGCCATTGATTTGTACTTCCTCAATTGAGATGTGGAGGTAGCAGGAACCAAAGTAAGGCACTCCAGGAGTGGTATGCACAGATCAGTGGTTGCGGGGCAGGGGTTGAGGAGATGTAAGAGGATAATAAAAAAAATCCAAAAAAAAAGAAAAACATACCTTACAGCTGTGTCTCTCCACCGTCTCTCCTCAGGAATAGAACAGGAAGCAGGCAGCCAGGATGCCCGACCAGTCACAACGCTGCAATGCAGCATTGTGTTTGGTCTGAGCATCGCGGTTCGGCACTCAGCCAGGGACTGGGGGCCTGGTCACGTACTCCACGCAATCTGTAATGTAGCATGGCGAACATGCGAAGTGTGCATGACTGTTCGGCCAGTCCGAGAGGGCTGGCCAAACATTCATTGCATGCTTAGGAGGGTACTACCACTCCTCCCCTGCCCTGCGAGCAGAGCAGCCCTGCTCCACCCCATCACACAAAGCTGCTGCAGCAGGACAAAATAAAATAACATTACGTTATCATTTCATTTTTCCTTTCTTTCACTGCATCAAAGCAGTGGGCCACGATCCTCCGCCTTAGCAGAGGAGCCGCCACTGCGGCTCTCCCACAAATAATGTTAAAAATTGTTGTCCAGATTATGAAGGCCACAAGAGAAAGGAAATGTAATACATTTTAGAATTCTTAATGAATAAGATATCTCTATTAGGCACATCTACATCTTCAAACATCAGAAGCTGCGGAGCTAGAGTGAAATAAGAACCATGCAAAAAGTTTAATTTTTGGAGGGTATAGGTATATCCAACTCATGAGGTGCATACTCAGGTGAACTGTCACTCCCTATGGCAACTCATTTATAATTTCAGGCTCAACATACATCTTCTGCTTCTCACAACTCGACAATCTCAAGTTAAAATGATTATATCAATGAGAACTGTGATCTGTCCGTTTCTCTTTAGGTGTATATGATTTTGTACTAATTTTCTCTTTACCACCATTTCTAGTGTTTTGGGTGCACCGTAGAAGATACCTTTCAATAGTGATTAAATCAACAACTGGCAAGGCCGCAATCATGGTTTAAGTGCAGAACTCTCTCTGAAGTTAGAACATTCAGTATGGTCTTACTAAGTCATCAATGGTGAAATTTACCTGGCATCAGGGAATTGTGTGAGGTTATCAGCCCGGGATCAGGACAGTGCTACAAGCATGGTGGAGCAGAAAGCAACACATCCAATGCTTTTGGATATGATATTTTATTCCTTACTGAAACATGGCTTAAAGACACCTCCAAACCTGACATACACCTGGCTACTCCCCCTGGCTATCGATTGATGGGCATCAATCATGTTGATAATAAATCTGGAGGAGGCCTTGCTGTTATTCTTAAATCTCACCTTAACTTGAGCGCTAAGAAACTAACCAACCTTGGGCTTATTGAAGCCATGTATTTCACGATTATGGATTCAGCCACTATTATTTTTGCCGGCATTCTGGTCAATAATACTCCTACGGCTTCTACTTCCTCTCAACACTTTAGTGCACTCTATTGCTGATCTCACCCTTAAACACTCTCATTTTACGGTGTTGGGGGATTTCAACCTACATGTTGACAATCCTTCTTGTGCACAAGCATCTTTCCTACTCGAAACCTTACAAGGATTAACTCTGTCCCAATTAGTTAAGGGCCCAACACACAACGCTGGCCATACCCTTGACCTCATATTCACAAATCATCCCGGCGTCACTTCTCTTCCTGCCCTGCCCCTTACATGGTCTGACCATTTTCTCCTTCCTTTTGAAATTACTATCCCTTCCCTGCCCCCGCCCTCCTCTATCAATAGAGAAAACGGACGCAAATGGTCTAAAGTTACCTGTGACACCATTGACCCCTGTTTCTTTTATCAGTTCAATCCTTCTGTAGATTTTAATGAAGAAGTTGTTAGATATAACTCCGCCCTTACCTCCGCACTGGATGCTATTTCCCCACTAGCTCCTATCACTTCCGCTAGATCTCGTCCTTCTGCTCCTTGGTTCTCTACCACGTTGCGAGAGGAAAAGAGTCGATGCAAACAGCTTGAACGTAAATGGCGGCAGACCTATGATCCTACTGCCAAAGCAGTTTATAAGGCGGCCTTGAATAAATTTCAAAAACTCAAACGGACCACGATGAGATGTTACTTCTCACAGCTAATTAAATTGGCAGAGAACTCCACCAAAACTCTCTTCAAAATAGTGAAGGATTTTGCGAATCCCCCTGCCTTGAAGACCCAGAGCTCTTCCACTCAGGCCCTTTGCAATGGACTTTCTGATTTCTTTCAGGATAAAATTAGCAAATTATCTTCTTCATTTGATCCAGCTGTACCAAGTCCTTGGACAGCTGAGTCACACTTCCAGCAATGTTCATTTAATTTTTTTGAAGAGCTTACGCTTGATACAGCCATGAAACTAATCAGCGAGGTTAAATCAGGATCACCATTGGATCCAGTCCCTGCCAAAGTGATGGAAAATCTTGCCCCGGTTTTAATCAACCCTCTCCTTTCCATATGGAATTCCTCCTTGACCCATGGTCAGTTCCCTGCAATGTGGAAGCAGGCTATGCTTCTCCCCATCGTAAAAAAGTCAGATGCGGACCCCACACAATTCTGTAACTATCGCCCGATATCCCTTCTGCCTAAACCTGCTAAGATCTTAGAAAAAGTGGTTCAGAAACAATTGGCCTATTACTTAGAAACTAACCAGCTGCTGCACGACTCCCAGTCGGGATTTAAAACCGGCTTCAGCACTGAGACTGCGCTGCTGGAGGTATCGGAGACAATTCGAGAGTTTGTGGACAGGGGTGAGGAGGCCATGTTGGTCCTCCTCGACCTGTCCGCTGCTTTCGATACTGTGTCCCATGATATACTCCTGACTCGTCTGCAGCAGCTAGGGATTGGAGGCACTGCTCTGACCTGGATTAAATCTTTTCTCTCAGGGAGGACTCAAAGGGTACTTCTTCGTCCCTTTGAATCGGAGGACAAACCTCTTATGTGCGGTGTGCCCCAGGGCTCGGCCTTGAGCCCTCTTTTGTTTAATGTGTACCTAGGCCCGCTTGCCAGGGTAGTTGAGTCCTGGGGGGTCAGGGTGGTCTCTTACGCTGACGATACTCAGCTTGTCTTTTTGTTTAGAGACCACTCTGACTCCCACTTCTCTAACTTTCGCAACTGCCTTGGCAACATCTGCTCGTGGATGGCTTCTAACCATCTGGTTTTGAACACTGATAAAACGGATGTTCTTTTCTTTAGCCAAAAATCTGCCCCCCCCCCCCGCCACCCTGTGGTGGCCTACTGTCCTGAACCCCCTCCTAATCCTGTCCAATCTGCCCGCAATCTCGGCTTCCTATTTGATAACTATGTCCTGTAAAGCTCAGGTCAATAGAGTTACCTCTACCTGCTTTGGCAAACTGTGCATGATTAGGAAGATCTTTCCCTATCTCCCTTTGCTGTCCCGTAAAACGATTATCCATGCTCTTATCACGGCACATCTAGACTATGCCAACAGCCTGTATGCCGGTGCCCCCCTCTACCTTATTGAAAGGCTACAAGTTGTTCAGAATGCGGCGGCTAGACTCATTGGAAATATCCCTGTTTGTAACTCTGTAACAGCCTACCAGAAAGAATTGCATTGGCTCCCTATCTCCCGCCGCATTCAATTTAAAATTCTGATCCTTGCCTTTCGTGCTATAAACGGTATTGGCCCGGCTTACCTGAGTAAAAGACTCAAACTATCTGTATCCGTCAGATCATTGAGATCAAACAGCCTTCGTCTTTTGGTGGCACCCAGATTTCGTCTCACCAGGAGTGGGGGCAGAACGTTTGGAGTGGCCGCGGCCAAGTATTGGAACAGCCTTCCTCTGGACCTCAGGTTCATTGAGTCAGAGCAAGTATTCCAACGGAAACTCAAGACCTAGCTGTTTACTAATCCTTAAATTGATCTATCTTTAGAGGCTTTCTGTAGATCTGGGTTATGATGGACATGCTCTTGGCAGTCCCACCTCATGAATGACATGTATTTTACAGCGCCGGGACACCCCCGTTCGGGGGTAGCTGCGCGCTTTATAAGCTTCTTAAATAAATAAATAAATAATAAATGCTTCTTATGGCATTGTTTGAAAGCCATCTGCCTTAAAGGCCATATCTGTTAAGTCCTAGAGCTGTACGAAGAACCATATCTATCAACTATGTTCATACGCTCCCCAAATCCGCACAGAACACCACACCCCAAAAAGTTTTCAATACTTTCGCCAGATTATACTCTTAGTTTAAAGGGAGCATTTCCTTGTTTTCAGATGAAAACTGCACCTAAATTATGGTTCGCTCCGAGATCCACATCTTTCCTATGCTGGTCTTGTCGAGTGACTCTTATGGGAGTCGTGGAAACACACACAAGCAATATCCTTATTTCTCCAGTGAAGGGTCATTTCACTCTTAGAAGGTAAAATTGCCCAAGCTTTTGATTTTATGTTCTTAGCCTGTCGAGCCATGGAACTGGATTTCAAATTCTGGTTTTCAACACAGAAGCCTCAACATCACATGAAGGTGACCACAGCAATTCAGTTTTTCCTAATTTTGGAAGTAAAACAGCAAAGCAATAAAAATACGTGTGTGACGTATAGCAATATGTTCTGAAGCCGACATTTCAAGCGGTGAAAGGGAACAAATGTATCCATTATTAATCAATTTTTTGAGTTTTGCTAAGTCGAGGAAGATACACAGAAAACAAAACATCCATTGCTACAGCAAGCCAGAAGATACAGCTACAATAAACGACAGCAGCAGTTCTTCAATGAATGCTCAAAAAACTTTACTGTATCTGCTGATTTGAAAGTGCTATGTGTCTTAAGATCTACTTACCAGGAAGGCTCCATTTCCTGGGCAGAGCTAAAGAAATTAAGACCTCTTCAAACAAAGGGTGGTACTCTCAAAAATTATTAGCCATACAAGGGTTAATTGACACGGTTTTTTAAGTCTATGTTGATAGCACAGCTGTTATCAGACCCCTTTCTTATAATATACACATGGTGGGCGAGAGATCTGCCATCATCAGCCATTGCCTACTTTTTTTTTTACCAGCGTTTGTAAACCATAGACTTGAAAGACTTTGTCAATAATTTCTTGGTTCAGCCATGAGCATTATCACTCTTTCACTAGATTCTACTGGCTGCTAGACTGTATCTTTCCACCTCACAAGTAGTGCTGGAGGGAGGGTTCGTGTACAACTATAGGCATCTCAGTCTGCTTCCGACATAACTTATCGTTACTCTTTACCCTATCCCTTTTCCCTAAGCGCTCATTCCGTTGCAACTTACTTTTCATTCCTCTTTACCTCACCCCTTTTTCCAAGGAACTCAATCTTCCCACTCTACCCCAGCCTCAACCCACTTTCAATCCTTCCTCTTGCCCCTCTGACTTATCCCGGTGTTCTTAGAGTCCACCCGCCAACACTCCCAATTTGTTGCTCTCAATTGTTCCTCCAGTCCCCATTAACCCATGTGCTGCTCGGTCCCACACTTGATGTTCCCTCCCAGCAACTTCGCATTACTGCAACTAGATGGGGGAATTGTTTTCCTTTCCTAGAAACTTAAGGAGGGCTCAATTTGCTTTCAACTCTCATCTTTTTAGGTCTCGCAGACCTGTGTTGCGTGCAGTGCAGGCTGCTCGCTCTGCGGGGCTTCTTGTAATCAAGCAGATTTCAGAAGTGGAGTGTAGGCTCCGCCCCTTGCATGCTAAACACTGGCTTTCTATTGTAATTGAGACTTTTTGTCCCGCCCTGTCTCCATTTGGTCCCACCCGCCCAGACTGGATCTTTTACTCGTGGCGTTATCCAGTGTCCTTTAATTACTGTGTAGGCACTTTTTTGCTTGTTACAGTGGTGTCCCAGACAGCGGTAGCAGCAGGGAAGGGGGGTTTTGAACCGCTGCTTCCTTGTTCAATTAATTGAAGCTGCTGACCGCAGAGGACTCCTTCTAAGCCTGGACCCCGATTCATTGGGTCGTGCATTTGTTCGTATATTTAGCATGATGTATGTTGGATTTTCCTTCCCTTGTTTACATAGCGATAATGCACCATCTGGCACAGATAGAAATGTCAATTTCTAGCACAGTGATGGGAAAACGCCCAGAGCAATGAATGCTGAGATGTCAGAAATATTAACAGGCTCCGAGTCTACTAAAATAGCAAAGGGCTATCGGTTCTACCACAATATTTTAACAGAAGGAAAATAAAAGAAATCTATTTGGGAACGAGGTGGATCGCTTAGTTTTATAATACTGATATCTGAGGTGCATTTTGAGGATTTAGGAAGGCAGCCTGCGATCCTGTGATTCGGCCCCATCACATGCTTGACCCTGACCACCCTCCCAGAGAGATACACCCAAAGCAGAGCGGCAGAACGAGGGTGGAGGCGGCAGTGGGGGCACCAATAGCCATACGGGATAAGCCCCTGTAGGTTAGGCGAGAAGTGGGTGACAGCCACTCTGTGAGATTTTTTGCTGTCGAGAATCAAATTTCCACAGTCCACAATGGGAGTTTGCTTCTTGAAAACAAGATATTTCCAAACACGCAGGGAGCTTTCTAGATGCACACTGTGCTCGTGGCTTAACCCTCACCGGAAGCCATGTCACATGAGTCACAAGCAGGGGTAATGGGTGAAGGTCGCTTGTATTAAATAGGGCGGGCCGACTGTCACTTTGATTTGATGGACCTATGGTGATTGGTGAACGTTCCTTCCGGTCATAGGTTTACACCAGCGGAGCCAGAGGTGCCTCGTCAGTGTGAACCCTAGCTCTTCCAGCTCTAACCAGAGTTGGGGAACTGGAAGTTGGACATTCTCTTAAATGCCAATTCCAATCACAGCTTTCAAACTCAACCGACATGGGGCCATTGAAAGCACATTACCTCATCTCCCTGTTGAATCATCTAGGCTATATGGCAGCTCCTACAGATAGTTCAACTTAGAGCATTATCATGATATAACAAGCATTCGCAATGCAAAAGGTCTCACATTTGCAAGAGTGTAAGCTATTGGCATTGTAAATGACAATGCCTTTTATTTATCTGTTTTAAAGTCAACACGTAAATAAAAGGCATTGTCATTTATAATGCCAATAGCAAAATCTCTCCCAAATGCGAGACCTATTGCATTGCAAATGCTTGCTGTTTCTGTCTAAAGAAGATCGGGTGGCAAGGGAGCTTTCATGTCTAGGTTAAAGAAACTAAAGAAGGACTATAAGAAGGGACCTTTGTCATCCCTCTATTTGACAAACACAAAACATGATTGTAAAAAAGGCAAGGGAGCCTTCAACAGACTGCTTTTTATTTCTGTGTTCATCTTTGATGAGCATACACTGCATGCATTAGCACATTAAACCCAGACCTACTGGTTTTGCCAATATTTATTTACCGTTGGAAATTCCGCACATTTCCCTTCATTCTACTTTTTTGTATGTAATTATTTTTATTTAGTGGTTTACACATTCTACGATTACATTATTGATCTGAAATGAATTTGAACTGTATTAATTTTAGGTACTCCCCTCTTCCCAAGGAAAACCCTTGTGTTCAGTAAGGCAGATGCATTTGGTGACAGAGGGAGACCTATCAGGTTAATCTAATTCTGACTTCGGTTCTAGATGTGATGCAGAGTTTCAGAATCAGCCTGAGTCTAATACTAGCGTAACTGAAAAACTGAGAACATCATACAATTGTTTTTTCAGGCACCTGTGTGCTCTATGACAAAGTCAAACTCTGCTGATAGATAACATCATTAAGAAAGCAGTGAAAAACCAGGAATTTAATGTCAATTGCAGAAACTGTCATTTAACATTTTACACATCGGAAAAAAACACACATGAGAATACAGTAATTTTAAGATGTACATCTCGAGGAAATGCTGCATCGTCAACCAATATTTAAGAACGCATCCAGTCAGAAAAGCACTTTTATGCAAAACACACAGTCCGGACATTCCACATCAAAGAACCATCAAATAGAATTATCATACATTTTATTACAACCGCAAATACATCTTGACCCTTACCTCTATCTCTCCTCCCACTCTATCAAAGAGCTCAGCCTCTTTCCCTTTGGCTGAGCCTTTACTCTATTTCCAGTATTTTGGTAAATGCTTTAGAGCGGCTATGCTGACTGATAGCGTAAGTTCAAACTGTCCACCCTCTATGTTACCAAGAATAACACAGATTTCAATTAATACGTTTATTAAGTCGAATACTCATTACTATTATACCAGCTGTCACAATGTTTTTCGTCTTCGAACGTGCACTTCAATGTTCAACATTGATGCGGTTTCGGTTTTAGTTTCAGTGACAAAATTTCAAAGCTAAAATTCTGAAGTTAAAAAAATATATAGCAATACGTATGTTTGTGACCACGGTCCTTGGAAAAAGCGGAATGCTTTAAAACGCCTTAAAGTGTTGATTTCTAAAAATAGATTAAGATTCGACATAGTTTGTGCTACATTGCAGTTGTGGTTAAAATATATCCAATTGTGATTGTTTAAAATATGAGCATGAAGAATCAGCAAATGGTATATAAATCTCTTTATTGGATTGTGAAATAGTCGATACAAATTAAAATGTATACAGAGGGCAGAAAAATGGAGCAGCAAAAGTTGTCTGTAACTTGATCTGGTTCGGGGGAACGGGGGAGAGCTATAAATTATCTGCTGGGACGCGCTCCTTTCTTCTACAATTCGACAGAATACCGAAGAATGACGAATGTCCAATAAGCCACAAGCATCAGGTGTATTTAAAAAGAGTTGATAGAAGGGATCAGCTTCATACGCATGATTTCTTCTGGGACAGATTGATTTTATCTCCAAGACTGAGAGCCATTCCCTGCGAGCAAAACAAGAAAAGGAGCACATTAGAGACCTCAATAAAGCCAATCAACGCCACAAAACATTTTGACTGCAGCAATGCTCTCTTTGAAAGTAAGTGGGTAAGCAGTGCGCAAGCAAACACACTTAATTTGGGTCGCAGAAAAAAAGAAACCGATGCCAATATGTTTAACAAATAAACCACCTTTCAAATAAAAACAAGTATGTTTTATTAAAGCTTTTACATTTGCTGATCCCTTTATAGAGTAGTAGTCAAGAGCTTTTTTGAAGATGGTTGACTTGAGCAGCAGGGGGAGAACGACCTGTGCAATGGGAAAACAGTTGAAAGGAGCACAGAATAAAGAAAGATTTCAAGGGTTCTTAGGGAAGGGCTGTTTCAACAGTTTCTTGTAGGAAGAGCTAGAGCTGGCCTCCCAGCTGTGCAATGGGAGGGGCTGCATTCTGATCCTGTCTGCGTGGAAAAGAACATTTCAGAATGGACGAATTTTAACATGTTGGTATATTAATCTCTTGGACAACCTCTCCTAGAGAGTGGAGTAGGCGTGGGCATATTAGGGTGGGTGTCATGTTAGCCTACTATAAAAGGGGACTAAGGAACACCTCCACCAGAAAGGTACGGGGGTCTGAGTGCTGTGCCCTGGAACCATGTGTGCCTGTTCCCAAGACACCTTTGGGGGAGCTGATTCATTATGCAAAAGCTATAATAACCACACCTTTCTCTTCTACAGAAGCTGGATTGCAGTCAACAGATGGTATGCACATGAAGATTACGGAAAAGAGGTTTCAAAAGCTCTGGAATGATTTAATAATGGTTATGCTCATTTTTTCTCACCTAATATGTTCTACCAGAACTAACGTTTTGTGTCACTTCTTTTTGGCTGTGCTGTGTGCAGCCTCCTTTTATTGCTGGGGTGGTTTTGTTCGTCAAACTTACACTTAGACTCTGGCTGATTATTTTTTTTCTTTAGGTCTATGGCAAAGGTTTATTTTTGCTTTCTGGTTATGCTGATGATCTGTCTTATGTTGCCAAAGTACATCATTTAAAATAAAATCTATATCTATACTAATATAATAAAGAGAGAGCCCAAACCTTTGAGGCGGGTAATCTCAGGAACCACAGCACCAATCACAACACCCAATACAGCGTTGGAAAGGGCAGTTGCAGCAGAAGGACATAGGCTATGCAGAGAGCCCACCATATACATTTAAAAGGTAAAAGAACCGTGCCAGCAAAGTAGTCCCTTGTGGGCGTGTCTGTGGGCGTGTGCTGGGGCGTGACAAACGCAGGGGCGTGTGGTACGTTCCGCCCTTCATTCCATGTCTCATATCGTGTGCTGTGGGCGTGTGCTGGGGGCGCGAGCGTGTGCGGGGCGCGGGATTACAGGAAAAAAAGCGAGCGTTGTGCCCAATATTTCATTGTTTTTTCCTCCCAGGTTCTGTACATTCCAGCTCCGGGTGTCCACCCTGCTCCCTTTAAATACCCTTGCACCCCATAATCATAACCCACCCGTACTCCTTAAAATACCCCAACACCCTTAAACACTAACCCATCTTAACCCTATAAATATACCCTGTACCCCAAAACCCAAACCTATCCCTAAACCCTAAAAATACCCCTGTACCCCAAAACCCAAACCTACCCCTGAACCCTAAAAATACCCCTATACCCCAAAACCCAAACCTAGCCCTGAACCCTAAAAATACCCCTATACCCCAAACCCCAAACCTAGCCCTGAACCCTAAAAATACCCCTATACCCCAAACCTAGCCCTGAACCCTAAAAATACCCCTGTACCCCAAAACCCATACCTATCCCTAAACCCTAAAACTACCCCTGTACCCCAAAACTATATCTGAACCCTTAAAATACCCAAACACCCCAAAACATATACCTCAGTACCCCAAAACATATACCCCTATACCCATACTTACCTTTTCCAAACATTAAAAAAAAAATTATTTTACCATTCATGCATTTACAACGAATTTCGTTGTAAATGTATGTGTGGTAAAAGCATATAAAATGTAATGCCATGCGTTAGAATGGCATTGGGGAGTCATGGTACTTTGGTAATGAAAGTATGCGGAGTGATGGTATGCGGAAAGAAAGTTGCGGAATAATGGGTGTATACCCTCCCCCAAAAAGTACATTGGTGGCACGGCGGCCCACATCTCCAGCAACATACTCATATTTTTTCAAAACCGATTTGAAAAATGCACAGGTCTCTCTCATTGATGGCCAGCACCGACATACACTTTTAGACACACCTCCCGCCACAAGTTCTCGAATTGCGAACTTTAGAGCTGGGGAGCTACGTTCGAATCTCTGCATCAGCTCAACATCCTGCAATTCCAGGCAAATCGCTTTGCCTCCCCGTGCCTACCACAAATTAATGTGTTCTTCTGTAATGTAAATTGTGCTCATACCATGTTGTCGAGTTCGCGCTATATAATATTGCAAGGAAAAATAACGTAGGGAAACTTGAGTTAACACACTACTGAACGTGAACTCAAGTGCATCAGCAGTGCACTGTGAATCGAAGCGTATCACAGGCCTGTCACAGATAAGAAATTCTATCAAAATGAAATCCTACAAAACAATATACTACTGGCCGGCAGCAATTCATACCCGGACAACGTCGGGACGGGCTGCAAGTAGAAATATAAAATAGGAGTCACTCAAGCCTGTTGTAAGCGTCTAACCAGAAATACTTTTATCCTCCCAGTGGCCTGAAACAGGATCGCAACTTATTTTAATATGTTCTGAGCTCCGTGTTGATCCAGAAATGCCACAATTACCTAAAGTACTGGTTTACAAACACATACTTTATGGCATATATGCGTAGCCTGCCTGTGATACAAAGTGTATCTAATGAGCTTCCTAGCTTTTGGTTCTTCTTTCCTTAATCTTTGTTTAGGGCAGGATTATCTTTAGACAATAGGATCAACGTAGTCCATACCAAACATTTTTTAGCCCGAGATTCCCCAAAAGAAGGGTGGATCCGCATGGATTTGCCATGGTAAAGGAACTTCTTTAACAGCCTCCCTTTCAAAATAAAGTCCGACAGGGATAGCCTCTCCGAGAGGACCCAACTCTTCTTCCAAATGTCCTTACTAGAGGTACTGTCCCTCAGCACACTTTCCTCTAGGATTCAGACTGTTGCTTGTCATTTCTCTGGGGGTTCCGACTTCAACAGCTTCCTCAATTCACACTTATACAACTTATGATCAGGATGAAGACAATACATTTATTTCTCAGGCGTGTCTATGATTGCTACTTTCGGTGGGTACCTTAAAAAAAAAGCCTAAGGTGTGTCGACCTCATGTTCATCTAAGAAAAATGTTTACAAATAACCATTGTTGTATAAACAATGTAAAAAATAGCAGTTAAGGACTAATAAAACCTGATGTCCCAGAAAAACTGTGGCCAAAAAAACAATCAAAAAGAAACAAAATTCAGCTTAATTAAAACACATAATATACCCATCACGTGACCTGATATTTGGGTATATGTGGGAGAATAATTTAGATATTTAATGATCACAGACTTTGCCATTACTCATGTTGATACTCTTTTATGCTGAGGATAGATGAGCAATTTGTTGGAGCAGGGAATACAAGATACAGGACGAATCAAGAATAAGAGGCAGGAAAATACTTTAGGTGAAATAATTCTTGCGTCAAAGTACCACTTTATTTTCCTCACAGTTTTCTTTGGCACACTCGTATGTGGTTTCTCTGTTTTTTTTCTACCAGTCACTTAAGATACAAAATATTAATTCTCAACTATTGTCTCAGATCAATACAGTACCTCATGTAAAATATAGATATTTTGAAGACACTACTCTAAAAGTGTGTTATGCAGCCAAAATAGATGTACATTACCTGACTCTTTGCACGAATTCTTATGTGCCCCGTAACAGGTGCATCTGGTCCAAGATGAATGGGCTTTTCAATGCTAACATTTGCAAGCGCATCCTCTCCAAATATGGAACGAGCATAGAGATTGGCAGCCATAAAACCACAGTAACCAGAAAGTGCCTACAAAGAAATCAATACATTTGTGAAAAACTCCCAATAAAATACTTCTTCAAAGTAACCAACCGTTAAGATTTTACATACAGCACACGTGCATGTCTACTACAGCTACACACATTGTTCGAGGTTCTTTTCCCTTAGACAAATAAGAGCAGCTGGTTATTCTTCTTAATTATTCAGACTATCTAGTTTCGTTTCAGTCAGTGGGTTCTATCGAGGGGGTAAACTAGTCTTTATGATGCTAGACGTGCTCCACGTTACCAAGAAATATCAGTCTATGAAAATGTGTATGGTTTTACAGCTTCACCTAGGCTACCTTTTCCAACTCCACCTTGGACCGCTGACTTTCTAACCAATATGTGAAACTAATGGTTCTTCCTTTATCACTCCATCTGCATGCCTTTACAATACTCCTAATTCCCTAATCATTGCTGGTTTACTATTCGCTTGGCTATTTTTCTCTTACCTATTAGCTTATACACTTACGTCAACTTCTTTATTTTTCTTTTTTGACACTCTGTGTAAGTTGGGCAACTAAGTAACTTATTACTTAGTAAATGCAAATCCAACATATGGTTTTTACTATCATACAGCTTTGAAAAAGTCGCCTTAGTGACGAAACAAGTGTTTGCTATTGTCTTTCACCGAAAACTGCTGTACTATTTGGACTTGGAAACACCATCAATGCGTTCAGTCCTAGTATAAATAATTTTACGTCTTTCAGGAAAAATTGAAATGGAATTTACATGAGGTCAATGAGATTATTAAACAATTGAACATGAAGGACTTTCTTCTGTATTTGTGCAGCCTGTGAAAAAGTAACAAAGTTCTTCTAGCAAACCAAATAAATATATGTCACTAAACAGCATCAATCGACTGGAGTGCCGGGTATATTTCCTTAAGTATGTTGTAGCCCGAGGGCATTGTTCGTTGTGTACTCACACTCAAGGTAGTGGGGTGTGTCATTACCCTAAGTGTCAACACGATTTATTACAGTTAATTTTTACTTGTGTAGTGGTACTACCTGCCCACCAAATATGTTCGTATTACGAGGTGCAACTTTTTCTTCCACCACTTTTTCTTTGTTTGATGGAACAAGGTGCCTGAAACTGGAGTAAGTATGTCTACATATGGTACGTATAGTGCAAACATAGATAAAAGGCAATTGAGCGCTGTATAGGGTCATATACAAGCATGAAATCAAAAAGAGATAGGAGAGGTAGCTGAGTTGGGAGTATTAATTCACTGTTCTACATTGTGGTGTTCTTTAAAGAGTCCTGCCTTGCAGTGTTTTTTAAAGAATTCGTTTTCAGCTCTTTTCTGAATTGGAGCCATGTTGGACCAGTCCTCATGAATATGGGGATGTTCAAGCTTCTATGTACATAGATGTAAAAAGGCTTGTTGCTTTCTTTTATAAACTTAGTCTGCAGTCTGATTGAGCCATTGCTGCATGTGTCCTAAGTACCTCCAGAGATTTTGAACTTATCTGCAAGATAAGCAGGTGTGCTGATTATGCAGACTTTGTAAATGATGCAGCTAACATTGAAGATGGATGGTGCAGGCAAGCAAGGGGAACCAACAGAGTTGCATCAAGATAGAGGTGATGCAATCATATCTCTTCAGGCCCTGGATGTGGACGTATTCAGCCAGGTACAGATGGTTTGGCTCATTGATTTGGTTCATGGGTTAATTCCTCAGCTTTCTTTCTCATTTTTGTCCTTTTGCTTTTTCTTTATTTTGTCTTGTCGAAGTGAATTTTACATGGTGTACTTTGTTATGCTATTTTCTACAGCCTTTCTTTTTTTCACGACACTACACATGGGTGGTCATCTTTTCTTTGTACTTTCTTTTGAAGCACACATGAGGATTTAGCTTCACCCCGAAACGTACATCCAAGCATGTATTTTTGTGTATTGGTGTAATCGTACCTACCCGTTGTCTTCTAAACAGGATATACCAGTGACTATGTATTTGTGATATCCATATTTGTTTTCACAGGTTGCCCCGACGAAGGGACACCATTGTCCCGAAATGCATCGGGCGGTTTCCAAAACCTATTGATTCTTGCACTGTAATATAATGTATCTGTTGATGCTGATTATGATGCAATGATTGCATGATTTTGTTTTCTTTATGCTACATCACTAATCTAATGAACATTGTTTAAGCTTTGGTAATACAATGCAGTATAATTTTGCATGTATAAATAGAACTTAATGTTTTTCATGAATGAAATAAATGCTTGATTTTGCATTACTATTAGATTACTCTAGAATAGGCCATTAGGTCGGGTTGGACCATATTGCACAGTGCCCAGTGTTTACTGCTGTGTTGGCCAGTATATTTGTTTTCCTTAACCCATACGCTTGTTAGACAGCAAGCGGCACACCGTAGCACCATTATGTTTATATTGTTTAATTAGGTAATACTCCGCTAATACGTTAGCGGAGTATTACGGTGTGCGCTTCCACCCCCCATACTTGCATCATCACCTTTCATTAATGAAAGCACGCAAATTGGTTAAAGGCGGGCGCATGTCCCACCTCTTTTTTAATGTTCACTCCCACGGCGTTTTGCTCTCGGGAGTGAGCAGCGGCGCGCAGGGTGGTAGCTGCATTCCTCGTGGGTCAGGTTACGCACAACGCGCCGTGCTTTAGCTTTTGCTTGTATTATGGGTGAGTTTGGGCTCCGCGCTGTCTCCAAGGCTATGATTCCTGTTTAGAGTGAGTTTGCCAGTAAACAGGAAGTCCAGTGTGCCAATTATTGTTGGAGCTGCTTGAGGGATTCTTCAAGGTCTCTCCTGGCGCTGTACTTAAGTCTGAATTCATACCATGTCACTGCAGTGCTGCCAATAAATGATCTATTGCGGAAACATTTTATAGTGGCGCGCGGGGAGCAGAGCACGGGCTCTAAATAGGCCACACACAGAGTGGTGCCAGGCTATGATTTTCGACAAAAGGTAACATTTACCTTCCATCAGGCGCCCAGTTTCATGGTTTTTTTAAATGGGTATGGTAGGACGCCGCGTTGCCTTACACAATGCCGGTTTTCATGGTTTTTTTTTATGGGTGTTGTCGGACACCGCGTTGCCTTGCACAGCGCCCGTTTTCATGTTTTTTTAATTTTAAATATCTGCTTTCTAATCCCTCACCTCCTGTTGTCTTGTTAAATTTCTTCCCCCCCCCTTCCTATTGTCTATGCCGTCTATACTCTTGCCCCCCCCCTCGTTGTCTCCTACCCCCCCTCCCGTAGTCCGTGCCATCTATACTCCCCCAACTCCCGTATACTTCTGAAAGTACAAGAAAAGGGTCCAGGCACCTTGCACTTACCTTATTCCCCTATAAGTTACCCTTTTTAACTTAAAATGTGGTACACTGGTAGACTCAATCACCACTAAGTTCAAGGGTAATTTTATTTTGCTTGGAGTTTCATTTTAAGGCACGGGCTTACCATTGTGATTTGAGCAAATCACCATACTCTGGATATCACCCACACACAGGGATGCTTATGAGTCCAGCACGCTCGGCTCTAAGCAGCCGATTTTATCACTTCTCACTCACCAAGCACTCTTGCTGCCTCTGCTAAAATTGTGTGTGACAGATTAAGCAGCAGATGTGACAAAACACTTAAAAGGTCCCAAAGGCGAGACCTATTCGCTATGCCAATGCAGGTTTGTAAGAGTGCACTGCTACAAGGCAGTCTGAGTTTTGGCAATGTATTCTTCGAGGTCGAGGTCAAGGATAAATCTAAGTGGGTTGGCATTTGATACACACAGTGACCAATTGTACAATGCTCCTTGCAACCCTCCTTCTTCCCTCACTTCCAGAGTGCTTCAGGTGGAGGTAAAAACGAGACATAGAACATTTCTCAAAAAACTAAAAAAGCTAGTAAGGCAGGATTTGCAGTAAAATGAAACATAGCCAAGTGGCCCAAAATTCAGATGGCTTATTCCCAAGAAACATTCCTGTGTTAGTTAGATGCTCTGTGAAAGGACACACTCCGACCACCCTGTGCCCAACAACATCATCATGGTTGACATCCTGGTCAACAGAATGGTGAAGGATAAAATAATTCAACTGGTGAAATAAAAATCTATTTGTCTACCTTCCGTAACCAACTCTTGCAACATGGGAAGGGTTGGTTTGGATGTGGGATATCAAGAAACTATCCCCCTACACTCACTCCTAACGCACCTCCAACAACCAAAAGCAGTCTGGTAGATGGGGGAGGACGAAGGCTAAAACATAAAATCTTGGCAGAGATGTATTGCTGGTATGCTACATAGTGAAGGAGTGTAGTAGGAAGGGAGTAAAAAGGTTGAATTCTCAGCTGGACATAAACAAATGGCCACTGGGAAGGATCGAGGCAGTATCTTTGGATTGGATTTATTCTTTGTACACTTTCCTGGCATTTTTCACTACCATGCTATGCCATTGAATTAAGTTGTGTGGTTTCAAGCAGTTAATGTGATTGCAGTCATGACAGGAAAGCCATTCCGAATTTCTGTCACATTGGCCAAAGTGGCAACTTGCAGAATTCAGAGATAAGTGTGGCTGCTCTTACCAGCAGAAGGTACACGGACAGCAGCTTTCTAGCAAAACCTGGAAAACCGAGAGACCTTTACGTGCCTCTTATTTACAAACCACTCCTCACAATATTTAAGTCAGCTGGCCACCACCTAACATTGGTGTTTTTGTCTCTATTTTACCCTTGTGCTCCTAGATCATTGTCTAGAGTTAACAGCCTCTCTGAGCTCGTACTGCATTTGGTGCACATTTCTTTCCTTTAGCATTATGAAAGTTATTATGCTAGACATTTCCTCCACCTCATTGAGAAATCCTATATATACACTTAAAGGCCATAATCTGATGAGAACATTAGATTTATATAATTTACAGTCGATGATAATCACAAAGCAAATAACTTTAAAAAAAGAATTGTGTGTTAAAACATTTAAAAATACACAATGAATGATACTGATTCCACACCAAGAAATAACATGGTGCTCAAGAAGATTAACTAAAGATTACTGCACAGTAGAGCAGACACAATAGAAATCGTTATAAACAAATATTTATGTATTATGCCATTACTCTTCCTAATGTTTTGAGAAAATACATTGACTTAGTCTACATTGAAAATATTATGTATTCCAGCATAATATATCAGTAAGAAAACATGCTAATCACAAGTATGGAGTAACAAAAAAATGCAAGCAATTTATACATTAATAACATTGATCCTAAAAGCCCATAAAATAATCAACCTTGCTTTTTACTTGGTGAAAACACCGAGGTTTACAAATGTACAAACCTCAAAAGAAAAAAACCGCCTAGTTAATATAAATTTCATTAATGACTTCTACCACAGCCATACATATATATACCAGCCTTTACCAAAAAGTCCAACAATTAGTAACTGTGCTGCCCAAGAAAATATTGAGTATTATCATAAAGTAAAAGATAGGTCCAACATTTTTTAATTAAACATACTCATACAACATGCATGTCAAGACATTAAAACTTAGGAACATTTTTTTCCCCAATAACTGATAACTTGGGCCCTATTTGACAAATCTGCATTACATTTGGCAGACACTGAACACATTCAGCTAAGGTTCAGCATGCAAAATTTGTCATAAACTGGATGTTGGGCAAGTCACAGAGGAAACGGGGAAGGGATTTTTACGTTTGTACAGAAATTCGGCATGTAAATTTTTGTTCACTGCTACACGAAACACTACTGGATAGATATATACCAAATTTGGCAAGAATGAGATCAGAAAAGACACTTCTTGTGATTTAGTTTAAGTCTGTTAAATGGTGTTTGGGGTAAAGAATGAAAAATACAAAGTTCATATCTAGGGGAGTACTTATAGGAATCTCAGCACTATTTAGAACACAAACCAGACTTCCCAACTCAGAGGGAAAGCAGATTATAGTAGTTTGATACACAAACAAAAAAGTCATCTGACTAGCGCAGCAACAAATGCAATTTCTCAAACCAGGCATTATCATAAGGATTTCCAAACCGCAAATTCGAATTCACAACTTATGCTGTACAAAAATTTTGGGTGGGACACCTTAAACATAGCTGCAATATATATATATATATATTTTTTATAGCCAGAAAAATCTTTATTAAAAAAAGTTTAGGGATGTTCTGGGTAAGACCACAAACTGTTACTTTTTCCAAAACACACACACACGTTTTAAATCACTTTCCTAAAAAGCACGTCATCTGCATCTTACCTTTTCTGGAGTAAGACATTTCATGTTGGTTGACTTCAGTATATGTTGCAAGTATTCGTTCAGATCAATAATGTTTGTGTTGACTGTTACCTTTTGGAAAAAGTAGGAGATTTCTATATGAGTGAACATTTTACATGATCATATCCCACCTCCTCCTATCCAAAACGAAAGATGTAAAAATGTACTTGATGCTGATACTCAAACCAGTTTTTATATAAGACATTTCTGATGTAACCTCTACAATGTTTTTCTAAGAAGGTGACTTAATAAACAAATGTCATAACAAAAGATCCACTTCAAACCATCACTTTTTGATCTGTATAATTCTTTGCAGGGTGTTTCAACCATTTCCTTAATTATTTCTAAACTGCTTAAATCTTAAGATAATTTAATGGTATTTCTCTTCAGTAATGACACTTGTTTCATCTTGCTAGGGAAGGGTGGTGTGACTGTGGCATGTGGGTTCAAAATAGTTTGATCCCGGTTTGAAGGTTGGATAGTCATAAATACACAGTTTATTAGAAAACACAACCGAAAGCACTGTGACAGCAGACATCTTGTTCCTTTTTTTTTTTTTAAACAACGTTAGTATCAGCAACAACTTTGCAGTTTCTGAAAAGAACTGAATGGAACAAGGAATCAAGCACATTTTGGAAACTGTGTGTAAAGAGCTTTCCTAAATATTTAATGATGAACTTACCCATAACAACAACAAAACCTCCATAGCGACCTCTATCCCTGAAACTAAACATTACTTTCAGTTTCCAGGAACTTCTGGCAATGAATGACCAGAAGTGGGAAAGTCTTTCAAACATTTACACTTTATGCAATTTGGACATTCCTGCATCACGGGCAAGCAATACGTATCTCTGTCAACCGGAGTACTTTTAAGTGGGTTATGTTCAAAAAGTGGTGTTTACACAAGACAATTTCAGTGCTTTAGCTGACTTTTTAAATACATTAGTTTACAACTGTAAAACTATAAATGGGTCTTTTTGAACCGTATTATATACATTTTAGGGCAAAACAATTGGTGTACATCAAGCAAAATGAGAGGCAAATCTCACTTTTTTGGGTTAGAAATCGATCCAAACAAAGCAATCGGCCTGACAATTCAAATATATATTGTTGAAAAGTATTTATAACAAATATAGTCCACAGTTACACATTTTTATTTCTTTTTTTGCAGGTGTTTTATTAAATGTAGAGTAAAAATTAAGATACCTATTTTTTGTAGAATTTACAACAGCTTGTGTTCTATAGACTCACTTTAGAAACAGAGATTAACAAAAACTAAAATCAAAGTATGCTTTGCTTATGACCATCAAAAAGTAACCACATAAGTAGGCTCTGATAAGCCAATGTAACTGGAAGAAGTTATATTCTTCACAGCTTGCGTTACTATAGATGAAACATTTCAAAAAGCCAAACAATCTAAATGGAATAATTAATTTATACTTGCGCCCAACTTCGAAACAGTAATTTGTTTTGACTGGTCTTGGCTAACAACTTACACAAAAAACCCAAGTATACTATTCTGAAAGGTGAATCAGAGAAAAACTGACTCAGAGAGAAACTATCTCAAGCTGTCAGCAGGTTCCTTTGTAAGCATGAGCTTTGAAGAACAATTGGCCACACTCACCCGAAGGTGACATGCTACATCACTGGGCTTTGCTCTTTGCCGGGCCGGCACTGCACTGCGCGGCGGCCATCACGAGAGGGGACCTTACCTGAGATTAGTTTCTTCAAAAATGCCTGATGAGCACAGCTGGACAGAGGTTGACTTATCCAGAAGTTGAGAAGATTGGCAGAAGTGTGAAGCTAAAATCAACTGTGGACCATATGTATCATTGTATTTAATGTGATGTCACCGGACAATGTTGATATTAAAACAAAAGTGACAGAGCGATTGATAAATAATGGTTCCTTTCTCTCTTTGCAATAGAATGTTGGCCACCTACAGACCTGCTAGCGTGCTAGGGTCTACAATTTAAGGTCAACATGTTTCATGTCTTATGTAGTGGAGGAGCGATCTGTTGGCATTCTGTTAAGTCCAAATGTCAAATAAATGGGACTTAATCTTGTCCGCAGAGTGAGGACCTTAATGTTATTTCAAAACCCCGCAGTGTATAAGTGATAAGGTACCCACTGAAATTTTACAGCCTCTGGGGAGCACTGGCTAACCGAGTGCTCCATGTGAGGTAACCCTCCTCAAAGTCAGGGTAAAATGACCTTTAAGACATCGAGGACGCCACATCAGAGCATGACTTGATGGATCAGACGTGCTTGCAATTTGCACCTACACCCGTCTTCGCTTACTTACACACTCAAATGCATTGTAATTTAAAATAGATATCTAAAATGTTAAGAGCTTTTGTTATCTTTGTGAAAGTGTAATCCTTCACTGTGCCAAAGTACACGTCTTGCAGGGACGAGAGATGGGATAATTGTAATAATAATGACAGAGGAAAAAAACGTACAAAACAAAATTGTACATCTGCTGCTGCTTGAAATAAAACCTTGACTATTTGCTTGAAAATGCATTAGTATTGGAAATTGTAACATGCCACCAATGGAGTGAATATGAAATTAAATGATGAGAAACAGGTTTATGGAAATTATCAGTAACTGGGTTAATTTGCTGTTTTACCAAATGGTATATTTTAGGACAATATCAGATGTTGAGCAAGTTCTCACTTAACTAAGAGCCAGTTTATCATGAGTCAGCTAAGGCGAAGATTTCATGAAGGCACTGTGACAACAAAAGTGCTACCAATGCTAGCCTGTTGAGATTCATTTTAGGTTTTTGCTACAACTTTAACACCTAAAAGGTAGGATTATTCAGCCTTTTAATACTTATCTACAAACTTACAAGTGACTGTGAAGTCTGGTGCCACCCTTGTTAATCACCCTTAAGTATCAAATGAAAAGTGATGGTCATCAAAACTCTACTTTAAGTGCCTGCATCTAAAGATCTACCTGATGCACAGTTCATGTTATATTTATATGTGAACTATACATACATAAATATGGCTCTAGGTCTTGCAGGGGGAGTGAGGCATAAGATCATTCTGATGATGCACCATTTGTTAGGCAATTCAGGAGCTTTAAATAAAAACACATACTTTGTTTTCCCATTCAAATTCAGCCCACATCTGGCGGAATTCAGTATCTGTGCAAGAAGCAGGCTGGATATAGTCCATGATGTCAATATGGATATCACTGAGAACAACACAATTTCTGTCACTTGCAGCTCCAGACACATCATAAACTGTAAAGAAATCATACAAAATAAATTTAGATTCAAGAACGTATAAAAATATAGAACAATATTTTATGCTCGAGTCTCGTTTAAAAGTATGGCCTCAAAATAATTAGTCTAACATTTAAAAAAATGTTGTCAGCATTTATACCTTTGCAATGCTTACTGCTGTTCTTTAGGAATATAAGGAAATTAAAAGGTTGCATTTTGATCCTCTCCTTTAGTAATAGTGTAGTACATTTCTAAATTCATCCTAACAAAAGACATAATTGAGAGCTGCACCCTTTAAGCAGCCTTTCGAATATCAGTGAGGGTATTCTATAATCAGGCTTACATTTTGAGACAACCAATGAGGGCAGATAAAGAAGTAACTTACCTTTGATAATGTTCTTCCTGGTGGATACTCTAACTACCGATTCCTCGCCTTGAAAAAAATCCAGGCATAAGACAGAAGCTATTACTTGAAAATCTCTGAATACAGAGTGTCCCAAAGGTGCACCACATGGCTGCACGGCAATCTCACACTGTTCCGGGAGTGGCACAACAGCACCGATTGTAGGTGCCAACCCTGGGTCCTGATATTAGTTTCTGGATTGTTCTATTTCCATGCTCTATGATGCAGATTGCCTGAGACATATTTCAGGAGACCGAAATCCCGCAAGTCTAATTTGGGATCTTTTAAGAACAAACCGGTATGCACTACACTAAAAGGGAGGGCAGTGAGAAATATGTGGTTAGAAAGAGGATCCACAAGGACAAGCATTACCAAAGGTAGGCAAGTAGTTATTTTCTTGGATTCAGCTAACCATGTACTCCTTAGCTTTAGAACTGACACCCAACTGGTGAAGGGCCCACAGGACATAGCAAGAAAACAAATGGCACTCTTTATGGCTATCAAGGCAGCAGTGCGTTGTGAACATGTGCACTAATGCCCATGCTGCAACCTGGCAGATGTCCAACACAGGAACACCCCTCGCTAATGTCATTCTGCCAGTCTTGGCTCCGATGGAATGAGCCCATAGCAAGCCAGTCAGTAAAATGTAAATTGATACTTGTATAGCGCACTACTCACCCGCAAGGGTCTCAAGGCGCTTGTACGAATACCGCTGTGGAACCCATCCTGGCTTTCCCTGTGAGGCGTCCACTCCTGGGCACCCCCAAGGTTGAGGCCAGGCATCCTTAGCGTTGTGGGGGCCGTTGTGGAGATTAAGCAAGCTATTGCCCAGAGTTGCAGAGTGGGACTCCATGATTGGAATAGGCACTGAGGCGAGAATTATCAGGTCCGTGGAATTTTGAGCCCAAGACCCGCCGAAGCGGGCAATTGAACCCTGGTCCCGGGCTAGACCTCTGCATCAGGGTTTGCCGCTCTAACCATTGAGCCACACTCAGTCAGTCACGGAGTTCCCTCTTGGCTATATCAGAACACATTTTTATACACAGAAAGATCCATATCGGCAGAATCCTCTTCTGCACTGCCTTATTAGCAGCAGTTAAACTGCGGAAGAGCTGACCATGGATATGATACTCGGTTGTATATTAAAAATAATAAGCTAAAAGCTATCTCGGAGTATAGCCAATGAAATCTCCCCCTGACCCCCCCCCCTTTCGAGGGATTAGTTAGAGAAAAACCCCATAGTGTTGATTGTCCTATGTGAAAGGGCAGTACTACTTTAGGCAGAAAAGTGGCACAAGCCTTCAGCACCAGTTTGTTTGCAAAGGTCCCACTGACTGAGGCATTAGGAAATTTATTTTTAAAGGAAATGCATCATAACATGAAATCTGAAAAGAGAAGGCTTATGCTTCATATTGAAAAATAAAACCTGAACAGTCAACATTTAACTTTTAATTGAGCCCACTGTAAAGCCCTGTTTTGCCGAAAACAAAACAAACATCAAAAACGGTTTCCTGTATAAAATCTGAAATATAGACCCTACACTTCTCAAATATTAATGTTCAAAACCCATGCATTAAGTACAGGATTATACGTCATGAGGTTTCGCTGAAGGGGTAGCAGAAAGGAATAGCAAAATCTTAGGGTCTAGAGCTCTGGTTATCACATTCTTGTGACCCGAAGAAAATGAATTGGGTCTGTTCTGTCCTGGCTTTCACCAGAACTCAAGACAGGAGAAGTAATGGCGAGAATACAAAAGGAAACCAGTGTTCCGCTGAAGATAGAATTTGTCTTCCAGGGAAACTCTGTGAGCACTCCAGACTCCAGCATGCAGTAATCATGATAGTTTGCATTCTAGGCTGTGCTGAAAAGATCCAACCAGGTCATTCCCCACTGAGTGGAGAGGATTTCAATCACCTCTACCAGATAAGGCATTACCGAAGGTATTTAATCTATTAATCTGCTAGAGATTAGTTAAATATTCCTTACCTTAAAAAAGATACTCAAGCAATACCTCTCCGGAGAGCAGGGCTGTAAACAGATTACACCGAGAAGACCTGAGGACAAAATGGGCAAAGTGCCCATCACACGAGGCCCGACTGTCCTGGAAGCAGTGTTTGGTAAAAATGTGCAGAGGTGCCCACGCAACAGGCTGACAGATGTCCAGAAGAGGGACCTTGCAGGCTATAGCAGTAGTCGCAGCCTTAGCTCTGGTGGAATGAACCCGCAAATTATCAAGGGGGGGTATTTTTGGCACATGCGTAGCAGATCTTAATGCAAAGCACAATTAATATGGAGGTGGTCCTTTTCTGGACAGCTTTTCCTTTCTTTGCTCTGGCGATCCCAACAAAGAGTTCATCTTCCACCTTGATGTCGAATAAGTCGCTCCTCTTTAGAAGGGTGACGCAGAGCAAAGAAGGTTGTCAAAGTGATGCAATGGGGCAACGTGGAAAGGAATCACCACCGTTGCTAGAAAAGATGCACGAGTACGAAGAACCAGTTTATCTGTGAAGAAGTTGGCGTATCGTGGATGCACAGAAAAGTGCCCGACATTCGCTAAGCTTCCTGGTGATTTAATGGCCACTAAAAAGACTGTTTTGATGATCAAGAGGTGTAGCGAGAAACTGCATGGGCTATAAGGAAGCAAATCAGAACCAAGTTACAGTCACACTGGGGCATAAAGAAGGATTTTGGAGGAAACAAATGTTGAAGTACTTTTAGGAAACTGGTTACTACTGGTGACTTGGCCAGGAAGGTCTGATCCAGCAACTGTAAAAATGACAAAATGGGCAAAAGATGCCCTTTTATTGTTCCCAAAGCAAAGGCTTATTAGGCTAAAGACAGAACAAACAACAAAACTTCAGCCAAAGATTCAGTGAGGGGATCAACATTTTTGTTGAAGCACCAATTCATAATCTTGCCTCAACGGCAGGCGTATAATATCTTAGTTAAGGGATAGCTGGCAGCCAGAATGGCATCACATACTTCCAAGGATGGTCTAACACCGTCTGCTCCTGCTGCAGCTCAATCTCCATGCACGAAGGCAGAGTGTGTGCAGGTTGGGGTGCAAAATTCTGCACTTTTGCTGTGACAAAAGATCCTCCAAAGAGGAAGCCTTACCAGAGGACCGACCCATGTTCGGAATACCATTGTCTCCATGCCCAATCCTGAGCCACAACGATGACTTGGGCCCAGTCGTTATATATCTTCTTGAGAACTCTGGGCAGAAGTGGTATTAGTGGAAAGGTGTACAGAAAGCCTGAAGTCCACTTGAGACAAAATGCGTCTCCAAGCAGGTCTCTCCTTAGAAACTCAAGAATGCAGAAGGGCAGTCGCGAATGGAAGTGGCACCCAAGGTTCTCCCCAGTCGTGGAAGACATCTTCACAACTTCTGGTTGGAGAAGCCATTTGTGATCCATAAGGCAATGACAGCTGAGCTCATCCACTCTGGCATTCGGAGAGCCTGCCATATGTTGTACTACCAGGAAGATGCCCTGGTGTGACAAACCATATAAAACTGCCCAGAGCCTCTTGGCACAGTCCACAAACCCACACGCTCTGCTGGTTGTAGCACCACATGGGGGTGTTGTCCGTGAACAAGCTTCCAAGCCAAGCATATCATTCTACACTCCAAGAGGTTTAAGTGGAGATGACACTCCACCAGACACCAGCGTCCTCTGATCTTCATCCCTCCCAGATGGCTGCCCCAGTCCAGAAGGGACGCATCTGTCACCACTGTGAGCTCTGTGTGAGGAAGGGAGAGGGGTCTGCCATGGACCAAATTGCAGTTCATAAGCCACCACTGCAGGTCTTTTTTAGTTCACTCCAATATGTGGACCAGGTCGGAGAGATTCCCCTGTTGCTTCGCCCACTGCAGAGCGAATAGCATCTGTTACTACCCATGCCAAAACCATGGGTGGCTTAACAACGCAGTCAGTACCACAACTGTGTTGTTACTACAAGTTCCATTACAACGCAAATCATTGCAATCCACTTGTTTTAGGGAAGTGCTAGACTGTGGAATAGTTTACATTACTATTTCAACTTCAGTCTGTGTATCAGTAGGGAAGGTGTTAGACCTAAAATCCCACACCAGTCCAACACCGCATTCCCTATAGTAAGTCATCGTAATGACTTGTGTTGTAATAGAACTCATGGTAATGTTGAAGTTGTGGTACTGACTGCATTGTAAAGGCACTACGATGTAATGCCTGTGTTGTAAGGAATATGCTACTTACCAGTATGCATCTGTTCTTGGCATGTAGGGCTGCTGACATTCATATCTTGAACAAATGAGTAGTGTATTGCAGAGATCTGCAAATACATCCCCTGTGTAGGCACTCCAATGGGTGATCAAATTAATTGATTCATCAAAAAGTAGAACGTTTAATGCTTTTATTCAGCAAGTATGTTCAGTTCGATATTATTGGCATATCAAATGACAGTTTGTAATCCATGCTGGTAGATCTATGAACTTTAATCTCCTATGCATTTCGGGCTGGGAAGCCCTTGGTCACGGAGCGCTGTAGAGGAAGGGAGGGAGGGTTGGGTCAGTCGGTGTTCAGCGGATCATGGTTGACTATATCTACATGTGCGCTAAGTGGCAAAGTGCAACAACTAATGGAAACGAGTGGGCTAGCCAGCGTTCAAGTGACTACGTGAGGGTAGAGGGTAGTGCGATGGAAGTTAACGCATGTGTTTTTCTTAATGCGCGCTGCGCGGTAACATGCTAGGTCAGGTGGCGCTATGAGCGGAGGACACTTACTTCATAGAAACTGGTGGCAAGGCGTGCCGTCCATATCATAATCGGAAGGTCTGCAAGTGATGCGGGCGGGTGAATACAAGTTAAAAACACTCGGTGATGTGACGTGAAGAAGTTAAACATAAACGAAGGACTAAAGTTGGGTTTGTGCAGTGGCGGCCATCTTAGAGTGTAGGGGAATAATATACTGGTCATTCTAACGGGGGAGGGAGCAAAGAGTCAATGTCAGGAAACAGTTGTAGTGTTACATGGATGGACAGTGAAATCATAAACAATACATTATATCAACATTACAGGTAACAGCTGAACTCAATACGGTCGTTAAGGCCATGTGGCTTCAAAGTCTGTAGCAGGTAAATCCATTCAAGTTCTCTTTTTAACAAGAGTTTGTGATTGTCAATTACTTCTCGTTTGGTAAGGGTTTCAAGCACTATAAACTTCAGTTGAGCGATAGAGTGTCGGGCCTCAGCAAAGTGCATGGCAATGTTGGATTTCTCTACTTTCAGCCTGATGTTAGATTTATGCTCGTTGAGGCGAGTTTTAATTTTGCGCTCAGTTTTACCGATGTACAACTTTCCACAGGGACATTTCAGAGCATAAATTAGATTCATCGAGTCGCAGGTGGCATCAACTTGAAGTTTGATGTTGTGACCTTTCATTGGGTGCTGGATGCTGCTGCCTTTGATAACACTATTGCAGTGATTGCAATTAAAGCAAGGTATGGTACCACGGTGTTGTATGTGGGTTTCAGTAGGATTAGACAGAATCTCTTTGAAATTTCTGCTTCTCGTATGTGCAAAGATTGGTGGTTTTTCAAAAATGCCCCTAAAATCGGGTTCACTTTGTAAGATGGGCCAGTGTTTCCGTATGATCTTCTTGTATGTGGGGCTGACTGTGGAGTATTTAGAGACTAACACCATACGTTGTTCTTGCTCTCTATTGGATTTCAAAAGGCTATCTTCTCTGGTGATGAGATCAACTCTGAATTGGGCTTCATTTAGAGTATGTTCAGGATATCCTCTAGCACGAAACCGTTCACGCATTTCATTAATGCGCATGATGTATGTCTGTTCATCAGAAACGATGCGTTTGACACGCATTTGCGAATATGGCAGGTGTTGCTTCAAGGACCCTTGGTGGAAGCTAGAAAAATGCAGGGTGTTATTGCGGTCTGTATTTTTCCTGTGTAGATCGGTGATGAATCCCTCTGGTGTGATCCTAATGTTGACATCGAGGAAGGAGATCTCTGTATCACTTATGTGCCATGTTAGTTTTATTCTTGGGTCCTTTATGTTGATTTCTGTTAACAAATCATTAAGGGACTCTTTGGTGTTAGACCACATGAAGAACAGATCATCTATGTATCTGACGTACATTTTGGCATAGTCTTTGAACTTAGAATTGGTATATATGTACTGTTTTTCAAAGTTCTCCATGTATACGTTCGCATACGTGGGGGCAGCGCAGTTTCCCATCGCCATTCCAGATAGCTGTAAGAACCATTGATTGTCTAGCTTGAAGTAACTGTGATAGAGGATGAATATCATCAGTTCCATGAGGAAAGCCTGCATGGATGTCTTTATCTCACTGTTGAGCAAAATTTGTTCGATGGCTTCGATACCCCCGAGGTGAGGTATCGATGTATAGAGTGAACTCACATCTGCTGTGCAGAGGATCAGTGGTTGCGTGTTGTTAACTTGGATAGATGATAGTTTCACAAGAAATTCGGTAGTATCTTTGATGTAACTAGCTGTGTTGACAATGAGAGGTTGTAGATACTTTTCAAGTAATTTGCCTGTGGTCTCATGTATGGATCCTTTTGTTGACAATTGGTCTACAAGGTGGGTCTGCTAAATTCTTGTGTATTTTAGGACACATATGGATCGTAGGACTTCTTGGATGTTCTGTTATCAGATAACTTTTGGTTCGGTCTTCAATTGTACCAGCCTCGTGGGCTCGATTGATGATTTCTTCAAGGAGATTCTGGAACTCGGTAGTAGGATTATTGTCAAGTGCCTGATAGGTCTCTGTGTTTTGTATGTGTTCCCATAGTTTTTGTGTATACATACTCGAGTTCATGATTACTAATGCACCTCCCTTGTCGGCCTTAGTACATTTTATCTTTGGATTATTGGCCAATGCCTTAAGTGTGTCACGATCCTTGTTGGTGAGGTTGAACGCTCTCCTGGGTGCTTTGTAATTTATCGTCTGTAGGTCATTGCGTACCAGTGTCTCAAATAGGTCGATACATTTATGACTACACGGGGCTTGATAAGTACTAGGAGGTCTTAGACCTTTGAGTTCGTCCTCTCTTATGCTAGTTGTGGTAGTGGTTGCCGGTAATACATTGTCGAAGAAATGTCTTAGTCTTAATTTTCTTGTGAACTTAAAGGTACTGACCTCTAGTTCAAGCAAATTAGTCACAGTGGTTGGAATGAACGATGTGCCTCGTTCAAGAAGGTTCATTTCAAGGTTAGAGATTTGAGTGTCAGAGATGTTAATCACTAGACTGTCTTTTTTGGTTTCAGGTCCTTTTTGGCTACCATGCTCCTGGTGTTGGGTGGGCTCTTTTCTTTTTCTTTTGGCCTGGCTCCGCCTGAGTCTTCGAGTTCGGTGGTGTCCACCTCTAAAAAATGACTCGCTGATGTTTGTTCTTGACTGGTGGTTAAAGTGCTGGCTCTTTCAGAGCTGGGTACTGGTCTTGGGCCAGTGGTGGGTTTTCTTGAAGTGCGGCTAGTGGTGTCGGAGTCAGAGGACGATGTATCAGTTTGGGCATTAAAGGGTTTGTTACGTCACCGTTGGGCGTACACGTCAGCCCAGGAATAAACCTCATCAAGCTTGTAGTCAAGCGTGTCCCGTCGGAACTTTCTAATTTTGCGTTCATTGATGTCTTTTTGATGTTTGTCAAGAATGCTTTTGATGTCTTCTAAGGTTGACGATAATTCCTCGGGCGTGAGAAGTTTTTTCATTTCATTGTCAATTTCTTTCATCTCAGTTTCCAACTCTTTCAGAATACCAGCTAGTTCCTCCACTATCAGAAGTATCAAGTCCAAGCTACATTTATTCAATATTCCATTCCATTTCTATAGGAAGGGTTTCGAATTTTTGCAAAGAGACGGCTTCAATGCTATGCGCAATCCACGTGGGATTCTGAGTGCCCGGTGGTATCGGAGTAGTGTGCTCGCGTGGAGCTTTTGGTTGATGTGACGCTTGGATAAGTATAGCAACTGTTTGATGCATTGCTCCTTGTTGCGACTGGTGGAAGTAGGGGTGATATCTTCCTCAATCAGCGAGTATATTCGTTGTGTTTCAGTTTCATCATACGCTAATGTATGAGCTCTTGCTTCCGTACTTTTACTGATTTCCTCAAATTGCATTGTGTTTCAAGTGCGTGCAAAACCACCTCGGGGCGGAAAACGTTGAATTCAGAAGGAGGCGTGGGTGGTGCACTGCGTAAACTGGGTGAATGGTGTTATCCTTTAACAAACGTGTTAAAGAATAACACCATTCACCCAGTTTACGCAGTGCACCACCCACGCCTCCTTCGACATTCATATCTTGTGCATAGATCGCCGCCTAGTGTGGGGTCTGGATGATTGCACCTTGTTGTCCTGGAAGAGTCTTCGAAGTATCACAAGATAGGTGACTCCTCCCTTGGACTACAGTGCGCATGGACATCTTCTCCATCCTCAGATTGTTTTTCGCCATTGTGGCAGAGATGGAGTATAGTAAAGTAAGAGATGGCCATGCAAAACAGAATCCAGCAACTGCAACAGGCACTGGGGAGGAGGGTGGGCGATATGAATGTCAGCAGCCCTACATGCCAAGAACAGATGCATACTGGTAAGTAGCATATTCCGTTTGAGGCATGTGGGCTGCTGAATTCATATCTTGTGCATAGACTGTATAGCAGTATCTCCTCTAGCGGTGGTCACCTGTACCAGCTACAGCAGTCTGAAAAAGAGTTTTAAGGACAGCCTGGCCTACAGCAGCTTGCTGCTTTGACTGCACGTCTACACAATAGTGTTTAGTGAAAGTGTGTATGGTAGACCATGTAGCTGCCCTACATATGTCTTCAAGGGGAATATTCCCTAGGAAAGCCATGGATGCCCCCATTTTACGCGTAGAGTGTGCTCTTGGGGGAACTGTTAGAGCGCGTTTAGCTTTTTGATAGCATATTTGAATGCATTTAACTATCCATCTGGCTATTCCTGATTTTGAGATGGGATTACCTTTATGTTGTGGTGAAAAAGCAACAAACAGTTGCTTTGTTTTCCTAAATGATTTTGTCCTGTCAACATAATATAGTAGAGCTCTCCTTAAGTCCAGTGTGTGCAGGGCTCTTTCAGCTACTGACTGTGGGTTTTGGCAGTTCTATTGACTGATTAATATGGAAAGTGGATATGACTTTTGGCATAAACTTAGGGTTGGTCCTAAGTACTACCTTATTTGCATGTATTTGCATGAAGGGTTCCTGAATTGTTAGCGCCTGAAGCTCACTCACTAGCCTGAGGGAGGTAATGACAATCAAGAATGCCACCTTCCATGTTAGAAATTGCAATTCACATGAGTGGAGTGGTTCGAAAGGAGGTCCCATAAGTCTGGTAAGTACCAAATGTAAGTTCCAGACTGGTGAAGGTGCGTGCTTTGGAGGGATTATCCTTTTAAGACTGTCCATAAAAGCCTTGATTGGTGGTACCCTAAACAGGGAAAGGTGTTGCCTGTTCTGGAGATATGCTGCTATAGCAGCAAGATGTAGCCTTATAGAAGAGTATGCTAGATTGCATCTTTGAGGATGCAAGAGGTAACAGATAATGTTTTGGATGGAAGCATCTAATGGATTGATTTGATTATTGTTGCAATAAATTACAAATCTTTTCCATTTAGCTGCATAGCATGCTCTAGTAGTTGGCCGTCTTTCCTCCTTGATGATGTTCACGCAATCAGGAGGTAAGTTAAGGTATCCGAACTCTAAGACCTCAGGAGCCGGATCACTAGGTTCATCTAATTGGGATCTGGGTGCCGGATTTCTCCATGGTTCTGAGTTAAAAGATGGGGCGAGAGGCGCAGCCTTTGGTGGGGAACTACTGAAAGTTCCAGGAACGTTGTGTACCATGGCTGTCTTGCCCATGTGGGAGCAACCAGGATCATTGTGAGTGACTGCTGACGTAGTTTGCCTGCCACCAGCGGAATCAGAGGAGCTGGTGGAAAAGCGTACGCAAATCTGCTTGACCAGTTCATTCATATCGCATTGCCCTGTGACAACAGATGTGGGAACCTGGCGGCAAAGTACTGGCATTTTGAGTTTTCGTTTGTGGCAAACAGATCTATCTTTGGATGCCCCCATTTTTGGAAGAATGGTTGGAGAACTTGAGGGTGAATCTCCAATACGTGTAGTTGTTGGCTGTGTCTGCTTAACAGATCCGCTACTTGATTGTCTTTCCCTGGCAGGTGTTCTACTAGGAGAAAAATATTTCTTGGAATTGTCCATCTCCATATGCTCTGTGCTAAGCGGGACAGCTGTGGAGAGTGTGTCCCTCCTGGTTTCTGGATGTAGTACATGGCTGTCATGTTGTCCGTCCAGATCAACACAGCCTTTTTGTACAAGTATTTCTGGAATGCTTTTAGTGCCAGAAATATTGCTAGCAACTCTAGTTGGTTGATATGCAATTTCTTTTGTTTGATTGTCCAGAGCCCTTGGACTGTGTATTGAAGTAAGTGGGCTCCCAAACCTGTCAGTGATGCGTCCGCTGTTAGTACTGCTTGTGGAACCGGCTCTTGGAACATTCGCCCCTTGGAAAGGTTTTGTGGGTTCCACCACTGCGGAGAGTTGTAGGCGCGACTGTCTACCAACACTAGGTCCTTTAGTTGTCCCTGAGCTTGGTTCCACTGCCGTGCTAAGCATTCTTGCAGTGGACACATTTGAAGTCAGGCATGAGGGACAATGAATATGCAGGAGGCCATCATGCCTATGAGCTGCATGAACACTCGAGCTGGCAAAGAGTGTTGTGGCTGAAATTTCTGAATGAGAGTCTGGATGTTGGCTTTCCTGGCTGGATTTGGATATGCCTTTGCTACTGAGATATCTATTGTAGCCCCCAGATATTGCTGTATGTGGGAGGGCTGTAGATGTGATTTTGGGTAATTTATGGAAAAACCCAGGCTGTGTAGCAGCTGGAGTGTCTGAGACGTATGGCTTGCACACTGCGCGTACGAGTTTGCTTTTATGAGCCAATCGTCCAGGTATGGAAACACGTGGATGTGTTGCCTTCTGAGGTGTGCAGCTACTACCGCTAGACATTTTGTGAACACTCTTGGAGCTGTGGTTACCCCGAAGGGGAGAACCTTGAACTGATAATGTTGACCTTCTATTGTGAACCGGAGGTATTTCCTGTGAGCTGGATGTATAGGTATGTGAAAATATACATCCTTGAGGTCTAAAGTTGCTAGGAAGTAGTTTTGCTGGAGTAACGGGAGTACTTGTTGTAGAGTGATCATATGGAAGTGCTCTGAGAGTATGTATTGGTTCAGAGGTCCAATATTGGTCTGAGGGACCCGTCCTTTTTGGGAATAAGGAAGTATAGAGAGTATACTCCTGTCCCTTGGTGTTGAAAAGGGACGGGCTCTATGGCCCCCTTTTCTAGCATGGATTTCACCTCTTGTTGTGACAGGGTGATGTGTTCTTTGGACATAGGACGGTGTTTGGGTAGTATGTTGGGTTGAGTAGAAGTGAGTTCCAGGCAATAACCATACTGGATAATTTGTCTCACCCACCTGTCTGTGGTAATTGCGTTCCAGACTGGTAGGAATTGTTTGACTCTGCCTCCGACTGGTGTTAGATGGTTTAGAGGGAGTGTGATGAAGTCACTGTTTGGCGGCAGTGGAGGCTCTGGTGTTATTGCCGCCACGTCCTCTGCCCTTGTTATTATTGCCCCTATAACCTCCCCTGTTGGAGCCTTTATTAAAGGAACTTTGGGTGTTGCTTTTAAATATAGAGGAAGTCTGAAGCGTTGCCTCGTGCGGTGCCTCTGTAGGAGAAGCGACAAAAGGAACCTCTATGTCGTTGAAACTGCAGTGAGCCCATAGATTTAGCAGTTTCTGTATCTTTTTTCATTTTGTCAAAAATGGTATCTACTGCAGGGCCAAACAGGATGTCTTGATTGACTGGTTGGTTGAGGATGGTGGATTGCACCTCGTTCTTGAAACCAGAAATGCGTAGCCACGCGTGGCTGCGTAGTAATACGCTAGTATTAATGGACCTGGCTGCTGTGTCAGCTGCGTCAAGCGCACATTTAATGGAAGCATTGGTAATAAATTTGCCTTCCTGTATGAAGTCGTTAGCCTGAGCTTTGAAAGGTTCTGGCAGGTGTTGCAGTAAACCTTCAAGCTGGTCATAGTGTGCTCTATCGTAGAGAGCTAGTAGAGCCTGGGTGTTTGCAATCCTCCATGAGTTAGCAGCCTGTGAAGCCACTCTATTGCCTGAGGCTTCCAATATTTTAGATTCTTTGTCAGGAGGTGGAGCATCTCCTGTTTACGAGTTAGCTCTGTTGCGAGCGTTAGCCATTACCAGTGAGTCTAAAGGCAACTGGCCTTTAATGTAAGCAGGGTCTGTAGGGACCGCCTTATATTTTTTCTCAATCCTGGGATTGAGTACACGTGCTCTGGCTGGCTTTGTGACCTTTTGGCTCGAGGGCCTTTGGTTGTGGAGTCTTTTTTTGGCTCGACTGTTGCTTTGGGGTCAATAAAATTTTTTGGTTCGACGTCCTTTGTTGGTTTAGCAGTCTTTTTCGGTTTGGCGACTTTGTTTGGGTCGACGACCTGTTTCGAAACGACGGGAGCTTTTGGTTTGATACGTTTTTTATGCTCGACAGCTTTTTTAGGCTCAATGTTTTTGGTTGAGTCGATTACTTTTTTCGGTTCGACCGGCTTTGTGTTGTGATCCTGCTTTTGTTGATCCACACTTTTATTAGGATCGACGGGTTTTTTGGGTCGGGTGTTCTTTTTGGATCGACGACCCGCTTTGGTTCGAGGCTCTTTTTCGTCTCGATAGCCTTTGACTCGATAACCTTTTTGGGTTGGGCGACCTTCTTTGGTTCAGCCACCTTCAGCTCGACGACTTTTGGCTCGACGCCCTTCTTCGGTTCGACGACCTTCGGCTCTATGGCCTTCTTCGGTTCGATGACCCTTTTGGATTCCACAACCTTCTTGGGGAGAACGTTACTTGGACCTGGGCTATCGTAAGTCTTTGGTTTGGGCTTCGGAGCCGAGCCGGAAGGCGGGGCTTCTGAAGGAGCTTGTCGATCTCAGCTAAGGCCTTTAGGCGATGCTTCGACCGGAGCCTACACCGCTTCAGGGAGATCGTGTTCATCATCGAAGATGTTCTCCGGTTCCGGTGCCGGCCGCTGCATCTCTTGCCTAGCGGCATGTCGAATCCGGATGATCTTCTTCAAACGGAATTGGGCACACGCTGGGCAATTTTCTTCGTTGTGCTCCGGTGATAAGCACTTGTTGCATACTATATGTTTGTCAGTATGCGGGAATTTGGAGTGGCATTGTGGGCACCTTTTGAACGGGCTCCTTTCCATCCAGGCCCACGTGGCGTCGAAAGGCTCAACGGCCCGCGTTGACGACCGGATCAAGATGGAATGTTTGGTTGAGTCAAAAAGTCCCGAATGAGAACAATACTGTCGAAGTCTAAGGCCTTTTGGGCTTTTAAAGTAGTTTAGTTTCGGTTCCGAAGTTGGAGTAAAGGAATAACATCAGAAACCAATGGCGGAAAAAAACCATCTGAGGATGGAGAAGATGCCCATGCGCACTGTAGTCCAGGGGAGGAATCACCAATCTCGTGATACTTCGAAGACTCTTCCAGGACAACAAGGTGCAATCATCCGGACCCAACACTAGGCGGCGATCTATGCACAAGATATGAATTCAGCAGCCCACATGCCTCGAACTAGATGTGTCCCACAGGCAGGCATGAGTTACCAGCATAATGTAGGGGGCAAGGAGGACCAGAAGACTCAGAGTAAGTCCCACCGAATACCAGAACAGAGGCTGAAACATCAGAATCATAGCCCAAATATTCTTGGCTCGCCGCTGCAGAGGATAACCTCATAACCGCAGTGCAGTGGCTCAGATGAAAGGGAGCATCTGAGAAAGAGTCATGTGCGACTTTAGCATGTTGATAGTGAACCCTAGCGAATGCAGGTCAGCTGTAGTCTAGAGGTGTGCGACAACTGCCTGGGGCAAGCCCGCTTTTAAGAGTCAGTCATCGAGGTAGGGGAAAAAGGTGGTGTTGGTTGTTTCACCGCAGATGTGATGAAACAACCACCATCACCTTCGTGAACACACAAGGGGTGCTGGTAAGGCCAAAGTGGAGCACAGAAAACTGAAAATGCATGTTGCCTACAGGTAACGTCTGCGGGCTGGCAGGACGCATGTGAAAAGAGGTGTCCTGCAAATCTAATGCTCTCATCCAGTCTCCAGGGTCCAGGTTAGGTAGCACTTGAGCTAACATTAGCAATTTGAAATTCTACTTCAGGAAAAAGCAGAGAGGGCACTGGTCTAGCATAGGGCAGAGGCCTCAGTCAGTTTTCGGCACCAGAAAGTAACAGGAATAGCAACCACAACCTACTTCTGATGTTGGCACCCTCTAAATGGCTTCTTAGACCAAAAGAGCCTGTATTTTCTGACCGCAGGGAGACGTGGTACTCTGTCAAGACATTCTGTAAATGGTAGAATGAACAGTGAAGTTTCTGTGAATGAGAGGGTGTAACCATAGTCGACAATTCGAAGCACCCATTTATGTGACGTTAAGCTCTACCACTGGGGCAGGTTGTGCCTGATCCTGCCACAGCTCGGTTGCCTGTAATGGTGAGAGGACAAACAGAAGAGTTTTGCAGGCCGCAGCTACTAGGGGTGGCAGACTGGGTAGATCGCAGGCCTTGGGGCTTGTGGGAACTGCATCTGCATCCACAAAAAGGACTGGAGAGCCTGTTGACTGTGGTGGCTGGGAAGAAACAGACGCAGCTGGTACCCCTTATACTACAGGGGTGGGGGTGAAAGGCAGAGAGGGGCTGGCGTGGGACTGTGGAGAGTCCCAAATGACCAAGCAGTACCCTGCTGTCCTTAAGGTACTTGACCACAGAGTCTGCCTTCTAACCCAAAAATGTGGGTGCCATAGAAGGGCTTTCCATAAGAGATGCATGAACCTCAAACAAGCGTGCAGCAAAGCAATGGTTCTGTCCAGTGAGTAGATTGCATCCAGTTCAGTTTAGTGAACCCTGCTGTGTCCCTGCGATCGGCAATAACCTGGGACTCCACCAAGACTGTAGGCAGCACTTGCGCAACAAAATTCCAAACTGTGTAAGTTTAATGGCCCAAGAGGCTCGCGGTGTTAACAGACTGCAGTGCAAGGCTGGCAGAAGAGAACATAGTCTTGCCAAAGGTGTTTAGACTCTTAGATTCCCTATCCGCTGGAGTGGTAGGGAACGCACCAGGGTTGACCAATAGTCATGGGTGTTATCTTGCTTAGCTAGTCAGCCGTAGATTCCCTTGAGAGACCCTTTGCTGCACGAAAGGCAAGCACCCAGCAGTGGCCACTGACAGAAGTGTTAGAAACCACATCATAAGCCCTCCACTTACAAGCAGATGGTCTATCTTTGGGCCAGAAGCAGGCTTAACTTCCAGCCTTAGGGCTGGCAAGCACTCGCCCACCTTCACCTTAGGTTTCCTTGACCTCTTTGATTCATTTGAGCTGGGTGTTGCCAAAGCATGTGGCACCTTCACCTTCGGTTTCCTTGACCTCTTTGATTCATTTGAGCTGGGGGTTGCTAAAGCATGTGGCAGAGACCCTCCTTCCACTCCACCTTTTGTCAGCTATGGGGCAGTGCCCTGACGCTGTAAAGCGGCATTAACATCCAGGACTTCTTGGACAGACAGATTGTGCTCCATAAGTGTGACACTCCTTGTGCTGTCTCAGGAGGTTATTTTGGGATCAGGTCCCCTGCTCCTTGTTGCACTAGCAGTGCAGATGGCGTCTTGGGCTTCAAAGTGCCACACTTGGGGTCCTTTCCTGCCTGAGTAGGTGTCACCTACATCTTTGTAATTTCCTCAAAGGGTTGCCTTCTCCTCTTTCCTCTTTTCTGGTGGCTCTGTGTCCTGCTCTGGCAGACTGTACCCCCAGATTTTTACATTGCAGCCCCACCTAGCACCCGTCTCACTTCCCCGAAGTCATTGCCTGGTCCCCATCCCTCTCTAGCTACAGTAGGGCCACAGGGTAGGGAATAAACATCCCATTGGCGTCTACCATCCAAACACCTCTCCTGGAAAGTACTGTTGTGGGTATACCAGCGGGTCATTCACCATGGTCTGCCTGGCACCTGTATCTCTCAGAGCCGTGACAAAGTCCTTGTTATCAGTGATTTGGTGGTAGTACTTCTTACCACTTTAATGATCACGGCCTACTGCCTCGCCCCACTTTCCAACTTGTGGCTACAAGGATTTCCTCAGCTGAGGTTTCCTGTCCTAAGGCTAGAATAGTCATCCCAGTGCTAACCTAATCCTTGGGATACGAAGTACCCCCTCTTGTGCCCTGATCATTTCAAAGGGCGTCTTCTATCAGGAATTCCTAATACTCTGTTTGCCAGAAGTGGGTTGGGTCTTCTTCAGGCCTTGAAAGCTTTTTTGCGGTTTCCTGTGCAGACTTAATGGATCCTGCTTTTCCCTGCTTTGGGCCTAGCCCCTCTAACTCCCTCTTTGGGAATCACCCCCTTGGACATCTTGGGCACCCATGTATGGATCCATTCATTTGCTAACTCACCCACCCACTGTTGGCTAAAGAACTATGAGAAGTTACACCAGCATCTGGTAGACGGAGGACAAATTACTTAATAAGTGCTCTTTAACCAACAAAAAACTATCATAAGTATTCACATTGTTCTTTTGGAGTGGACCCAAGCTTTCGCATGAACTGCTAAGGCCTAACTATTCTATCAGGAAACACAATGTACGAATACTATTCTGACCTCTGTCCTACTGGGGGCGAGATACATGGGCTGGTTGCATAGGGGCAATGGCCTGCTGTAATGGTCGGGCAGCCTGCCGGGGAGCTGCTCTGAGAGACGCCGGCTGCCTGAACTGGGGAGGACAGGGTGCCACTGTTGACTGCGGAGGGTAGACTGATCGACTGGCCCTGGAGTAGAGCGCACCTGCATGGGGGCCATGGTGTGCTGTTGGGGAGCTGAAGCCCTTCTGCTGTGCTACATCCGGAGCAGTCCTGGTGCTTTGTAGGACTCCGGAGCGGCGATGCTGGGAGATACAGTGAGTTGGGGCATTGATCTGGCCGAGAGCCTGCCTCAATACTGGCCCATTCCGCCCTCTCAACTTTTGAGGGCCTGTCTTTTTTCCACACAGTAGAGCAGGACTCCTTTCCACACTTTTTTTAGTTTATGGGTGGGTCTTTGATGGTAGTTGCTTTTGATTATAATTGAACTAGGATACACCACAGCATAGCGACCAGCAGGTCCCAGAGGGAGTCTTGGATGAAGTTATGATACCCCCTCATGCTGGAATTAGGATTCCTGGTGCATCTATCCAGGGACAGTACTTTGATTGATTTTGGAGTGCAGTGAGTGGGGGGAGGGCTGCATTTTTGTTCCCCATTCAGCTCCTATTGCGTTGATGACTCCTGTTGGTGCAAACTGCCACCGCCCTTGCCATGTTAACCTGACAAAGCTGTGCCCTGTCCTTCTGGGGGAAAGACTAAAACAATTTACAAACTGGTCAAGGCTCACCTGCAGATAAATCGAGGAGACCATCATTCCCCCCTCATCCACGTGGCTTGAATGGGATGGTGCTTTCACTGTCGCATGGGCGAGAGTCACCCACAACTACATGTACAATGTGTGGAGGTTAGGTTGTGATTGATGAACATAATCCAAAAGATATGTAGGACCCCAGGGCTCACACCTCCAAGCCCCTGCTCAGAAATGGGTTGCCTATCACTGGACTTGCACAGTTACTCTCCTCTCCACTATATCCACCAACCAGGACAAGTGGTTTTACTCGGCAGCAACAAACGTGTGCTGCCATTACAAGGTGTAAAGGGCAGGGCATCCTGTGGTGTGGACTCTATTAAGGGTCCGCTCTCTTCTACTCCAGACTTCTACGGTCAGCAACAAAGGTATCCATCATTCTCCACACCTATTGCAGTGGCACGGACCATCACTTCACGGCAAGATAGTGAAGCCTAAAATTGTAAAACCCTTTCTAACCAAGCACGAGGAGAAAATTCCCCACTCGCCAGCTGGGGGACAGCACCGTGACTGGCCTACATCACCTGGAAGGCACTCGCCACACACACACTCACTCCACCCAGTGTGAAACGGTCCTACAGGCTATACTAGACACCAAGACATCATTAGAAGTCGAAATCGACACAGTTTCACAAGACGTCAATCTCCTGCATGTTGACCACCGTAAATTGGCCAACAGTAAGGAGGACACTGAGCCGAGTTGGTCACCTTGCGACCCACCAACTGGGAGTGCAGAACTTTTTATTGAGAAATGGTTGATGGACAATGTGCTTGTTGATAGAGTGCCAAACATTTTCGCGATTGAACGGGCACACAGAATTCCAGACAGACCGCCCCCTTGTGGCGCACCCCCAAAGCCGCTTATTGCCTGTCTCCTCAACTATCAGGAGTGTGACTTGATACTCCAGCGTTTTGGTGCCCAGGGGCCTATCCCGACTTTCTAGTATAGAGTGCAATGACTGGGGAGCTCTTACACCAAGGTTAAGCAACGTCTCAGAGACCACAACATTAAATATGCTCTATTGTGTCTTGCTAAACTCCGAGTGGTAGTTGGTGAGATGACCCATATTTCTGCCTCACCAGAGGACGTCTGGATATGGCTTCACGCGAAGTCATGGCCCAACCTGTCAGGGGAAGCTGCGAATGGCAACCTCCTCGCCCCCACAACTTGCCCAGAGCAAAACCCACCAGGTCTCGAGCGGTGGGGGAACAGGCTAAACCTATGCTGGAGACTACCCAATACACCAATAACTCCTATTCGGTGCTTCGAGATGAATGCATATTGGACTCTTACACTGATGCAGGGAGCTGCCCTGCCTCCTTTGCAGACACCACGAAGGCCCAGTAGTCACGCCACGTGCAGCCGTTGATCCATGAAGGATTCACCCCTAGCTTTTGTTACAGGTGGCCCAAACCACAACTGGTGCATCACATCTTGCAACTCATTGGTCGTTGAGCAATTGGCTCTCATCTCACTCTGGGTTTCCTCTGGCATTATCGACCTGGGGCACGGTGGACCTGCCATTTGTACTCTTTTAGACCTGGGCACGCCAGAGGGTGTGTCTGTGCACCCCTGAAATTTCAGCCCCAAAGGTATGTCTCTGGCAGGCTTTAACCACTACCTAAAAGGGGATTGGATGAGGTATTACATCCAAAGGGCAGAAGCCACGAGGTAAGATACTCCCTGAGACTCTGTGCCCCATCAACAGACTTCCAAATGGACAAACTAAACCCCACACATAGTTTTGTTGCATAGATTGCTATTTCAGGGTGTTTGGCAGGTAGCCAGTCTGCAATCCGCCTGTGGGTTCACTATAACTGTTTTGTACAATGTCACAAGTTTGTTTCAACGGATTTGTGTTGGGTCTACAGGATGGGGGGGGAGGCTGGGGTTGAAGTACAGTGTGGTTGTGTTATCCTATTAGCATAGGATACTACCGTACCTACATAATACATCATGAGCGTCCAAGTTGACATGCATGCTCCACGCTATAATGTGCTGACATAGAATATACATGACATGGCGACACATACCAAACGTTATCTCATTTATGCACATCTCAAGTGCTGCCACACACACATTTCTATGTTGCAAGAAATCCACTTTACTGAGTCTCAGATCAGGATGCACAGGGGTAAATAGCGAGGGCACAAACTCATCAGGGTTTGTCAGGGAAGTGTTGATCTGAGTAGCGCCAGGAGTCCCCCATGTCATGGATCGATACACTGCGGAAACAAGGGGTAGATATGCATTTGTAGAGGGACAGAAGGGTGACAACTGGCAATGGTAGTGATATACACACCCAACTTGAGCCACAGAGAATTCCTTGCTAAGCTTACCTTCTTTCAAGACCCAATGTCTACCTGCCTATGGGGGGTGGGGGGATTTACTTTAACTGTGTGCCAGGTATCTACCTTGATCGGTCTCACCCATCGCTGCCCGGAGCGCAGAGTAGGAGAGTGGCCCAGGGGTTCGGCTCCTGACTTGTGAACAGAGTACTCCATGATCTGTGGTGCATTGGGCACTCTATGGTGCACGAGACGGATTATGTTACTTACCCTGTAAGCATCTGTTCTTGACATGTAGAGCTGTAAATGCACATAATTAGCATACTACTGCCATCTAGTGTTGGGTCCGGATATTTGCAAGTTGCTTTTCTTCGAAGAAGTCTTTTCCAGTCACGAGGTAAGGCGACTCCTCCTTTTGGTGATAGTGCACATCGGCAACAACTCCCTAGTTAAATTGTTTTCCCGCAAGAGGATGAGAATGGAGTAAGTTTAGTACAGAGATGTCCATGCATATGTAATGTGAATAATAACTGCAACAACCACATGTGTCCGGGTTGGAGGGAGGGTGCATTTGAATCTACAGCTCTACATGCCAAGAACAGCTGCTTACAAGGTAAGTAACATAATTCGTTTGAGGCATCTGTGCTGTAGATACACATCCTTTGCACAGATTGTATAGCCGCATTCCATCACTGCGGTGGCCAACTAGTGGGAGTTGCAGTTGTTTGGAAATGTGTTTTTAGCACTGCTTGTCCTACAATCGCTTGTTGATGTGCTAATACATCCACACAATGTTTTGTAAAGGGGTGTGGTGTAGACCATTTAGATGCCTTACATATGTAAGCTGTGTTGCCTAAATGCTCCTATTTTGCAAGTAGAATGTGCTCCAGGATGTATAGTTAAAGTTAGTTTTGCTTTAATGTAACAAATTTGAATACATTAAACTATCTAGAAATACCGGATTTTGAGATGGAATTTCCCTTATGAGGTGGAGCAAATGCAACAAAAAGTTGTTTTGCGAAAGTCTTTTGTTCTAAAAATATAGTATAATAGTGCTCTTTTAACATCCAGTGTGTGTAAAGCTCTTTCTGCTACTTAAGCAGGTTGAGGGAATAAACACAGGTAGCTCAACTGATTGGTTAATATGAAAAGCTGAAACTACTGTTGGAAGGAATTTAGTGTTTGTACGAAGAAGCAGTCTATCTTTATGAAGCTTAAAGAAGGGTTTTGCGAAGGTTAATGCCTGCAACTCACCAACACTTCTGAATGAAGTGACAGCAATTAGAAGCCAACCTTCCATTACAGAAATTGTAATGGATTATTGTGTAATGGCTCAAAAGGTGGACCCATAAGCCCGGTGAGGACAATATTAATGTTCCAGACAGGACCTCCCATAAAAGCTTTAATTACTGGAACTTTGAATAATGATCAATGTTGTCTGTTCTGCATCTAGCGGTAGAGGAGGGATTCTTGGTCCCCACTCCCCTGTCGGGCTTCCTGTTTACTTTGGCTGGTGAGCAAGAACGCAATCCCACCACAGTTGCATGTACCACTTCTGCTTGGAGGAAAATCGCTGCTAGGCTGGAATTGCCAATGCTATACTCCCCAGGGTTCCTTTGATAAACCATCCATCCCTCCAGATCACATACGAACGGCAGTGCAGGTCCATGTTAGAAAAACTACAATATACCACGTGTGGTAACCAATACATGGGAGGTACTTTCCGGTCCAGGGAACAGTTCTTTGGCACAGTCACACCTGACACCATGGACCTCTTCATGTATGTAAGGCTCAGACAAAGTGTCGAGGCAGCTACACCTGAATTTCCTCTAGAGTCACCCACATTGATGCCCCTCCATGCACTCCTACAGGCTGAGCCGCCTCGACATGTCACCTCACTTATCTATCGCCATGCACAAAAGGTCTCGAAGCACAAGTTACTACTTGTGTAACGATATATCTGTAAGAGACATTAGTTAGTGATAGATTCCTTACCTTAGAATAACCCCAGGCGTCAGACTGGATCCGGAAACTTTTGCGTAGCAGTACCCTTGCGCGTCGGTAGGCGTCGTCTGCGGCTCCACGTCAGTCGTCGGCGTCGTGGGCGCCGTGATGACGTTGTCGGAGTACTTAGACGCCGCCTTCGCGTGCTGACGTCAGTTCTTAGACACAGCTTTTCCGCGGCAGAAACGCAGAGCTATGCCAAAAACCAACACTGGTGCCATGAAACTAGGGCCCTGAAAGGGGATAACCTTAACCCTAGATATCGGTTCGCAGAACGGGCAGGATGGGTGGGTCGGTAAGGAATCTATCACTAACTAATATCTCTTACAGATATATCGTTACACAAGTAGTAACTTGTGCATCTGAAAGAGACACGTTAGTGATAGATTCCTTACCTTAGAATAGATACCCCAGCAATACCAACCCCGTGGTGGTGGGTCTGCGAACCAATGATCACACCAGAAAGTCCTGGAGGACGGAAAGGCCAAAGAAGCCATCCCTCCGGACTTGACTGTCCAGGCAATAATGTCTTGCAAACGTGTGCAGCGAGGCTCACGTAGCCGCCTGGCAAATGTCTTGCAAGGGCACACCTCGGCCCAAAGCAGTTGTAGTCGCTGTGGCTCGAGTGGAATGAGCCCTCAGCCCCACAGGGGGTTCCTTCTTAGCCAAGGAGTAAGACGCCTGGATACACAAGATGATCCACCGCGAGATGGTCCGCTTGTGCACCGCTTTCCCTTTCTTAGCGCCCACGTAACCAACAAAGAGTTGGTCATCCACCCGGAACTGGCGTGTGCGATCCAAATAAAATGAGAGCGCACGTTTTGGGTCCAGACGGTGGTGGAGCCTCTCTTCCTCTCTCGAGGGATGCGGAGGCGGAAAGAAGGTGGGCAAGGTGATAGATTGCCCAATGTGGAAGGCCGTGACTACCTTGGGTAGGAAGGAGGGCCTTGTCCGTAACACAACCTTATCCGGATGGACTGAAAGGAAGGGAGGTTTACAAGAAAGAGTCTGGAGCTCACTCACTCTCCTGGCAGAGGTGATGGCCACCAGGAAGGCAGTCTTCAAAGTGAGAAGGCGAAGAGGGCAGTTGTGAAGTGGCTCAAAGGGAGCGCACATCAGAAATGTAAGAACCAGGTTCAAGTCCCACTGAGGCATCACGAAGGGAACAGGAGGGAACGTATGTGTGATGCCTTTCAGGAATTGATTAATGATAGGGGACTTGAACAAAGAAGGTTGATCAGGCAGCCTCAGAAAGGCTGAAAGAGCAGAAAGGTAGCCCTTGATAGTGCCCAGAGTAGAGCCCTGCTGGGCAAGAGAAAGAAGAAAGAGGAGAACCTCAGAAAGAGGGGCATTAAGGGGATCCACAGCCTTTGCTGTGCACCATGCCACAAATCTGTTCCACCTGCAGGCGTATACCGACTTTGTGGAGGGACGCCTAGCTGCCAGAATGATGTTGCAAACTTCAGGAGGCAAGTCAAATGGCCTCAACTGTCGCCGCTCAATCTCCAAGCATGGAGGTGGAGACTGGGCAGTTTCGGGTGTAGGACCGTCCCCTGCTGCTGCGACAGAAGGTCCTCTTGAAGAGGCAGACGAACCGAGGGATCGACTGACATACTCAGTAGCTCGGGATACCAGTACCTTCGTGCCCAGTCCGGAGCCAGAAGGATGACTTGTGCCCGGTCGCGCCTGATCTTCTTCAGCACTCTGGGCAGAAGTGGTATAGGCGGAAAGGCGTACAACAGACCGCAACTCCACTCGCGACGAAAAGCGTCTCCGAGTGAGTGCCGCCTTGGAAATTGCAACGCGCAGAACTGATGACATTGCGCGTTCTCTTCGGTGGCGAATAGATCTAACCAAGACTCTTCCCACTGCAGAAAGAGACCTTGCGCCACATCCGAGTTCAGACGCCATTCGTGATCCATCATGCACCAGTGGCTGAGTTGGTCCACCCTGGCGTTCAGAGAACCGGCCAAGTGTTGAAACACCAGAGTCACGCCCTGATGTTCCAGCCATTGCCAGAGGCGCAGAGCCTCCTGGCAGAGGGTCCACGACCCCACCCCGCCCTGTTTGTTGCAATACCACATGGCGGTGGTGTTGTCCGTGAACACCTGCACTACACTCCCTCGGACAGAGGGGAGGAATGCCTTCAGTGCTAGACGAATTGCCTGCAGCTCCAAAAGGTTGATATGGAGCCGGGACTCCGCCGGAGATCAGATGCCTCTGATCTCCGCCTCTCCCATGTGGCCTCCCCAGCCCTGGAGGGACGCGTCCGTCACAACTATGTGCTCCGGTTGGGGAAGGGAGAGGGATCTGCCGCTGACCCAATCGCGGTCCGTGAGCCACCACTGCAACTGTCTCGCAGTGCCCTCCGAGATCAGGACATGGTCGGACAGGTTGCCCTGATGCTGGGCCCACTGAAACTTCAGGTCCCACTGCAGAGCCCGCATCCGCCACCGGGCGTGATGCCACAGAAGGATGCAGGAAACCATCAGCCCCAGAAGCCGCATCGTCAACCTGACCGAAACCCGGGATAGAGGCTGGAAGATTGTAATCAGAGCCTGTATATCCCGAACCCTGGGTAAACCCGAAACTGCGCAGAGTCGAGAACTGCTCCGATGAAAAGGAGCTTCTGAGAGGGACACAGGTGTGACTTCGGCACATTGATGGAAAACCCCAGCTGGTGCAGGACATCCGCCGTAGTCTGGAGGTGGCTGACGACTGTCTGGGGCGAGCCCGCCTTCAACAACCAGTCGTCAAGATAGGGGAAGACTGAGACCCCTAACCTGCGCAGATGAGCTGCAACCACCGCCATCACCTTAGTGAACACCCGTGGGGCGCTGGTAAGGCCGAAGGGGAGCACGGTAAACTGAAAGTGCTCGTGGCCTACCGTGAACTGCAGGTAACGCCGGTGGGCCGGCAGGACGGGGATGTGAAAATACGCGTCCAGCAAGTCCAACGCTACCATCCAGTCTCCTGGGTCCAGGGCAGCTAATACCTGAGCCAGAGTCAGCATTTTGAACTTCTCCTTCCGGAGGAAGCCGTTGAAGTTCCTTAGGTCCAAGATAGGGCGTAGGCCCCCTTTGCCCTTCTTGGGTACCAGAAAGTAGTGGGAGTAGCAACCACGTCCTACTTCTGGCCCAGGAACGCGCTCGATGGACCCCTTGGCCAAGAGGGCCGAAACTTTCTCCTGCACTACACTCAGGGAATAACCACCCTCCTGATCAAGCCCTTTATCCTCCACACTCCCTCTCTTCCATCTACCCACACAGGGACAGGAACAGGAACAGGAACAGGGATTGGGCACAGGACCCAGCAAGGGATTCCTAATCTATGGGAACCTCCCCCTCTACTGGCGTCCCGCCCTGTCACTTTCTCTCATCTGCCACTAAACATAAAGCGCAGGAACACATTTGAAAATGACACTCTTGAGGAAAAACAAAAATCAAAAACAATAATCCCAAACATGTGACTATCTATAAACTGCAGAGTTTTGTAATGTAGCCAGCTGTCGCTGTGGCACTGCGCAAACACAAGTCCAAATCCGCACCGCTGACCACCAATGTTAGAACTGGCTATTTCTGGTAGGCTAAGGCTGACGCCAAAGCCAGGCAGAAACCACCATTCTAGTCAGGGCAAGGGAGTCACACGCCAAGATAACCCCTGCTCACCCCCTGGTAGCTTGGCACGAGCAGTAAGGCTAAACTCGGAGGCAATGTGTAAAGCATTTGCGCCAGCACACAACAGCAACAATATCCTAGGCACACCACAAAAGGAACTCCACACAAGGTTATTATAAAATAACTTTTGTATTGTAAAAACACATCAGATAGTATCATACAATATACATGGTGCCAAATGGCACGGGCAATATTCACAAGGGATTATTTACAGGAGACAGGGCCACGTGCGCCACTGTCAGAATCAGAAATAGCACCTCTAGAATAAAGAATAATAAAGAATAAAAATCATAGTAGCACAAATTAGCAACTATGGCACACAACCAGTAACCACTGGTAACAGGAACCAGGACCTCACTAGGACCACCTGTACTAAAAAGAACAACCACCTAAGTATCACACAGCACCTAGGGGTATAAACAAGAACACATTACCCATGATGCATGAAACATACATTCAGAGGAGTAGTAAAGGGAAACACATGATGCATAAACCTAAACATTCAGCAGTGTTAAGAACAAGGCACATGATGCATCACAAACACATTCAGAGGTGCAGCGCTAGGAGACACATGACGCCTAAAACATTCAGAGGTGCAGCGCAGGGAAAAAAAGACACATGATGCATAAAAACATTCAGAGGTGTAAAATCAAGGAAGACACATGATGCATAAAATCATTCAGAGGTGCCAGAACATAACTCAATAGCGCAAAAACACATTAGGCAAGTACCATCACATAGATAATCATATTGCGCCTAGATAAAATCACATACCAGCCCCCATCTAATAAAGGGACTAAAGAGCCCTGTGTCCAGAATGTCGGGGCGCGCTGCCATGCAGCGCCAGTCAGGGGTGTGCCACTGGCGCAAAACCTAAACGTAGCAGGTGCCCACTACTTGCTGGGCACCTGGGAAACACACAAGACCTAAACGGTGCAGCTGCCCACTAATTGCTGGGCAGCTGGGAGTCCACACTGCGACAGGGTCCTCACTGACCCTTAGGCAGGACTGCGCCAACTGTTGGAGCCACACAGGCTCTGGGCATATCACACAAGCCCATGGTGCAGAACGTTGGAGCCACACAGGCTCTGAAACACTTGTGTCCCCCTCACTGGGCTCTAAACATCAGGTGGGCGGTGAGCCCCTCTGGACTCAAACAATAATGTGCCCCCTAGAGCCTCCGTGGCTCTCGAAACAACGGGGGGAAGACACGGGCCACAGGGACCATTGACAGAACAAGCTCTTAAAATCATGCCCGAAAGGTTGGAGCGGCCCGCTGTCAAGTGGGGCCGCTCTTTGCCGTCACTGTGCCTTCAACAGGCACCCACAGTAGCCCACACGGAGCCACCCTGCCCTTCGACTCACTGGGCTGTTCTTCTCCTGGCGGGGGCTCCTCCGGGCAACGGCGCTTCCTCTGCGGGGCTTCACTCGAGCAGCGCGGAGGGGCAGGCTCTGGCATTGCGCCTCCCGCCCCCTCGCAGGACGACAGGCTGCCCGTCTTCTCCCGGGGCTCCCTCCAGCACACGGGAACCCCTACGACCAGCCGCCATGCTCCTCTTCTCTCGGGGCTCCCTCTCGGTCACGGGAGCCCCGCAGCAGCCGCCGCCATCATTCTTCCTCTTTCCCCGGGCCGGCAGCCAATCACAGCGCGGCCCGGGGAAACATCACCAAACAATCCCGGACCGGCCAGCCAATGGCAGCGCGGCCCACCGGGACGAGCCCCCAACAGCGGGCCAATCCTAGCGCGGCCCCTTTGGTGCTTCGTCCCGGGCAGCGGCGGTGATTCAGAATGCAGAAGCAGCAAATGCCGGGTGGGCCGGCCTTAAAAATAAAGCGCTCCCAGCGCTCGGGAAGTCCTCGGTTTCGCTGGCAATGCCGGGTGGGCACCGGCCTCTGCAAACAAAGCGCTCTTAAGCGCCAACGGGCAATCCACGGCGCTCCCAGCGCTAGCAAACAGACAGAGCGCTCCCAGGCGCTCAGGGGGAAACACAGCGCTTCCAGGCGCTAGAAATACGAATCAAGCGCTCCCACGCACCAGCAGGCAACAAAAAGGTTCAAGTAAAAATAAAGCGCTCTCTGCAGTGAAATGCAGCTTCTCCATGCTATTCAGAAAAGGGGGTGGTGATGAACAGAGTGTCTGAATTAAGCAGACCACTCTTACCCAGTCCAAAGATCAGGGCTTGATCCATCACCGTTATTTAGCTCACTGCACCATCCCAGCTCAGAACCTGGCTATATGCAAATCAGTCTGTCCCTGGCCCAGTGCATCATGGGAACAGGGCAGACTAAACTACCAAGCCAATTCTTCACCAGAAAGGAGACAAGCTTCCGGGGACCGGTTTCTGGCATTTCAGCCGTCGTCGGCCCGGCTTGCTTGAATCCTGATGGTGCAGTGAGCAAGGGACTCATGTCTGAGTATACCCTGCCACACCTATAGTGGCCAAAAACGATTCAGAAAATGGGGTGGTGATGAACAGAGTGTCTGAATTAAGCAGACCACTCTTACCCAGTCCAAAGATCAGGGCTTGATCCATCACCGTTATTTAGCTCACTGCACCATCCCAGCTCAGAACCTGGCTATATGCAAATCAGTCTGTCCCTGCCCAGTGCATCATGGGAACAGGGCAGACTAAACTACCAAGCCAATTCTTCACCAGAAAGGAGACAAGCTTCCGGGGACCGGTTTCTGGCATGTCAGCCGTCGTCGGCCCGGCTTGCTTGAATCCTGATGGTGCAGTGAGCAAGGGACTCATGTCTGAGTATACCCTGCCACACCTATAGTGGCCAAAAACGATTCAGAAAAGGGGGTGGTGATGAACAGAGTGTCTGAATTAAGCAGACCACCCTTACCCAGTCCAAAGATCAGGGCTTGATCCATCACCGTTATTTAGCTCACTGCACCATCCCAGCTCAGAACCTGGCTATATGCAAATCAGTCTGTCCCTGGCCCAGTGCATCATGGGAACAGGGCAGACTAAACTACCAAGCCAATTCTTCACCAGAAAGGAGACAAGCTTCCGGGGACCGGTTTCTGGCATTTCAGCCGTCGTCGGCCCGGCTTGCTTGAATCCTGATGGTGCAGTGAGCAAGGGACTCATGTCTGAGTATACCCTGCCACACCTATAGTGGCCAAAAACGATTCAGAAAAGGGGGTGGTGATGAACAGAGTGTCTGAATTAAGCAGACCACTCTTACCCAGTCCAAAGATCAGGGCTTGATCCATCACCCTTATTTAGCTCACTGCACCATCCCAGCTCAGAACCTGGCTATATGCAAATATTCTGCTTAATTCAGAGACTCTGTCCCTCACCACCCTTGTTGTAAATATTTTTGTCCACCCTAAGCGTGGAAGGGTATACTCAGATGTGAGTCCCTTGCTCATTGCACCATCAGGATTCAAGCAAGCCGGGCCGAAGACGGCTGAAATGCCAGAAACCGGTCCCCGGTAGCTTGTTTCCTTCCCAGTGTAAGAATTGGCTTTTGTAGTTTGGTTTGCCCTGTTCCCATCATGCACTGGGACAGGAACAGACTAATTTGCATACAGCCAGGTTCTGAAACTGGGATGGTGCAGTGAGCTAAAAAACGGTGTTGGATCTAGCCCTGATCTCTTGACTGGGTGAGAGTATTCTGCTTAATTCAGAGACTCTGTCCCTCACCACCCCTTGTTGTAAATATTTTTGTCCACCCTAAGCGTGGAAGGGTATACTCAGATGTGAGTCCCTTGCTCATTGCACCATCAGGATTCAAGCAAGCCGGGCCGAAGACGGCTGAAATGCCAGAAACCGGTCCCCGGTAGCTTGTTTCCTTCCCAGTGTAAGAATTGGCTTTTGTAGTTTGGTTTGCCCTGTTCCCATCATGCACTGGGACAGGAACAGACTAATTTGCATACAGCCAGGTTCTGAAACTGGGATGGTGCAGTGAGCTAAAAAACGGTGTTGGATCTAGCCCTGATCTCTTTACTGGGTGAGAGTATTCTGCTTAATTCAGAGACTCTGTCCCTCACCACCCCTTGTTGTAAATATTTTTGTCCACCCTAAGCGTGGAAGGGTATACTCAGATGTGAGTCCCTTGCTCATTGCACCATCAGGATTCAAGCAAGCCGGGCCGAAGACGGCTGAAATGCCAGAAACCGGTCCCCGGTAACTTGTTTCCTTCTCAGTGTAAGAAATGGCTTTTGTAGTTTGGTTTGCCCTGTTCCCATCATGCACTGGGGCAGGAACAGACTAATTTGCATACAGCCAGGTTCTGAAACTGGGATGGTGCAGTGAGCTAAAAAACGGTGTTGGATCTAGCCCTGATCTCTTGACTGGGTGAGAGTATTCTGCTTAATTCAGAGACTCTGTCCCTCACCACCCCTTGTTGTAAATATGCTTCTCCATGCTGCCAAAGGTCCCAGAGATTCCAAGGGGCAAAGCAAAGTCCCCGCAATCAGCCCAGGCAGGGCAGAGGGGTCCCCCAGAAGTCCTCCAGGCATCCAGGAAAGTCCATCAGGTGTCCAGGGGCTGGGCAGGGCCCAGGGATTCCCCTGGGCCCAAGCAGCAGCACGCCCCTGGCAAGATTCAAGTCCAAAAACAAGAACAAATTGGAAGGGGACACAGCCCCTTCATATACAGAAGAATGTCTTTGAAGTCTTTGTGCAGGCAGTGTGAGAACCAGCTAGAACTGGTTTTAGGGAACTCTCTTCAGTGTCAGGTGACAGTCGCCCAGCGGGAGGTGGAGCCAGCATTGTGGTCAGGCAGGCACAGCCCGAGTCACTCCCAGGTGCCATCTCCTCCCACTTCCCTGGCAGCAGATGCAGCCTTTCATCCACGGGCTGCCTCAGACAACCTCCTGGGGCTCCCCAGCCCCTGTCATCCTCAAACCAGACAGTCAATCCACAAGCAGGCCCATGCACTCCTGGACCAGGCTCACCAGCCAATCACACGCCAGACACAAATTACACAAATATGCCAACTTCTAAAAGTGGCACTTCTAGACTAGACACAATCATGCCGCATATACCATTACGCAGCATTCAATCACACGAGTTTGCACATATCAAACTCGCCCCTGCACTCCCCACACATCAGGAACTACCATGGGCATACATATTCTCCATTCATTCCTATGGGAGTGCAGGTCACTCACCACACATACACAGAGAGCTCAAGCACTTTACACTGTACCACAGTGAAAAAGTGCGCAGAGGCCTAAAATCACCACCAGAAACAGGCTAGGAAAAAGCAAAAAGTCTCAGGGTGAACCTGCCAAAAGGGCCGGGTCCAACAGGGAGGGAGTAGTCCCCCCGGACGATCTGCAGCACCCACCTGTACGAAGTGACAGTGCGCCAGTGAGAGTGGTGATGGCGAACCCTGCCCCCCACTGGCGTCACATGGGCCGAAAAGCACGGACTAGGAAGGTTTAGAGGCGGATGCTGCGGGGAAAGGTGTGGACTGACCTCGCCGTTGTCCCCGACTGCCTCCACGGCTGTTTCCACGGCCGCCACCGCGCTGGATATTAGTCTGCAGGGAGTGGCTGGCGGCATGTGTGGGGACGCCCCTTCCTTGGCCACGAAAGGAGCGAAACGCAGCCGTTTGCTGGCGCGGGCCGAGACACCCAAGGACTTGGCCGTAGCACTGGAGTCCTTAAAGCGCTCAAGCGCGTGGTCTGCCTGGTCGCCAAAAAGGCGACGGCCATCGAACGGCATGTCCATCAGAGTGTTCTGGACATCTGCCGAAAAATTGGTGGACCTCAGCCAGGCGTGGTGTCTCACCGCCACCGTCGTTGCCATTGCTCTGCCCAGCAAGTCGGTGGTATCCAGCCCACACCGGATAGAATACTTGGCTGCATCTCGGCCCTCCACAAGGGCTTGGCCGAGTTTGGCCCGTACCTCCAACGGACACTCAGGCAGCACTTCCGCCACCGTCTCCCACAGAGAGTGGGTGTAGCGGCCCAAGAGGCATGCGGTGTTGGAAGACCGTAGTCCCAAACTAAGGGAGGAGAATATTTTCTTTCCATAATTCTCATACCTCTTGGATTCCCTGTCCGGCGGAGCTGACGGGAATGCGGTCTGGGAATTGGAGGTCTGGATGACCAGACTCTCGGGGGTGGGGTGGGTGGACAGGAAACATGGGTCGCCCGGGGCCGGGCGGTGGCGTCTGGCCACGTTCCTATCTACGGGCGAACCCGTAGCGGGCTTGGACCAGGTGCCCAAAAGAACGTCGGTCAAGGCCTCATTAAAGGGCAGCAGAGGCTCGGCCGAGCTTGACGACGGTTTAAGGACCTCATTGAGGAGGTTAGTCCTCACGGCCGCGACGGGGAGCTCAAGGCCCAAGGCCTTGGCAGCCCTCGTCAACACCACAATATAGGTTGCCCCCTCCTCCGAAGCCACGGTAGTAGGAGAGACAAAACCAGTGTCTGGAGAGGTGTCCAGGCCACTGGCCTCCCCAAGGTCTCCTGCCCAGTCCTCTTGAGACTGACACTCCCTGGTCAGAGGGTCTTCAGACCCATCCCAATCCTCATCACCCATCTCCTGATACTCAGGGTTGTCAATCAATGGGGCCGGTTCGCAGAAGTGGAAATCTCCAAACGGCATCTGATGCGGCGCCCAGCGGCGCCGCTCCGACGTCCGAACCGGAGCAAAGGAGGAATCAGGGGCGGCGCCGGGGGGGTCGTAAGGTCCACCGGTGACAATCCAGAGCCCGAGAAAGGTCCAGCGGTGTCCCGCGGCACCGGGCCCGAAGGCGCCAGGGCCGCTTGACCTTGCAGCGCCGGGCCCGAAGGCGCCGACTGTGTCGGGACCGTGGGGCCCTGCGGTGCCGGGCCCAAAGGCGCCGACCCGCTAGGGGCCCCAGACGGGTCCGCTGGGCCCGGAGGCGCCGCGGAGCCCGTCGGAGGAGAAAGGGACCTCATGGCCATGAGGAAGCGCTCAATCTCCTCCGTCGCACGTCTCACCCAGGGACCGGAGGGTGTGGGGCGGGACGTGACGCCCGCGACTCTGAGGGAGCCGCGTGGGCGGTGTCACCCGAACCCCCGGCCGCGTTGCGCGAGCGTCGGGGGGAGTCAGAAGAGCGATGACGCCTCTTCGACTTCTTGTGCTTCTTACCTGACGACGACTTCGACCCGGAGAAGTGGTGCCGACTCCCGGAGCTTTGGTGGCTCCGTCCCCGCGACCTGTCCCTCCATCTGCCGTGGGACCGGGACCTCACGCGGCGCGGGGACTGCCGCCGGAGTTCGAGTCGCCTGCGGGACCGCTCCCGCCTGGCTTTCGAAGAGAGGGCCCGGCAGTCGGAGCAGGCCTTGTCGTCGTGGTTGACGCCTAGACAAGTTAGGCACAGGTGGTGAGGATCCGTGACAGACATCGTGCGGTCGCAATCTTCACAGTGCTTGAAACCAGGCATCCCTACGGCACCGATCGGAGTCGCAAGACTTCGAGAAGGATCAAAAATTATCTCAAAAAAGTTAGTCCAAAATTTACTGAGTTATTGCTTTTTCCAGATCTGCGCTGGCTGGCGCGGAAAAAAGAAGAACTGATGTCAGCACGCGGAGGCGGCGTCTAAGTACTCCGACAACGTCATCACGGCGCCGACGACGGACGCAGAGCCGCAGACGACGCCTACCGACGCGCAAGGGTACTGCTACGCAAAAGTTTCCGGATCCAGTCTGACGCCTGGGGTTATTCTAAGGTAAGGAATCTATCACTAACGTGTCTCTTTCAGATCCTCCGAGCAGCGAGGGTTCGCATGGAGTGGGATAGTGATCTAGGGAGGCAACTTACAGACGAACAATGGGAATTTAGCTGTAAGTAAACAGAGGCCATAACAGCCAGCAGCCGACTCAGGCTCATTCACTAGAAGTTCCTAAACAGGTTATATTATACACCGGCCAAACTCCATGAATTCAAACTACGGGTGGACGACAGATGCAACAGGTGTGGGGGAGAGGGGGCGGACTTTCTTAAGTTGGACTGGCTGTGCCCAGCTATCCAACAAAATTGGCAACAGGTGTTCTTGGGCATGGCGAGAATGATAGACAAGCAATTCCAAGCCGCACCAGAGATAGCCCTGCTAGGCTCTACACATAATGTTGATACCACCTACAAGTGATTCTTGGCCTTAGGCTTCCTTATCGCAAAGCGCAGGGTAGATGGGCTGAGCCTCTAAATTCAAAGAATGGGTACACGACCTCACAACTTGGTAGGAGCAATTACTCAGCTACGTCAAATAACTTCCACCTACGTCCAACAACTTACTGTCACCACATACAGAAGTGCATATGATATCAGCGTCAGTCAGGTCAACAGAAATCCCCAGGGCAGCAGATCTGAAGTCACCCAAATCAATCCACTGCAATACACTATATGTAATTATGAGCCAGATTACTCGGACTCTCTAGGACAAGCAAGGTGGGGTGGGAATGTTCCCCCAGTTGGGGAGAATTTCGTGGAATTTATCAGTCACTGTTTCTTGACTGCATTATACTTAAGGCTCCCTGTTTTCCATTTTTACGGATTTATACAGATAAATACAATGTGTTTTCTGTCTGCATTTATTTTTAAAAGTGGATAAATACAGAAAATGTGATTCTTTTAAGTGACTCTTCGTGCTGTTTTTCCAGAATTATAGCCCAACAGCTGAGCAGATGGACAGCATGGGAAATTTAAAAACAGGATGAAATTTCTTTAAAATAACTCCATGTATCAACTTAAATTTGTGGTATAATGCTATTATTAGCCAATGGATTTACTGCTGTGTCATATTTGGCAACTTAAATAACTAAAACACTACAGAAATCAAAGTATGCATGCGCGTCTATCATTTAAATAAATATGGAAATGTACAGTTTTATAACTACATTTATACACAAAACATAAAATAAATAGGGATAAATGCAGATAAAAAGCCCAAAAAATAAATATGGATAAATACAGACAGAAATGTTAAAAAAATAAATACCATAAAACCGGGAGACTTAATTATACTGTACCACTGATAAAATTCAATAAAGAAGTAAAAAATAAAAAAAAATGTCTGTTCTGCAGATATGCGGCTACTGCAGGAAGGTGTAGTCGAATAAATGTGTAGGCTAAGCCAACTCGCTGGAAATGTAATAGATAACAAATAATATTTTGTATAGATGCATCTAGCAGATCATTTGTGTTATAATTACAATATAAAACAAAGCTTTTCCACTTGTTACGTAACATGCTCTAGTGGAAGGCTTCCTTGCTCCTTTAAGAATTGTCATACAATCTGGTGTCGGATTTAGGTATCCAAACTAGGATTTCAGGAGCCAAATTGCTAGGTTGAGGTCCTTGTGGTTTAAATGTCTGATTTCTCCATGGTTGAGCGTGAGAAGGTTGGAAGTGAGGTGTAACATTTGGTGTGGAACAACTGACTGTTTTAGTAGTGTGGTGAACCACGGTTGATGAGCCCATGTGGGAGCAACTAGAATTAGTGTGAGTGATGTCTGCCTGCGTTTCCGAACCAGAAATGGAAGGAAAGGGAGAGACGAAAAAGCGTAAGCAAATATCCCTGACCAATTCATTCATAGGGCATTGCCTTTGGATTGATAGTGTGGAATCTGGAGGCGAAGTCTGGGCATTGAGTTCTCTGCTATGGCAAAGAGGTCTATGTGGGGATATCCCCTGGAAGGATGGAAGGATGGAAGGAAAACTTGAGGATGAAGTTCTCATTCGTGGACTTGTTGCCTCATCCCACTAAGGAGCTCGGCAAACTTGTGCATGCCTGGAAGGTGTACTGCTAGGAGATTAATTTGGTGATGTATCGCCCCAAAGCCAAATGGTCTGAGAGAGGTGTGACAGTTGTTGAGAATGTGTCCCCCCTGCTTTTGTTCATAGTACATTGCTGTCATATTGTCACCTTCCCTATGAGGTGATGCTAAACAGCTTTTAGTGCTAGCTAAACAGCAAGAAGTTCCAAGTAACTGTTGTGGAGACTCTTTTGCTTAGGGTCCAGTAAACCTTGAATTGAGATGGTGGAGATTGTCAGCCCACCCTGTGAGAGAAGAATCTGCTGCTACCACAACGTATGGAATGGGGTCGATGAAGGGCTGCCCTTTTGATGTGTTCTACCATCGCAGAGATTGACGAGTGAGGCTGTCTACCAACCCTAGATCTGTTAAATGACCCGGTGATTGATTCCACTGACGTGCTAAGCATTCCTGTAGAGGACGCATGTGTAATCTTACGAGAGATATTATTGAAATGCATGGCGCCATCATTCCTAAATGTTGCATGAAAGTTTTGACTGTTAGGTATTGGTTGTTTTGAAAGTGTAGCATTAACTTTTTATTTTTATTCTGACGGCACTGGGAGAGGCTAGAGCTGTGTGAGTGTTTAGCGGTGCCCCCAGACAGGCGCGCAACACCCATTGGGCTCACGGGGCTTCATCCCCCCCGTCGTGTGTGTCAGCCCGGGCTGAGACAGCTTTGCGGGTTGGCGACCATCTAATTGCAGCCGCACCAGAGTACTTAACAGGTCTTTAAAAGACCATTTACTTGGTGGGGCGGAGCTTGCCGGCAGCGAAAATGGCCGCTTGATCCCGTAGCTCTGCCGGGCACTAATCAATATCCTTCAGTATCCTGCCACAGAGCGACGATATTTATTCCACACACCCCCGGTGGCTGCGGAAAGTTGCGGAGCCCCCAGCGATCCTGAACTCCCGGAGCTCTGGCGTCCCGGGCGTGACCGGGATCGAGTGCAGATCAGCGGGGATCTGGGCCCAGAAGCCGCGACCCCCAGTGGCTGCTGCGCCGGCCGGCGTGCCTCGACGTGCGGCAAGGGTGTGCACGTTTGTCCGGCGCTTGAGTGGAAGACCTGTTGGTCGGCGGGACGAGTCCCGATAGTTCCCGCGGGTCCCGTGGCTATTGGAGTGGGACCCTCGTTGGTGGAGGAGGATTCCTTCCCCTCCCGGCAAGCCCTAGGCCCGGCGAGGGAGAGTCGGGCGCAGCGCTGGCCCCCGCAGCGTGGAGGCGCTCAGGGACAGCAGGGACCTGTGGTCTGAGGGACTTGGGGACGGATCTTGGGCACCGGTCCCCCCTCTGCAGACGGGCGGGAGACAGCGCCCGGGGACACGTGGTCTACCTCCCCCAGTCTTCCACTCAATAACGGTAATACCCGGCACTGCTGTGACCTGGGAGTCAGCAGGGGAGTCCTCGTGCTGCCGGCGGAGTGAGGACCCTCGGACTGAGATTTTCGAGCACTCCGGAGGGCACTTCGGTTTGGTGCTGACCCCCACATCCAGAGACTGCCTTGAAAGGAGTCCCACCAGTCGCTCGGCTGAAGGTGGTTAGCTAACCCATGCGAGTACCCAAAGGAGGACAGTGTATACCTGTGGAGACTGGAGGCTTAACGCGGAGGAGAAACTGTGCGGTAGTCTCACACCGCGGCCGCATACCCCTTGCGAGGCAGAGGCCTAGCCGTGCTGAGGGAGCCGAGCTACGCAGGACAATCCTAGGCCTAGGAGCAGGCGGAAGGCAGTCTTCACACGCGGTTTACGATACCTAAAGCCTCAAGCTTCGGGTTGGCAAAGGGCCGAGACACTGCGCCAGGACCCACGGGAGTGGCACAATGCGATAACAGCAGCTGTGCTGCGACAGACCGGCCCTTGCGATGGGAAAAGGGGACAAAACGCGAAGCAGACTTCTGTTTGCGCAGAGACGACTGCAAATACAAAGTCCCCCGGTGGAGATTGTAGAACCCACACAACCCGCTGAGGAATACACACCTGCCTCCGATATCAAGAGTATTCTACGTTCCATGGAACAAAGTCTTCAAACTAGCATATCTGTGCTGGGCGCCAAGATGGATGCTATGTTGTACAGAATGGACCGGATGGCCGAACGTCTGGATAAACACGCTGAGAAACACGACATGGCCGAGAGGAGGATCATAGAAGTTGAGGAGGCGAAGACCGAGTTGGACACAGCGCACAAGAAGATAGAACACCTGATGCGATCTCTCCACGACAAGACGGAGGATTTGGAAGCGCGTTCAAGGCACAGCAAACCTCCGTATAACGGGCCTGCCGGAGACCACGCACACTGGCCAAATGGAGCTGTTCGTGGAGAAACTACTCACTACTCTCTTGGGAACTGAAGTGTTCTCATCAATGTTCGTGGTGGAGCGGGCGCATAGGTCTTTAGGCCCTCGCCCGAAGCCGGGTGTGCCGCCCCGCCCCGCCCATTTATCGCTAAGCTGCTTAACTACCGGGACAGGAACACGGCCCTCAGACTTGCTAGGACAAAATCCTCCCTTCAATACGAAGGATCGGCAATATCAATATACCAGAATTTCACAGCGAAAGTACAAGACGCGCGCAAACATTTCATCCCCCACAAAAAGCGACTCAGAGAGATGGGCCTGGACTACGCGATGCTGTACCCCGCCAAACTACGTCTAAACAGATAGGGACATTCGCATATTTTTACAGACCCTAAAGAACTGCAGCAGGCTATGAAGCATTGGTCAAGGAAACAGAGCAGCGACGGCGTGCACAAGCAGACTGATGAAGACAACAGCCATCTAGACGAACAGGAATGACTGAGTAACGGGATCTATTCATGGTCCTAAACGACGGGCGCTGGCAGGCAGACTGGGGGTCAGCGACCCCTGATTGGGAGGACATGATCGGTGTCCCAGTCCTCACTCTGGAAGGATGATTCTGGTCAGATAAGTAGTGGAGAGAGTGAAGGAATGCTGTGACACGTTGGAAATTGATTGATATTCGCTGACCTCCTGCTACGGTCTGTGTTGAATTTAGAGATGTCAGGGGTGCGGGGGGGCCTACGGGCAGGAGGGGAACTTGCGAGACTGTTTGATGTAGCTGCGATTCTGCCAGGCAGCTCTGTTTCTACCTTCGTTGGTGCACGGCGGAAGGAGGGGTGGAAGCCCAACATAGTCTTTTGAGAACATTGGAGGTATCGGGCTGTTAGGCGTCCTGCACTTCTGAGGTTCTAGTTGTTGTGTTGAGGGTGGTGGGTAGGGTGTGGGGAGGGTGGGACGGGAATCTGCATGGCCGAGTTGGGGGGGTCTGCTGTGGGTGGGGGGTGGAAGAGTTTGGGAATGGTTTGCTGCAATTTGGTTTGCTCTGTCTGTTCGACCTGACTACATTGGAATTTGTGATAGCTACCGCCTTACACTGCACTATCCCACTACTGCGATGGCTGAGGTGAACACGATGACTGTTGACGGGGGGGCTGCCATGCTTAGAGCATTGACGTGGAATGTACGAGGACTGAATGACCATCGGAAACTCAAAAAAATTCTGAACTACTTACAGCGTCATAATGTAGACTTAGCACTGATCCAGGAAACACACCTCCCACTCACGAGCAGAATGTTCCTTAGTAGGGGGCTGGTGGGTAACTACACGGCTGCTGGATTCACGACTCATGCTAGAGGGGTCTTGACATGGATCAACCCAAAGTCAAAACTCACACTGTCCTTGTTGAGGGCGGACCCGTGAGGGCGCTTCCTAATTTCTAGATGTGTGGGGAAGGGACACGATTTGATAGTGGTAAATGTCTACGGCCCTAACTATGATTCCCCGGAATTCTATGGTACACTTGCTCAGCACTGTCGAGCATACTCAACTGCACAATTGTTATGGGGGGCTTAAATTTGGTGCTAGACCCCAGGCTGGACAGGTCCTCAGGCCCCCCTCGCAGACCCGCTGCAGCCGCTGCGAAAATACACTCGGAACTAATCACACTTGACTTAATTGATGTTTGGAGAAGTAGACACACCGATAGAGGAGGTTTCACTCATTACTCGGCATACCACAACATACACACCAGAATTGACTACTGGCTGGCGCCATCCTCGATTATGAGATACATAAAATCCTGTGCTGTGCAGGCGTGTACGCTTTCAGATCACTCCCCGCTTCTTTTGATTCTTGAAACGCTAGCGAAGAGGGTTCCTCCTTTCACGTAGCGGTTCAGGGTCCCTCCGTACTCTTTATTAGATGAGCTCTTCCGGGGCGAATTGGCGGAAGAGATAGAAAAATTCTTTGAAATCAATATAGGATCGGTAGACCGCTTCCAGACAGTGTGGATAGCGTTTAAGGTCTACATTTGCGGCATTGCAATGGCAAAACATTCAAGTGTACTTAAGGCTAGTCGCCAAAGGCTGCGGCACTTGGAGACGCAGTTAGTTGAGTTAGACAAGAGTCAACTGAGGGACTCATGTGCTGAGGTCTCGGAAGACATAAAAAAACTCATAGCGGAGTACAACGAGGAAGCCGACAGAGAAGTTAAGCATATGGGGAAATATGCTATGGCCCGGTCATACGGTGAAGGAGAGCGCCCGGGCTCCCTTCTGGCCAGGATAATGCGTAACACCAGGCGCCAACAGGTAATATCAGAACTAGAGGCGTCAGATGGATCCCTCCTCACGGAGGAGTCAGAGATTGTAAACGAGTTCAGGAAAACTATTCGGGACTCTACACCTCGTGTGTTGAGAATAATGAGGAGTCCATTGATGATTACTTGGAACATATTCAGTTGCCCTTCTTACCGAACTCCGATCGGGAATTCTTGATGCAACCAATACACAAGGACGAGATAGCGGATGCACTGGCGAGTATGCGCTCTGACAGTGCCCCCGGTGCAGATGGGCTCACGGTGGGCTTCTATAAGGCGTTTAAAGACGTACTAATCCCTCAATTGTCTGCCCTCTTTGATGACATCTGTGTGGAGAGTTTAATTCCACTATCTATGAGGGAGGCTTTAATAGTGACTATTCTTAAACCGGGCAAACCTGCGCATATTAGTGGCTCCTACAGGCCACTGTCCCTACTGAATGTAGACGCCAAGCTTTATGCAAAGATTCTAGCGACACGCTTGGCGTTACTGGCCCCGGAGTTGATGGCTCCGGAACAAGCCGGATTCATCCCTTCCAGGAACCTCACTTATAATACTAGAACCGTACTCGGGACCATGCAGCATGTCAGACAGGACACCAAAGCCATAGCGATCTTCCTTGATATGGAGAAAGCTTTTGATTCCGTGGAGTGGTCCTTTATGCTCCGTGTACTGCGGCGAATGGGACTGGGCGAACCGTTTTTACAAATGGTGGGTGCGCTATATTATCGCCCAACAGCTAGGGTCCGAGTAGGTGATCGGGTCTCGGACTCCTTTGCAATCGGCAGAGGCACAAGGCAAGGCTGCCCTCTTTCGCCTTTGCTCTATGCATTGGTAGCTGAACCGCTGGCATGTGCACTTCGGGAGTATCATAGTACTGAGGGCATTAACTTTCCGACGTACAAAATTGTCATCTCAACCTACGCTGATGACACTTTGCTGTATGTACGCGATCCGGAATCGAATCTCGCTTCCGTACTGCGAGAGGTGGTGCGTTATGGTGCACTCTCCGGTCTCCGGATAAACTGGTCGATATCGGTGGCATTTCCTCTGACCCCGAAGACCACGACTTTTGACATGGAGTACCCGTTGCAATGGACAACGTAACCGATCAGATAATTAGGGATTATGATCCACACTGACCTGGAACTCCTAGTGCGAGAAAACTATGGAGTGGCATATAGTAAGTTAGAGGACGACGTGGAGAAATGGATTATTCTGCCGTTGTCTCTAATGGGTCGTGTAGCGATCATGAAGATGGTAGTCTTGCCCAGATTCTTATTTCTCTTCAACAATATCCCGATTGTGCTCTCTAAATATTTTTCAACAACCTGACGCAGCTACTAATTAAACTTGCTTGGGGGGGCAAACAGCAGAGAGTGAAATGGATGAGACTCATGCTTCCGTACGAGTTAGGGGGACTGAGTGGCGCAGGTGGCACACATCCACGCGTGGATACATGGCAAGGAGACAATTCCGCATGTCCGCTGAGAACGGCTCTTCGCTGCCCCTCTTCCGCTCCCTGCCACGGCCTTTCGCCCGACAGACCGCAGAATTGGAATACTGGACTCGATTACGTCCACCAACCATGCCTGGAACGCGCTACGGCAAAAGCAACACAGTGCATTACTATACTCCCCCCTAATGCCCATAGAATGGACACTGTGGCTGCCCCTTTATCGGAAACGGAGTAATTCAAGTGCTGCGCACACTGGGTATTGTCACGGCGGGAGATCTGTTCGTGAACGGAGCAGCAAAAACATGGGAGCAGGCTGTGCTGACGGCTGCAGAGGCTTCGCTACTTCTACGCTTCCAATTTCATAGAGTTCGCTGCGCGCTTCTGGACCTCTTGGGCCCGGATCTGGCGGAACCCCCGGAAGTGTTAGAACTTACCCATGTTATTAAATCCCCCTCTCCCCACAAGTTAGTCACAAACTTGTATCGAATGAACAGAGGGCACGACGAACTACAATGCTCGAAAGCTAGGGAGGCCTGGAAGCGGGCTCTACACATCACAATAGAGGATGACATGTGGGCATACTGCTGTAAAAACACTAGGAAGCTATCATTGCACGGCAGGCATAGACTGATCCATTTTAAATTTCTCCAGCGAGTGTATTACACTCCGGAGAGGCTGCATAGATATGGCCTGCGTCAGTCTGCTGACTGGGAAGGATGCCATGCTCCGGTCGCGGGCTTCATACACCTAGCGTGGCAGTGCCCGGGCATACAAAAATTCTGGATCGGGATTTTTACAGAACTGAGTAAGATCCTTGAAACGGAGCTTACACCTGATCCAGCCTTGGCACTCCTGGGCTACTCTCTGGGCCTTCCGGTTGAGCTGCGGCGGATAACTGATATGGGCACGCTAATGGCCAGACGAGTGGTAGCTATGTGTTGGATGAGGGCCCCCTGCCGACTATACAACGGTGGGAGCGGGACATGCGCTATTGCAGTACCCAATCCGAAAATTACAGTGCACTCCTCCCCCCCCACAAGCCGCCCTAAGAATTTCTGGAGCCTGTACCAAGACTATCCCAGGGGGAAAGAAGCTGAGGAGGAAATACGCTCGGAGAACTCTGAGGGGCACCGGAGCTCCAACGGCGAGACCCCCAGTAGCAGAATGCCACGGCACACTGTGACTGGCTGAGGGGCATAATGGCGAGGCGAGGCGCAGCACAGCAGACTAAAACTTGAGGTTCGATCAAGTGGTGGCCCATCCATCTAGTAGAACAGTCACATTCACGCGAGATTGGTTCCCATCTCACTACAATTCCCCTTAGACACGTTGGAGCGAACAGCGGAGCACTGTTATGAATATTAGTTAAAGTAGAACAGGGGGTAGTTGACATAGGGGTTGGGGGAGGCAGGGGGGTCTAGGTTAGGGGTGGATTCCATAGGGAACGGGACACAGCACGCGGCAACTAGGCGACCCTAGAGGGATAAGAGTAGGGACCAGGTCACGCTGACTCTCCTGTGGTTCAATGCTTAATACACGATAGGAACTCTACACATGTCTTTCTGTGCAGACAGGATATTATTAAAGGCGCCGCCGGGACCCCTGGGTTGTCGGCTAATTGGCTGTGTATAATGGAAGACGAGAGAAACACTGCTACTGATCCCGCTGTCGACCTCCGGGTTGTGGCTGATTGCTGTGTAAGTCAATTTTACATAATAAAGGTTTTCAAACTTAAAAAAAAAAAAAAAAAAAACATTTACTTGGAAATTAGGCTTTTGTTTTCACCCCTTCTTTCAGTCACTCGGTCTATGGTTGGAAGAATTAGCCTCCCCCGAAATATTTTTCAGCCCCCTCCCCCCCAACCGTTCCCCCCGAAATTTGGCTCTAGTTGCCCGCCTGCCCACAGATATGTTTGTAGTTGTGAGGGTTGAAGATGGGACTTTCTTTTGTGCATTGACTGTAAATTCCACTTGATGAAGAAGGTTTATGGTATTTTGAGTGTGTTAGCTTCCATGAGCCAATCGTCCAGTTATCGGAATACATTAATTTATCTTCTCAAATGAGCTGCTACTACTGCTAGACATTTGGTGAGTACTCTGGGTGCGGTAGTCACTCCAAACGGGAGTACTTTGAATAGATAGTGATTTCCTGTGATCACAAATCTGAGGTATTTGCGATGTGCTGGGTGGGTTCGATTATGGAAGTATGTGTCCTTTAAGTCTATTGTGGACATAAAGTGGTCTTGTTGTTAAAGTGGAAGCACTTGTTGAAGAGTAACCACATGGAAGTGATATGACAGTATGTATATGCTTGAAGGTCTGAGATCTAGGATTGGTCTTAGGGACCCGTCTTTCTTAGGAATTAGGAAGTAAAGGGAGAAAACTTCATATCCTTGTTGTTGTAAAGGAACTGGTTCCATAGCTCGTTTTGTTCGAAGAGCTTGTACTTCTTGCTTGAGTAGTTGGTGTTGTAGCGTGATTCTGTGAGTATGAGGTGGAATATTGTGAGGTTTGCTGGTAAGTTCCAGGCAGTGACCATGTTGGATAATGTCTAATACCCATTTGTCCAATGTTACTGATTGCCAAATTAGAAATAATTGCTGTAATTTTCCCCGGCAGATGTAAAGAGGCCAGGTGAATTTTGAGCAAGTCACTGTTTGTTGGAAGATGGAGAGGTACACGTTGGTGCACATTTTCCTCTGCCCTTGAAATGGCTTCCTCTATAACCGCATTTATAAAATCCTCTTGATGGCGAGGTTTGCATGTTAGACCCATATGATGGCACATTTGGATCTGATGAATTACCTTTGGATCCTCCTCTGTAAAATGAGTGGCGAAAGGAGCCTCTATTGGATTGTCTTTTTTATTTTCTAAATTGACTCATCTACTTGAGGTCCAAAAACATTCTGTTTATCTAAGGGGGTATTAAGAATGGTTTATTGAACCTCTGGTTTAAAACCAGAGATTCTAAGCCATGCATGCCTTCTAAGAAGAATGCTGGCATTAATACCTCTTGCTGCGGTATCAGAAGCATCTAATGCACATCTGATAGATCAATTAGATACCAGTCCCCCCCTGCACTAATTCTTGCCCTTTTTTTTGTGTTCATCTGGGAGATTTTGAAGTAACTGCTCTATTTCATCCCAGGCGCATCATGTCCTTTAACATGGGAAAAGATTGTGTTGTCCTATGTGATGTTCTTAAGGTCTCAAATAGAAAATTCTCCTCTATGGTTTCCTTATGAAGTGTGACCCCTAGGTATGATGCTGCTCTGGAAATTAACTCTAGACATACTGGATTGTCATCAAGAGGTGATGGCTAAGTATGGTACAAGTCAGGATCATTATCCACAGGAGGATCAATGTTCTAATCGTTCCATGGATCCACAGGTGGTGTACTATCATCATCTGTGTAATTAATATCAGGCTGTGTATGCGGTGAACCCGGTGGTGTGATTTCTAAAGGGTTCGAGCCTGGTGGTGTTGAAGATGGTGGAGGGATAAGATGAACAGGGTGAATAGGGCTTGTAGCTAATTCCTTTTTTAGAGGGATTTTGTAATTTAAATCCTCTGAAGGAATGTTCCTTTGAGAAGCTGCAACATGTTTAGCTAATATGTGCCCAGTGTCTGGATCAATGTAGATCTTTTTCTGCTTATGATCCAGATTTTTCTTTTTTTGCATAACCTCTAGGATGGGTTCCGGAGGCTTATGATGTGCATCTTTTGCTTTTAGTGCCTAAGTTTTCGGAGCTGAGCTGGATTTGTCCTTTTTCTCCTTTGGAGCTGAAGATCTCTGGGTCGAAGGAAGTTTTTCTCGGGCGGGTCCTGAGCCAGAAGGCTGGACGGTCTGTTTCGGTGCCGAGCCATAGGGCGGGGAGTTGGCAGCAGTGTCTCGGTGCCGGCCAAAGGGCAGTGGTGGCCCCAAAGCCTTATGTTTGGTGGAAGAAATCTTGAGGGGCAAAGGTGCTTTGTTACTGCACCCTGTTCTGCTGAAACGTGTACGGACTCTAGCGCGATTTCTAGTTTGGAATCAGATTCTTGGATAGAGAAAACCTCCTACTCTTCCGCTGCTGACTCCTCTATTTCCTCGTGCTCAGTATCTTCTCTGAAGATCTATGGAGTGTGCTAGATCTTCTGCCTCTGCATGTACCTTTGTTGAGCCAGACGGTCCTTCAAAGTCTTTTTCGACCAGAAAGATGGACAGGCATCACAATCCTCTTCCCTGTGCTTCGGCGAGAGGCAGGAGTTGCAGACTTTATGCAGGTCGGTGTGTGGGTATTTGGAGGGTCAATGAGGACAAAACTGAAATGGAGTCTGCTCCATCAGCAGAAGACTGAATTCTACAAAACCGAGTGTAAGTCGACTGACACGGCTAGGCCCGAGACCGTCAAGGATGTCTTCTATACCCAAGATAGAGCGTCTTCCTATTTTTTCGGCAAACGGAGAATGGTAAAGGTGTACGAAACAATACCGACAAGGATACAATATGTTGCACACGCGGAGAGGATACCGAAGAACGGTGTCGAACTAGAGCACCGAAAACCACATCCGAACACAATGGCAGCAAGAAAACAATCTGACAATGGAGTCGATACCCATGCGCACTATCACCGAAAGGAGGAGTCACCTTACCTCGTGATTGGAAAAGACTTCTTCGAATAAAAAAACAACTTGCAAACAATCGGACCCAACACTAGATAGCAGGAACATGCAAAGCATGAGTATTACAGCACACATGCCTCAAACCTATTTTTACTCTCCTCTCTACGATCTTCACACTAGGATTGATTTGTTTCTCGGATTGAAGCTGCTGGCCAAGATGGTTGTGGGGGAAGAATACTTGTCCAGCATCCTGTCTGACCACTGACCACTACAAGCGGAACTGCAGTGGGGCAGGCTGCGCACATGAAGTCTGCAGACTGATGCGTTCTCGGACCCTCCATTTCAGGAGGAACTATTGGTGTTTATTGCCCAAAAAGGTGGTAGTGATGGGCCAGTGCCTCTCGGAAACCTGGGGAGTATGGGGTGCACTACACAGCGAACTGATGTCACTGGAGTCAGGGCCGCAATCATTACAGAACGAGGCCGCAGCCCAAATGGTGAGCCCGGACAGTCTCTGAGACCTCCAGAAAAAAAGACAGACGTAGAGACACGCCTAAGCAGGCACTATCTGGTTAGGCAGTTCGCTGAGGGCTCATCCGAGGCGAACATCAACTTTCCGCAATTGGGGCCATCAGGTTTGACACTGGCTGGTTGGCCACCACACAAACGGCCATCAAGTACGCTTTGTGAGACTATTATCGCATGCTGTGTGCAGTGGATCCCGCCCCCCCCCCCTTATTCCTCCCCAAGGGCTGATGGTGGCCTTTCTGGAGGGTCTTCCCCCGACTTGGCTTCCTCCACTGCAGAGGGCTGAGCTTGACTAGTCAATTGAGGAAATTCGGGCCGCACTAGCACAGACAGCCCGTGACAAAAGTCCAGGAAGTATGGCATTACAGCTGAGTATTACTCCACCTACTCTCCACTAATCACCTAACCTCTCCTGAAGGTATTTATTGAGGCACAAACTGGTGGTCCACTCCTTGACTCCCAAAGTGAGGTACTTATAGTACTGTCCTACGCAAGCCCACTTGATGTACGCTCATGTTCCTGCCTAATCTTGACTGTACTGTACTTGTGAACAGACCTTTTCCACCTAGTCAGCATGTGGATACATGAGGACCAATCTGGATTTATTCCAGGTCGTAGCACTTTCCTCAATATTAGACGATACCCCAGAAATTAACTATGACAGGGTGGTTATCCACTGTTACCAAAGGTCAAAGATGAGATCAACAAGAGGGTGGCGCTGAAGATGAAACTCCATACCTTCGCAGACCTTTACCCAGGGGACGTATTTAGAGACCCCCCGTGGAGCAGGAGGGGAAGAGGGTATCTTTCAGGGAGTTGTTTCCTCACCATAAACTACGGGCTGCCTGTCGCAAATTGCACTTTGACTTTCTGTCCCAACCGCCCCAGTTGAAGGCTCTGGAGAATATACTTCACACACCATCATCGCGTAGACTCATCACCAGGCTTTACACACATATGCAAACTGACGTCCCTGTGATGAAGCCCAGTGCTTGGTTTAAGTGGAATGAAGATATATCACCTCCCTTGACGGAAGACCAGTGGACATACTGTTGCACACAACTGACTGAACTGTCCCCTAACTACAGGCTTCGCCTGATCCACTTCAAATTTCTACACAGGTATTATAGAACGCCCATTAATCTACACCGCATGGGGCAGAGAGACGACGAATGCTGCTGGCGATGTGGGTCGTCTCCTGCCTCCTTTCTCCATATGGCGTGGGAATGTCCAGCGCTTGCCGACTATTGGTCCCAAATTTTTACGTCAATAAATCAGCTTCTGGAAATGACACTTTCCCCATCCCCACTAGTGGGACTGTTAGGATATGTCAAAGACACACATGTTAAGAAACGTAAATTACATGCACTTTTACTACTGTTTGCCAAAAGTCAAATAGCAGTTGACTGGGGGAGGAGGAGAAAGCCCACGATCCCGGAATGGATTACGGAGGTCACTTATGGCCATGTTCAGCTTGCCGCCTTCTGGGAATTAATGCCACCCACCTCTAGACCCGAGAGATATGGGACCCATTTATTACCTGGGTCCAAGAGGGGGCAAGTGGGACTGGGGATGCTGTGGTACAGGATGCTCGAAGTGGGAATGTATAATTAATATGATGTGACTTTTACTTCATTGTCAACGGTTATGGGCCGGCTAAGAAAAAACAGTTTGGTAATTATTATTCAGCCTATTTTCAACATGACCACCAGGGGGCAACTCGCCGATGGTAAGAAGGTTTATAAGGGGGCCCCCTAAAACTTTGTCTAATTGTGCCCAAAAACCTCCTTGATTATTCCTTACTTGTCTGGCGCCGTCACCACCGCTGAGACTGAGAGGGTGCCTTTGAGCAGAGCACGCCTCGGGCTGTTGCTCTTGATCCTGATCCCGAGTCAGCTTTCCGAAACTTCTGCTTCCTCAAGCTCCGCACAGTGTCGACTGGAGCCGCGGCTGCCCCGCAGGAGCTCCGTCAGTATACTCTCCCGCCGCGGGCCTCGCCGATGTTTCCGTGTATTTTCCTGCGCCACTGCGCCAATTACCACTGGGAAGCCTGCCGCGACTTCCCGGTTAGTAGAATCCCAGAAATCTGAACGTTGTTTCTTGATTTGAGCCGTTTTAGAGCTGTACTAACGAACGATTGCGGAGCTCGCGACCTAGGCCTTCAGCCGGCCGCCATGTACTTCATCCAAAATATCCCCCATGTGTGCTTCTATGGAATCACAGAGAAAAAGTCGCATGTGATGTATATTGAATTTATTGGGAAAATTAATAAATAAAAGTAAAAAATAAATAAATAAAAAACTAAGACGGGGTGGCAGTTTCTTTAGACATCCAAAAGGCTTTTGACACCCTCAGCTGGGAGTTCCTGTTAGTGACCCTACAGCCAATGGGTTTTGGCCCGGTGTTCTAGCGCTGGGTTAGTACTTGTACTCTCTGAACCCCTCAGACAGAGTGAAAACAGGTAATTACATCTCCAATAGTTTTCCTATCGACGGAGGCACCAGGAAGAGCTGTGCGCTCTCGTAATTGCCGTTTGCAATAGTGATGGAACTTCTTGCCTGCCACATGTGTCTCCATGCATGGCATTGGGGGATTCAGGGCCTAGACATTAATTGCATCGTATTGCCTTATGCAGATGATGCGTTGAAATACTAAGAAAGGGATCTACTTGACACCTTTGGAGATCTATCCAGGCTCAAGGTAAACTGGACAAAATCCTGCCTGTTCCCCCTGGCACAGATCCCGGTACCTTTGCGGGCTGCCCTCCCAAGCCTTCATTTACAATGGTGCCATGACTCCGTTAAAATATCTAGGGATACAAATACATCATTCCCATGACAACCTCAAGAAGGGCATTTTGGGTTAGTCTTCCGCTTGTTCCAGGGCTCACTTCCCATCTGATTCTCACTACCGCTCTTTCCCTTGGGACGTGTGGCGATAGCCAAGCTTCTCATACTTCCTAGGCTGCTGTATTTTTTCACTGCTCTACCAGTAGTACTCCTCAGATCCTTCTTTCGTGAACTGCATGGATTAATGTTGATACTGCTGTCGGGAAGGGACCGGCGCAGCGTTGCCCTGACTGCAGTACAGCACCTACAAGAGAGGTAAGGCATAACACATTTTGCAGTGGTCTCCAAGTTGGCTTAAGGACCCCGCAGCGCAAAAAGGACATCTATACACGCAAGACTAGTCCCAGTCAGGGTATACACCTGGCTGTCAGACTGCGTGTTCTCCACTTCCCACTGAAGGGATCCAACCTGATGAGCATGGCCCACATATGCTGGTGTCCGTTTGTGCAGGACAATTCTGCAGTCCAGTCTTACTCTCCACTAATGCCCGTGGGGGACCTATGAGGACATTATGGAGACCTACACTATGGGCCAGGGGCATTCTTAACGTATAATGTAATTCGCCAAGTGGTACGTGATACCTGAAAAGCAGGCAACGTAGAGCCACCACTGTCGGCCACCCTTTATGCTCTGTCAATAGGAGTAGGTCCAAAGTGAGCCAATTACCTGTTTTACAAACCCCCTACTGCAAGCGCCTACTAGTTTGGAGGAAGCGCTAAATTGCTGGAATGTAGTTCTTTTAGAACCCTTGCCCCAGATGTCATGATGAGAGCCCTTAAACAAGTGAAGGAGGTCTCGCGTAACCAGAGATTCTGTTTCATCCAAGTTAACTGTTTACATCAAGCATACCTAGTCCCTGCTCACGTCCCCAATGTATTAAGTGCTTGTTCCTCCTGACTACTCTGGAATGTACGCTCCGGGCTGCAGGAGGCAGGGTTTTACCATATGGTGTAGGACTGTCCACCCTGTGATGCACATGGCAAGAGATAACCGCTTCGACGGCAGACCTAGCGGGCCATGTGTTTACTCCCAACCCCAAATCCTGGCTCCTTTGGCACTGCCCTAAAACCAAAGGGGACAAACATCTCCATAGGTTTATTGAACTGACATTTGTATTTTGTAAACTGCTCACAGCAATGCAGTGGAAGGCGCCCACATCACTAGAGACCACTAAATTGCTCCAAGCCCTGGTACAATGGGCTCCTTAAGGGGCAGAAACTTGGCCTGCTGGGACTGTGAGAGACGGGGGGTATCTGTGATCAATATAAAAGCCAAGTACAATACTTTCCTCTTTGAGGGGGTGGCTCACCTGTACTGTACTTGATCCTCAAACATATGGACCAATCCACACAAGGGCAGTACAGTGGATTACTCACATATCACATTGGCTTGCTTATGACATGGTTCTCTAAATGGCATTTAGCTCCAGACACTGATCCACGCTAATATTGCCCCGTATCAAAAGCTGCAGAGAGAGCAAGATGAAGGAGACTGTACCTTAAATGGTATACAGCGGATTCATTATGAAAATCAGAGCTCTACATTTTAGTGGAAAACTCAAAAACCCATTTGGGCTTCATCAAGAAGTAATCTGATATTGATTAATCAAGAGATTTGTTTGTATACCACTTTTTCGGGCAATGTAAACTAGATGGGATAATTTTTTTAATTTATGGTTTTATTGCAAGCATATACTGAACACTTAAGAAGCAGCATGTTACCTTTTTTCACTACTGTGGCATATGTTTACAATAATGCATAATTTTGAAAAACGAATTTACTATTGCACCAGCTTGGCATAGCCAAAACTTTTGGTTTTGCCAATTCTTGGTAAGAGTTGTATTTGTCATAGAATCATCAATATTATACTCAAACAGGAAGCCTTAGTCATGTAAGTCCTAGGGCATGGCAGTCTCATGAAATACCCTGAGCCTTAAGACACAAATTGAATTCATGGCGAGCCAATTGAAAACAGTATTCTCTAGAGTAGATAGTCCGCAAACGTCAGCTGCACCTCACTGTGAGGTTGTGGAAGACTTGGGAGGACTGTCAAGCAATAGAAACTTTGATTGGTGTTTTCTCCAAGGGTTCAGAGAAATCTTTGGTTTGAAATCTACATTTCTGTAATAGCAATATTTCCATAAACCTGCCCCTAATCAACTCCTGGAAAACTGGAAAGATAAATTTAGCTTACGTTTCTTGAATTTAGACGTGTTCTTCAATGTCATCAACAATACTGATAATCAGACTAACCCTACACTGGAAAAAGAAATAAACAAGTGGTCCAGGATTACAACTAACATTATAGCACTAGATCACTAGAGGCATGGCTCCAAGCTGACTTACAGAATGTAAAGAATAAAACAAAATGCTAGAAATGATTATGATCAAATGACCTTCATAACTTTCATTAGAAAAAATACAAGTTACTAACAAGGGACCTGAAAGTAAATAGTTGGGGTCCTTTACTGTCAGCCCACAAGTTTTGGAATTCCGTGATGGACAGACAAAACTCCTAGGTGCTTAATAACGGAATTCCACAGAGGTCTTATAGAGAGATAATCACTCAATGTCCTAATGTAAAATCAATGGAGTCAAGTTTCGAAGTACAGGCAGTGCATGTGAGCCACTGTGAACAGCAGCACTGGCACATTTTAAAACCAATGTCTCACGAAAAAATAGGGAAAATAAATCAACAGTAAAACACAGCAATGAATAAGCCTGAGGTATAAAGAAAATTATACAAGCAGTATCCACATTAGCTGTGCCGAGTTAAAGTTCAACCACCGCAAAATAAGACAGACAAGTGGGTGTCATGTGGCATATAAGAAGCAAGGTGGGGCACAGGTCAAGCAACAGATGCAGACCGGCTCCTTCCAAACTGCTTTAGCGTTTGGTCTGTAAAGAAAATGTCAGGTTCATGCCTATGAGGATTCAGATATGTTATCTGCCTTGAAAAAATGCAGTCTCGACATGGGAGTACTTTCATTACTTAATGGACATATGGATGATTCACCAAGCGTAAAATAAGAAGAGGGACTGCACACCTTTAACTTGTTTCGAAGTAAAGATTAAAGACGAAGGCTACTTCGAGTGAGAGATTTCTGAGAGAAACAGGAGTTAACTTTAATTGATGCTTGTAACATAAGCAATGAAAGTTTGTGTGAATAGAGTTTCATAAATTGACGCTAAACATATTGAGTTACTAAATAGCAAGAAGAGGTTGCCCCTTGGTTGCCAATTTATGGAACGGTTACGTCCTCAGCCATGGTGCTCAAGTGCTGAGGACAGAACCGTTCCGCCCTAACACCCACCCACAAGGGAAGAACTGGAGCTCTAAATCCACCATTGGTTTCATCACACCCATTGCCACCACTAACTGGAAGAAGATTTAAAACAAACAATGGAAAAATGGGAAAGGCCCTATTAAAAAGCTAAAAGTGTGTTCAAAATGTGGTTTTCTGACAAAAGTCTTCCTGTTCCTGAAAGCTGGGCAGATGGTGATACTACCCTTTGTTGAAACCATTTGCAGTGGAAAAAAACAGACACTTTTCTGCAGCCCCCCCCCGACCAGCCCCCCCCACCAGAAAAAACAAAATGTATCTTGCCTAATTTCATGGTCAACCGCAGGGGATTCCACAAACCATGGGTACTTTTAGAATGCCCAGGATGTTGCATAAAAAGGAAGCTAATTCGGCATGGATACCTTATGTGGAAAAAAGTTTATGGGGCCTAAGCACAAAGTACACCAAATAGCCAAAAAATGCTTAGCTCAGGGAAGGAAAAGGCCTAGCTGGCCAGGGGCTAAGGTACTGAACTGGTGTGAAACAATGATTTTCTTCATTCAAAGTTAGTGAACAGTCTTTAATATAGCCTTATAGCCTGCTGTAACGGGCTATACTAGCCACTGAAGGCCCGCTCTAGCGTTCTGCTCAGGCTTCTAACACGGGGGCGCAACTTTAATGCCGGTAAAGCCCAGCTACAGAGGCATATAAGGCTATTAGAACATCCTGGCACCTAGTGGTGGAATGTTCTAACCAATAAAACAAAAGCCTCATGGAGCCTGATAGGACTGCAATCCCTTTGGGCTCGCAGTCTTTTGTTCACAGCAACAGCTGTAAACGACTACATAGGAATGTTGGAGCTCCAATCTTCTACAGGCCATTAGAAGCCCGGAACATTGTTTTTAATGGAGCTCCCAACATTCCAATATTATAATTAAGGCTCCCTGTTTTCCGTTTGTACAGATTTTTACAGATAAATACAGGCAGAAACCATTTATTTTCCAGTCTGTATTTATTTTTAAATGAGGATAAAAACGGAAATTGGGTTGTTTTTGAGTGTTTCCAAATAATATTAGTCATGACCACTGATCACAATAAGGTATCTTCGCGTGACCTCGCACTCCCGTGTGTGGAGCGCGCACACACAGGACATCCCACGAAAAACAGGCACTTCCTAGATGCAGTTTTGCGTGCGTGATCCAGAACTCTGAAGGGCAGATTTTTTGTGTGGCGCTGTGCGGGTCAGCTAGTGGGCTTTTGTTTAAGCATTCATGATAATCACAGCTCATGAAAGGGCTGTGATTAACATGAATACTTAAACAAAAGCCCACTGCCCACTGTCTTCCCCTCAACGCGCTTTACTAACTAAAGAGTAGAGCAAGTTTAAAAACACAGCGTGTACTTTCTGAAAGTACACGCTGTATTTTTAAACTTGCTCTACTCTTTAGTTAGTAAAGCGTGGCTGTAAGTGCAGTTGTGGCCTTTTGTTTAAGTATTTATGTTAATCACAGACCCTTCACGAGCTGTGATTAACATGAGTCCACAATCTTCCCCACACCGGGATGTACTAACAAGAGAGTAGAGCAAGTCTAAAAACACAGCGTGTACTTTCTGAAAGTACATGCTGCGTTTTTAAACTTGCTCTACTCTATTGTTAGTAAAACGTGGTTGCGAGAGCAATTGTGGGTTTATGTTTAAGTATTCCTGTTAATCACAGCTTGTGAAGGGGCTATGATTAACATGAATACTTAAACAAAAGCCCACAACTGCTGTTTATCTTGCATGCAAAACAATTTGAATGGAGCAGGGGCAATAAAAAAATCAGCAGAAGCCCCAGACGCCCAGCCTTTGGTTTCCTTGTCTTGTTTAGAGGAAGGACCGCCGCTATGTTTACTATTGTGTAACCTTGCCTGACTCCACTGGCTAAGCAGACCCTCTGATGTCATTTGTAGCAATGCTTTCTTCTTCAAAATGGTCACAAAAGCTGCCCATAGACTGGAGGAAAATTTCCAGCGTGACAGGGATATTACACTTTTGTTTTCCAAAGACAAACTGCTGCTCTGGGACAGTTGTGTGTGTTTGGGGGGGGTAAGAGGGGTTGGCTGAGGGTGTCTTCTATGAAAAACATAATTGTTGATTGCTCCGCCGTACCACCATAGCATGGCAGGCTAGTCATCCAGCTTATTTTTGCAAACGTTCTCCCACCATGTCTGTAAAATCATCAGTCAAATATCCCCCTCACCCCACCTATCCAGACAGGGAGCTCTGAATCACATGGGCTGACTGCCGCTGAACCGGCTGAGGGCGCTCTCGCTGCTCCAACCGGTTGACAGCTGGCCCGCCCAATTAAAAAATAAGGCACTTGATAGTTTGATATTTTAAGAGATTTCCAGGCTGTGAGACTAATTAACTGACAAGAAAGAGATAGGAGCAACTCATCTTTTAGGCTCCCTATTGGGTGGATTTGGCCATTTAAGGAAGTGGTCTAATTTCTGTGAATTAAGGAAAGCAGTTCACGAGAATGACATACTTTTTCCTACCTGTCAGTTTTAAAATCAGCGCGGGTTGTGCAGTAGGAACAGCAACAGCTATGAAACACATGCACATACATGCACATATATTTTGGCACACAAAGATACAGTTACCTCACTTTCAAATGTTTTCATAAAACATAATTCCCAATGTAATTTTACCAGGAAATGTGGACTTGCACCCTTTATTTTTATACAGATTTGGTAAATTCCAATCGTGGAAATTCAGATGATTTGAATTCGTAATTGTCTATGTAATCAGACATTCCAATTTTGAAACTGCAGCTGCGCATGCAGAATTCTGATTGGGCATCATTTAGCTTAATCAATGATCAATTAGAATTAGTTAGCGATTTCAAGTTCTGTTTGTTCGGTCGAAACTCCGTTTGGCCATTTGCTATTCCAATTATTCCTTTTGGATTTTTTTTTAATGAGTATTTTAGTATTTGAAGGTGCCTTTTTGTTTTCTGAATCCTATTGATAAATAACTTGGGAGCGTGTGTACCTGTGTAACCAATTCATGTCATGGCGTGTATATTCAAATTGCAAATCTGCCTTATGCCACTTAACGTGGGCTGTATGTATGGAAATGCACCATCTTTAAGCAAAAGTTTGGAGTGATATTTGGCGCTGCGCACAAGCGCGGTCTGGTTCCTGGCGCACATAGCCATGGCTGCAGCGCACAGAGGCCCTACACTGCCGCACACAGAGCAAAAGAATTAGAGGGAACATTGGTCATGATGGCCAGGCCAATAGCTGTGCAGATTGACAGACAAGAGGATAAAAAAAAATAAAGGACATTTTTTAAAAAGTCTTAAACAGCAGTAGATTTGCACAACCTTGATACTAAAATGTGCATGATTTATTATAAGTGCATATGTTATCATCCGAGTGAGTATATATATATATATATATATATATATATATATATATATATATATATATATATATATATATATATATATATATATATATATATATATATATATATATATATATATATATATATCATTGAAACTTGTCAAGCGTTCAGGCAAAAGTGCATGCTAACTGGTTAAATAAATGCAGAATATATACACATTTAAGCTTCATTTTTTCACAAAGCCTTGAAAAAATATGGATAAATACTGGTACAATTAGCAAAAAATTAATCTGGATAAATATAGACGGAAATGACTGAAATATAAATACCATAAAACCGGGAGCTCTAATTATAATTAGGAATGAAACACTGTGGATATTGCATTATCGCTATATTAAGAGAAATGCATTTACTATATATATATATATATCTTAGACTTGAAATTCATAAATCATGTATTAATATTTGAGGCTCAAATAACATGTTATACTTTCAAATATGTATAATGTAAAGAAATAAGTGTGTTCATATATTTACATTCACAGTTAAAAACGGAGGTATCTGTCCCGTTGGCAAATAGGTGTTTTGTACATGAAAGAAGAGTTAGATTGTGTGTTGTTAGTGCTCATAAACAAAACTGGTGAATTTCAGTGGTTTTATGCATATGAGCCAAAAATATAACTCAGTTTGGAACAGTGGTGTAAAATCGTGCAATGCTTTTTGCTACATCTTTTGGCAACATTTCAGATGGGAGTTCAAATGAGAAATCTCATTAACTTCTTTCCCCAAGTGGACCGATCTTCACAAAACCTGGCATGCCGAAACTCAGCTGACGGAGTAGGCCTGCTGCCACGTTTGATGTTAATCAGTTGTTCGGCTAGCCAAGTATTACTACTACTAGGGACAGAAACAATTATGTTTTTAATTTAAAAGAATACTTACCAATATTCCCAAAGATTATGCCATTTTCTGTGGAAGCTACTTTAACATTGGCTTTGATGTTGGCAAAATCATGAGGGGCAAGAGTTAAAGGAGAAGGTTTTTCCACCAATTTCAAGTCACCTTTTAACAAATAATGCAGGGAATTAGATGACAACAATGCAGGGAATTAGATTACAATTTCAGTACAGTCAGACAAGTTAACACAAAAGTGATTACAGTTACACGACTTTTGGTGCAAATCTTAGTGATCTGAATCACAATGGATAACATGACATTTTCCGCATTTATGGACATCAGTCAGCTGAGCTACAAGTTCTATAGGTGAAAGACAGTCCCTTGGAACCACTAGCCAGTTAGATGTAGATTAAAACTACAGTGTCAATTACCCTCTTATAAAATAATTTTCTATTTCATCATTCAAGAGCACCTTTGCAGAAGTTAAAAATCACTGAAGCTTCTCCTTGTGTCACATGCAGCTTCGGTGTAGCCCTGCAAGCCTAGTACAGTCTTGTATGCTCAGTCATATGAAATAAAATGCCACACTGCAGCAGTGTTACACCTAGGTACTTTCAACTTATGTCTGGTTACATTATTGTGTGCCCATAACCAGTAATAACATGTTAATTATCTAAAAAGCTTCAATATTACTAGCATCTGCCAATGCAGTTTCACATACTGCAATCACACCACCTTAGGTTAGTTACAGGCTCATATCTCACAAACTCAAACCATCATGTACCCAGGTACAGTCCATAAATGCCAGGATATAAATACAGCTCATAATTCAGGTGAAGAATTGTGTAAAGGTGAATTTATTTGATTAAATATACATTCTCAAATGGTCATACAGCTTCATATACCCAGGCACTGACAAACAAGTTACTTACCTTAGGTAACAATATATCTGTAAGAAACATTAGTAGTCATAGCTTCCTTACCTTAGAATTACCCCCAGGTGTCAGACTGGATTCGGAAAGTTTTTGTCAGCAGTACCCCTGCGCGTCAGAAAGTGGCGTTGTGCGGCTCCGCGTCCGTCGTTGGCGTTGTGGTCGCAGAGATGACTTTGCAGCATCTACTTAGACGCCGCCTCGCACGCTGACGTTAGTTCTGTACACTACTTTCCGCGCCAGAAAACGCAGAGCCATGAAAGATACTGACCACTGGTGCCTTGAAACTAGGGCCCTGAAAGGGGTGACCTTAACCCTACAAATCAGTCGCAGAACAGGGAGGATGGGTAGGGCGGTGAGGAATCTATTACTACTAATATTTCTTACAGATATATCGTTACCGAAGGTAAGTAACTTGCTCATTTGAAAGAAACACATTGTGATAGATTCCTTACTTCTGAATAGATACCCCAGCAATACCGACCCCGGTGATGGGTCTGCGAACCAAGAACGCACATGGAAGTATCGGAGAACAGAAAGGCCAAAGAAGCAGTCTCTCTGGACTTGGTTGTCCAGGCAGTAGTGCTTAGTAAAAGTGTGCAGTGAGGACCGTGTAGGCGCCTGACAGAAGGGGCACACCACGTCCCAATGCTGTAGTGGTTGCAGTCGCCCTGGTGAAATGGGCGCGTAGCCACAACAGAGCTTCCTTTTAGCCAGAGAATAACAGGCTTTGATACACAAGACGACCCACCGGGAGATAGTCCGCTCGTGTACTGCCCAACCTTTTTAGGCGCCAACGAAGCCAACAAAGAGCCGGTCATCCACCCGGAACTGTTGTGTGCGGATCAAGTAAAACGAGAGCGCACGTTTTGGGTCCAGACGGTTGAGCCTCTCTTCCTCTCTAGAAGGATGCAGAGGCGGAAAGAAGGTGCAAAGCGATGGTCTGCCCGATGTGAAAGGCAGTGACAACCTTAGGAATCAAACACCTCGTATAGCTGGACCCACACAGAGTCCAGTGGTTGATTTCTTATTACATACACCGAGAGGGTACCTTAGAGGTACCATCTGAACCTCACTAGTCCTGTAATGTGCTAGCTGACTCACAGACAAGTGTAAGAGCCCCGCTCTGAAAGGTCAGAAACCGTGCCTGCTCTGCTGGATGGCCAGTAAATTAGCATGTCAAGGACGGGAGGTTCAAAGAGCACACCAACTTCGATATGCGAGCCTGGCTTCCACCAGCCCTAGAGGATGCCACCTCTTGCCCTGAGTCCCATTTCGCACCAAGGCAGATGGGAAATTAGCTATGCAGGGAGGCTGGACACACCCCTAGGGTGGACAGCGTAAAGAGACCACGAAAGGAAGGATTCCACCATCTTGAGTGTGGTGGAATTAGGAACTCTGGGTGAGGGTGATGCCCACTCCCCAAAGGAAGTGGTCATCTAGGGAGTGTAGTGGCCCCAGGGGTAACTAGCCCATTGGCTACTACTCTTCACTCCCCATAAAGCCCCTGAATTAAGTATTTAGGTGTCCCCCTGACACTAGGAAGTAAGATTAGACTATTGGGAACCGAGAAAGAAAGACTGACAAGAGCAAGCGAGAACTAAAGATGTTGCACCAAAGATTGTCGCAAAACCCTGCCAGACTGCTTGCACTTCGACTATCACTGGGACCGACTTGGCAAGAGATGGACATCCTCCCCAAAACCCTTGAAGGACTACCCAGCACCTGAACAACCGGGAAAGATTTCCATTGAAGTGGAGGAGCTGCTCCCCTGCATCTGCAGGCACCGCAAAGCATCTCTTGGTGCACCATGTTGCTAGCCACTGGGCTCCCCGAAGGAGCAGCACGACAGGAGAAAGGTCTTCGAGCTCCACCAGATCAGACCCGTCTCCTTGCCAAGTATGAAGACACCAGCACCCCAAGAGCTCCCCAGTATAAATAACCTGGGACCCCAAGCAGGTGCGGAAACAAAGGCTTGTTGGTGATCCAGTCCAGACTCCAACAGCATGAAGCGCTTCCTACCATCGAGGGACATCAGAATCCACAAGGCCAGCCCTGAGAGTGGCCTGCTACCCTGTTTTCCCCCTTCACCAGGTCACCAAGACACAGAGTGAACGTCTGACTGACTGCGACTTGACGCCTCAAAGCACCAATGCATTCACACTAGACAGCCCGAGTCCGAGAGAGTAACGGTACCAACGTGGTCCTGAGACCCTCAAGAGCTGAACGCATGCTTGGGTTTGGGCAGACTGGTTCCTTCAGTTGTTGCCTGCAGCCTCTTTTCAACAGGACCGTTTCCAATTGACTTAAGCGGGCCATCCGAATCCAAAAAGCGCCTCTGCACCCAGACTACCCGGAGCCAGCCAAGGTGACCTGCTGGTGCGGCCTTGGATCTTGCCCCATACTTACCTTAAGTCCAGAAGAACAACCCTGTAAGTCGTTAACGAGTGACAAATGAAATATATGTTTTTCTACGTATGCTAACATTACTCCTTTAAAGATTCAAAACAGTTCATTTTCCATTTCTTGAAAAATCATTATCTCGTTAAGTACTTACTTGATTCTTGTGATCTAGGTGTCTAAATTCATACAAAAATCGGTGTTATTTTTATAAATTGGGGTCAGATTTATTTATTGAGTGAGTGTCTCTATTACTGACTCTGTGAGTGAAATAAATGCTTAATACTATCCTCTGATAAACCTAAACTGTTCATCCACACTACCACAAAAGAGAGCATATTGGATTAGGATTATAACCCCTGTAAACCAGTAAGAGTTGCCTAGACTCTGTGCAGTGTACCTCATTTTGGTGCACTATCTAGAGAGGCAGCTTCCTACAATGAGCCAGGTCTGAACTTCTTTTCCTGAAAGAAGAGACAAGAAGCTGTATCGCCCAAGGCTGTGGCACTTGGAGGTGGTTGGGTAAAGGACAGATCAAAAGCCCCACTTTGTGCTTATCTCCTAGGTGCTTCAAATGGGCCAAGGCAACAACTGATGCAACTAATAAAAATCAATGAGACTCTTGTGAATACAAGTGAGAGACAGAGCACTACACACCAAGGTCCTGCATTCGGTTCCTCTCTCCCTGGTACACCATCTCTGCTCGGTCAAAAAAACACAGTAAATATTCAAAAAGAAAATGCAAAGGACAAGGAAAATTAGCCAGTCATGCTTCTTGCCTTCAGAGAACATGGAACACTGACCCAGAAGCAAAAGTGATGAAATTCACTTTCGCCTTACAGAATTGTTTTTCAGCAGCATTAGGTCAGGCGGAGTATCATATAAAAACAACACTCTAAAATCACACCTAAAATAGTGAAATTAAGACCAAATAACATGATCAGATGTGGGAAATCAGACCTAGAATTCATTTATCATTAAAGAAGAATTCTTATTTAAACACATTTTCATAATTCTCACCTAATGTGGCCAGTTCCAATGTGCAGCTCTGCAAAGTATCACTGGTCTGATTGACAACAAGGACATCTAGGACAATGTCATACTGGTTTACATGGACATATGCTTCTGCATAGACTGGATCTGAGAAGCCAGTTAGTTGGGTAACCTAAAAAATAAAGCATCAAATATTACAACTCATTTCAATGTATTGAGATTTATACTTTAAACAAGCATTTACAATGCAATGGTCTCGGCATTATTAAAGGTAGAGCTATTGGCATTGCTCATGACTTTTTTTATTATTTTTTTTAAATCATAAATAGCATTGTCATTTACAATGCCAATAGCTTAATCGTTAACCCTTTCGATGCTCATGACGAGCTCAGCTCGTCATGATGCACAGTTGAGCTATGCTGATGACGAGCTGAGCTCGTCATGACACCAGCAAAATGGCAATTTTCAGCACAGGAGGGGGAAAACGCCTAGCAGCCAAGGTGTTAAATAAATGGCATTGGCATTTACAATGCCAATCGCTTAATCGCTCGCATATGCATGACCTATTGCATTTGCACCCACACAGAGCCACCCACACAGAATCATTCACATAGAGCCACCCACACACACAGTCACCTACAGAGCCACCCTCTCACACACACACACAGCCACTTTCACAAACACAGAGCCACCCACACAGAGCCACCCTCACAGAGACACCCACACAGAGCCACCTACAAAAAAAGCTACCCACACACAGAGCCCCACACACAGACAGAGCCACCCACACACAGACAGAGCCACCCACACACAGACAGAGCCACCCACACACAGACAGAGCCACCCACACACACACAGAGCCACCCACACAGAGATCCCCACACAGAGATCCCCACACAGAGATCCCCACAGAGACATAGATCCCCACATACACATAGATCCCCCCACATATACAGAGATCCACCCCCACACACACAAAGAGATCCCCCCACACACACACAGAGATCCCCCCCACACACACAGAGATCCCACCCACACACAGAGATCCCCCACACACACAGAGATCGCCCCACACACACAGAGATCCCCACACACACAGAGATCCCCCCACACACAGAGAGATCCCCCCACACACAGAGATCCCCCTCACACACACACACAGAGATCCCCCCACACACAGAGATAGATCCCCCCACACACAGATAGATCCCTACACACACAGATAGATCCCCACACACACAGAGATAGATCCCCCTCCCCCCCCCACACACACAGAGATCCCCCACACACACACAGATCCCCACACACACACACACAGACCCCCCCAACACAGAGATCCCACCCACACACACACACAGAGATCCCCACACACACACACACACAGAGATCCCCACACACACACACACAGAGATCCCCACACACACAGAGATGCCCACACACACACAGAGATGCCCACACACACACCGAGATCCCCCCACACACACAGAGATGCCCACACACACACCGAGATCCCCACACACACACCGAGATCCCCACACACACACACACAGAGATCCCAACACACACACACACACAGAGATCCCAACACACACAGAGGATGGGCAAAGCCAGTGAACGAATTTCATTTTCTACATTCATTCCTCTGTATTTACACCGTCTAATGTGTAAAGAAAAACCTGGAGAATCATTTTGTACATTCGGTTTGAACAGCCAACACACAGGGCCACTGACACTATGCAACAAAGGAAGATTTAATTATGTGGCATCTGCTACCTACAGCAAGGCAAAGCAAGCTACGCATCCCCCATCTACAGCACAACACATCTACTACCTACAGCGAGGCAAAGCAAGCTACGCATCCCCTACCTACAGCACTACACATCTGCTACCTACAGCGAGGCAAAGCAAGCTACGCATCTGCTACCTACAGCAAGGCAAAGCAAGCTACGCATCTGCTACCTACAGCAAGGCAAAGCAAGCTATGGATGTGCTACCTACAGAAAACAAAGTAGGCAACACTACTCAGACAGGCTCAAGACATCTTGCTTGTGGAAAATTCAAACTATAAACATGATCAAAATAGAATGATACAAAAGTGAAGACCACTGAGACAGGAAAATATACAATGAATAATAGAGAGCAAAGAAAAGCTGTACAACATATCGCCCAATGTAACGAAGAAAAGGTGTATATCATGAAAATATTCCTAGCGCTGACAATGAAGGAGACATTCCAAAGGTTCCTAGAAGAGATGGAACACATTTATGTGCTAGAACCCAAAGATGTTCTAAATGACAAATAAGCGCAGAGTGATTGCTGCTGGATGGTAATCTCACAGAAATCGTATTATTCAACCTACTGTTATGACAGTCAATCAGGGCACATATTATATACAGTGACCACTCAGTGCATGAGTAGTCTCAGATGCCAGAGATAACCATCGCCCAGACACTACCTGTCTTGCAAACAATGCTCAACAGTGCTAGCTGGAATCACTTTGGCTAGGTCAGAAACCTTTTGGTGAGCAAAATGAACCTCACCCTTCCTTACAACAAGTGTGCTAAATAAAGGCGCTGCTTACAGCCGACATGAAAAATTTTACCAATACATATGCGGAAAAGTAAGAATGTACTGCCATTTTTATGAAGCAATTGAAATATGTGACCTAACTTATTTCACTGTATGGAGCCTTAATTAGTGCTTGCCCTGCAGTTGGTTTCAGTGCAGCAAATGTGCCATTGAGACATATCTAGAGGGGATGCTCGTTTGCTAAAACGCCGTATGAGGAATGTGAAGGTCCCTTCTTTGTGGACATTTTAAAAAGTAACCTTATTCAGGAGTTTCGAAGATAGTTTAATAAAATCCTGAGCCTTTCGTGGCTTAAAAACAACGCGGGCTGCCCAGGCGGTGGAGTCCCCCCTCGGGGGACTCGGGAGAAATGTGCCCGGGATACTTGAAGAGCCTTGTGGGCTTAGAACTAATGAATGCCCCCTAGAGCCTCACTGGGCTCTGCAGAAAGAATGCCTTCGGTGGAGTCCCGCCCGGGGGACTCGGAACCTGAGGATGTGCCCGGGGCCTCGGGCTTCAATGACAGCAATGCCCTCTCACTCTGGAGCACCCCGTAGGTCTACTACGGGACCTGGACAAGAGGGAGGGGGAGTCCTTACTCACCGGGCTCTCTTCAGCGCTGCTCTACGGCGAGGGCGGCGTCCTTCTCTTCACCTGGTCCTGCTTCTGGGGGCCGGGTGTTGGTAGTGGCGGCGGTCGGGGCTCTCTTCCTCGGGAGAGCCCCGCGGGGAGCCAGCACACTTCTCACCGGACACCAGAAAACGACCAGGCCCCGCCCACGTCTTCACGGAGTTTGCCTGGCTTCCTGTCTCGGTGGGCCGCCAATGGCAGCGCGGCCCTAAGCAGGGAGGAGGGTACAGCGTCTCCTCCACGATCCCCGGGGCCGGCGGTGAAATCTTTTCCTTAGTACGGGGTGGGCTCCCGTCCACCTACATAAATAAAACAGGTGGGCCCCCTCGAGGCTGCAACCTAGCTGGGCAATGCTGGGTGGGCACCGGCTTTAGCAAATAAGAGCTCTCAGGCGCTTAGAGGAGTGAATACAGCGCTCCCAGATAAAGTGCTCCCAAGTGCTAGGGAAAGAATAAAGCGCTCCCAGCGCCTGCCAAGTGAGAAGGGGCATGCA